>NC_141138.1:152768933-153108219 GCF_053477565.2 Lygodium microphyllum | reverse complement strand
GATCTCCTCCCAAGAGGAGGTTCTCATGAAGATATGCGGGTTTCTTAGTCCTTAGACTCGATTGGCCAGTGGAGAGTGTACTACATAAAGATTTCACTGTCTGTATCTTCAATGCCGAAATTGTCATTGAATGAGACTCCCACGGGCTCGTAATATTTTTCAGCATAAATATTACAATACCCCTGTAATAATGCAGTAGAGTAGTACTCTGATCTGCTCCTGCCCACTTAACATAAGTGCCCAAATTGTTTTTGAGGGCAAAAACCTTCAGGTGGGGATGGAATATAAGAGAGGGGGATTTAATAATGGGAAAATACTAGCTACACTGCTGGTATATAAGGTGTTAGGGACTTGATTTTTTATCATCAGAATATAATACAAGTCTCCTTTCATCTTCATCTCCTTCTCCAAGCTCTCATGGCTTCTTTCTCTCTCTTTCTATCTTTCTCTCTCTTTTTCTAGTCTTTCTCTCTCCTCGTTACTCTCTTTCTCTCTCTTCTTGCAGTCTTTGTCTCTCTTCTGCACCCTCTCTCTCTCCTCTCCTTCTCTCTCTCCTGCCTCCTTCATTAACATTTGATAGGTATGATGCATTCTCTTAGATCCACATTTTCTAAAGACGACTAACTATTAAGGCTAAAATCCCATGATTGGCATAAGATATGTCAGGTTTGTACTATGAATGGATTGTAAGTGACTTGCATATTTTGCTATTTGGAGTGTAGTCATTGTTCGTAATGCTTCATTAAAAACTAGCAAAA
Source organism: Lygodium microphyllum (assembly GCF_053477565.2). Taxonomy (NCBI): domain Eukaryota; kingdom Viridiplantae; phylum Streptophyta; class Polypodiopsida; order Schizaeales; family Lygodiaceae; genus Lygodium; species Lygodium microphyllum. The sequence continues at coordinate 153,107,461 of NC_141138.1, read as the reverse complement.
GTTGAAATAAATGGAAAAGGACAAGCTACATTGTAGGGTGATGATTGCCATCCACTATTCTTGATCCATTTGGAGAGAGCAAAGCAATTGTAGGAGATATGTTACAAAGTCATTCATGGTGATGTGAGTGACTTAGATAAATTAGTAGATTAACTTTACTTCACCCTTACAATTGCAAATATACCATATGGATTCAACATACCCTTGCGATCTATTAATAACGATAAGGCTTTCATCTTTCAAAGAAGTCTCGTAGATGACAAAAAACTTCAAGAAAATAACAAATTCACCATTGTTTAGATTTGTTATCTTCCATAGTACACACCAAGATGGTAGTATGGCACTTGCTTTCAAAAATGAATTCCTAGAGTACAATCTTTCATTTGGTATAGTTTATTTGCTCTCTATAAAAAATAATTTATAGTTGATGTTTTTAACACACTAAAGCTAAGTATCCTTTTATGTAGGGATAAGGCCAATATTGACCACACCTCAATTTCAATTTAGGATACATGAATGAAGTAGAGAAGAAAAGAGCCAAAATACATAAAAATGAAACAAATACATCGAACATCTTCAAGTATCTGGCCGACACAAGAAAACTAAAGTACATGAATGGTAGCAACAAGTCTATGGTGAACTCATATCGAAAGCCACAAAGGTTGATCAATAGATTATTTGACTTATTTTTAGCACAAGATGATTGGATGTTTGATTTATTTCAAGGACATGTGTGTATATAGTTGTTCTACTAAGAAAATATATTTAAATAATATATCAAATATATATATAGTCTATGGTAAATAAATAATATATTTATATATATTCAGAAGGAAAAACATTGTATTGTTGTGAAGAAAGATGACCTTGAAGTGACATTTATTAACATGCGACTCCAAGGTATCCTTGAATTATTGGATAAGGATCGAGAAGTAGGTGCAAAGGTCATAGCACACATTGAGAAGGTCATGCCTGCATTTAAGGAGCACATGCCTCCTCTATCTAGTGAACCAGGAAAACTTACAAAGCTTGCTCATATTGAAATTGTTGAAGTAATTGAGGAGAATGGAAAAAATAATGATGATAATAATAATAGTGATGATGGAAAAATGCCAATATCAAGAGCAATACCTTGAAGATGAACAAGCTATGGGTGTATAAGACAAGCTATTTATATATTAGATCACTATAGATTTTGTAGATGGAAATAATTTTTACTTCTCTTGAAGTGATATATCTCAATCTATCATATTGTTTTGTATATTGTAGTTAAGTATTCACTAAAATATACTAGCTTATACTAGTATACTCAATAGTTTATGTTTAAATATTATAGTATCTTTCTATATTTTTAACATAATGTTTAAAAAATATAAATATATCTTTGATTATGTAGCATACTAAATAGTATTTATAGATTTATTAACTCATACTAGGATTCAAAAAGTTTAGTTTTCATCTTTTGTTAGACAAGATTGTTGTGTAGCTAATATTAATTTTTGTTTGATAATCTAATGCTATTCTTATGCAAAATAAAGTTGACAGTATATGCTTAAAATGATAGTATGTTGATAGTTCTTTTTATTATCAAAGATATGAATTGGTTAATGATTGTACACTTTGGTAAATAATTATAAGAATATCTTTCTAGTCAATTAAGCATTGAATTTTTTTCAATTACAATTTCATATTTCAAGATAGTATATCATGTACAATGTTTGATAAATTATTAAGTTTTAGAAAAAAATTATACTATGTAAATTTTATGATATTAAGATACTAGCTTTTCTATTTTAAAAATAATTTGAAAATGGTCTAATTTTTAAAATAAAATCATTTTATCATAACACTTTTTATTTAAAAATACATAAAATTAAAACTTTTAGAAAGCTTTATGTTATTTTTCACCCAATTTTTCAAAAGAAGTCATTTTCTTAAGTTTTTTTTAGAGACTCCAAGGAAATCTCCTTAAGAGAAACATGCAACTTACCCATAAGGTTTGCAAGTATATTTTTTGTAAAGTTATATTTTTAAAATTATAATAAAAATTTTCTTTTATAAATATAATACTATAAATTTTACTAAATAAAATACAATTTCTTTTGAATTTACATGGTATCTTACATGTTATATAAGCTAGTGGATCTCGTATGATTTAGTTATATACCAGGCACTCTACACCTAGATTCTCCTAGCTTCGTACTGATGTTCTCTAGGTACTTTATACTGAGATTTGAAAGCGCATTACATGTTGCAAGAGGATTCATCGAAGGTTTATATAAGAAACAAAATTTGAACTTCGAAAGCTGTGGCACTTACTAGTCTATATGGAGATATGGCACTACTAATGTATATGGAGTGAAAGACCAACATTAATGGGATCAAGCCTAAACTATATCTCCAATTAATTATTAAATTTGATTAATATATTAATTACGATATATATTATTTTATTAATATAAAATTATATCATAGATATCATTATTATTTATTATTATATATACTAAATATAATATTATATATAATTAGGATTTAACATATATTAATAATATGATAGATAAATTATAATTATTATTAATTATTAATGTATAATATAGATATCAAATATACATATACATATTGATTATAGGTGAAGTATGATTTACATAATAGTAGTTAATAGTAATGATGAATACATAATCGATATGTGTATGTGTAGGTGTGGACATGTGTATATGTGTATACATGAATGATAGACACGTGCACATATTTCTTTTTTTCTACCTATTCTTGTTTGTTCTATGCTTTGTATGTGTGTGTGTGTGTGTGTGTGTGTGTGTGTGTGTGTGTGCACGTTTATATTCATTACACATACACATACACACATATTAGTGTGTGGATTTACTTCAAACTTGAGCATATGAAGAACCATCATCCAAGGCTTTTGTTTCCAGCCTTGATTCTGAAATATAGAGATGCCCCAAAATCACTGGATAACTACATGAATCCTGCACAAAAAAATGATATTTATCCCTAACATCTCCAATAGTCATACGTACATTCTGACAATCCGCATAAAGATCCCCTAATGATTTTTTTGCTACCCGCATGCACCATCCCAGATCTATATCAACCTGCCAACCTCCATTCTCATACAAGATGCATGCTATAACATTGATTTCGAAACCATGATCCAAGAGAGCAATGCAAGGCACCTCTCTTTCTCCCACTTTAACAATTGTCTCTATTGTAGCACGAGCCCAATGCATTCATAAATAATGACTGCTTTGAATAAAATGTGCATCTTCTTCTTCATGTACTTGTTGATGGATATCTCCATTATACGTAGCCTTCTCTTTATGCTTATTGATGCCCATAAGACCAATTTCAACCACACAAGCTTGCTTCTACACTCTCATTAAACCCATTTTCAGTATCAGTCTTCTCCAAATCAACATTACATGCTTCATCATATTCCATGTGAAGTTGTTTCTCTATGTCTTTGTCAACCTGCATCAATGCTTGCAAAACTTCACCATCAAATTGGATTTTTAGTTTCAGCATATCAATGATTGCATCATGAAATTCATGATTCACTATTCCAAGAACTTTGCCAAGTGTGAATTCCACTCTACTATCGAGTATGCAATCTTCCAGGACCTTTTTAAGGTTTGTGGTAGTCTCAAAATCTGATTGTAACCTATAAGTGAGCTGCTTGCCCCTTTTCTTCCCTTCTTGTTTCTTCTCTTGAGATGCATCCTCCATAACATGCTTAGGTGTGGCTTTTTCAGCCTCTTTCTGTTGCTCCATTTTACTTCGTGTTATGCGTTTAGATGGGCTTGAAGAGGAGGAAGGACCAGTAGTGTCCTCATCTCTTCTTCCCTTTTCTTCCATAAGAGCTTCTTGATTATGAACTGTTGAGATATCGAGCTCCACTCGTGATACGCCAGGGTGACCGTTGTGCATTTATGTCACCGACGTGTTAGTTGCAGACGCGGTTGGTACGCCGCCGATGAATAATAGCTACATGATAGCTATCCTTATCTACTCTAGTTCGTGGCTCAGTTAGTATGCCACCTTAGTTAGTTGAGTTTGGTTTTGAGACCCATACATGGGGTTCTTCTATTTCTTTGTACCAGAGTTCTTTTGGCTTACACAACTAAGAAGAGAAAAACTGTTTTCAGCCTCCACCCTTGTGTGTCTTCCCCCATTGTGCAAGCAAGAAAGCTTCAAGCGAGACTCCTTCCTTCTCTCCCACAATCTTGACATGGTATCAGAGCCTTGTTCGTGGTAAGGAGCTCAAGAAAGCAAGCCAAGCTCGCGGTGTTCTGGTAAGAGGAGAAGTGTTGCTTTCATTTTCTGTTTTGGGAGCAGATCTCTGCAGGTAGCACAGCCGAAAATTGCAGGAGTGCATTGTCTCAGGTTGAGACGCCCTTCGCGGTGAAGCAAGAGGGCAGTATATGCTGCGGGAAGGAGCTTTAGCTCTCGGCGACCTTGTTTTTTTTATTTGAGGCCATTTCGGGGCCTGTTTTGGAGGCGGAAGTTTTCTGCACGCACTCAGGAAAAGGCTCAGTTTTATGCTGTGCAGCCACTGTTCTACAGGTTGGTGAATAGTTACTGTAAAAATTGCATTGTATGCTTGTGCGCAGAGACATTGGGAGTTACAGAATCATCCCTGTTGCCTGTTGATGCAAAATCGTCACTAGGAAGTGACTGTGTGGTCAAATACCACTTTCGCTAGTTTTGCAGATTTTCCCTTGTGAGGGTGAAGCTGTGGTTTTTGCAGTGACAGAATTTTTTGCAGTCTTCTGTAATGGCATCTGATTCTCTTTCACAGATTGTCACTGAAAAGCTTGACAAGAACAACTTCCAAGCATGGAAGTTTAGAATGACGAATTTCCTTATGGGAAAAGGATATTGGGAATTTGTTGCAGGAAATGAAGAAGAACCAGTTCTTCCTGATGTTCCCAATCAACAGCAAATGCAGGCATTTAAAACATAGCATGAGAGAGCCAGGAAAGTTATGTACTGGCTATCTATCAGCATTTCTGACTCTATGATTGTGCATATTCAAGATGCAAGTACGCCAAAGGAGGCATGGGATACTTTGTCAAAAATTTATAGCACAAATACGCAAGCCAGGAAAATGCAGCTCAAGCAAGAGTTGCACAATGTGCAAAGAGAAAATATGAGCATCAACGACTACCACATGAAGGTGAAGAAGATTGCAGATGCACTTGCTTCCATTGGGTCACCAGTGGAAGATGATGATTTAGTTTCTGTGACCTTGAATGGTCTAGGAAAGGATTATGCACAGTTTCGGACATCCATTTCAGTTCGTGAAAGATTTCCTGATTTTGAGGAGTTGATTGCTCTTCTAATTTTTGAGGAACAGAGAAATGGTGGTGCATCTTCTTCAGGAGGAACTTCAAAAGAAGCTGTCTTCTACTCAAATGCTGGAAGAGGTAGAGGCAGAGGTAGAGGAGGCCGATTTGGAGGCCGTGGCAGAAATCAGAATATGCAGCAAACTCAAGAAAACCAGTCCTATGGAGGAGGACGTGGTAACTCTAGAGGTAGGGGGAGCCAAAGAGGTTGTGGTGGATGGCAAAGAGGTCAAAATGCAAACAGTAATGTTGAATGCTACTACTGTGGTAAAATGGGTCATATGGCTAAAGACTGCTATAAAAAGCAGAATGACATCATGAATGGAAAACTGCAACAAGGGAATTATGAATCTTCTAGCAGACAGGGTGATGACAGAAATGAGCATTTGTTCATGGTGCAACACATGAACAATTCTGTGACAAGTGCAGAAGAAAGCAATGATGTATGGTATGTTGACTCAGGTGCATCAAACCACATGACAGGTCATGCAGAATGGATGGAGGATGCAAGGAAAATGGAAAAACCAGGATTTGTGGAGACTGGTGATGATACTGCACATCCTATTGTGCAGATTGGAAAAATTCCCTTGTCTATGCAGGATGGGAAAAAGAAATACCTTTCCGATGTATTTCATGTCCCGAATATCACCAAGAATCTGGTTTCTGTTGGTCAAATGGTTGAGTAGGGCTTGCAGGTCAGATTTAATCCTCATGGATGCTTTGTTGAGGATATGAAAAATAAAGGTCGCTTGATAGCAAAAGGAAAGAAGAAGGGCAGAATGTTTACGTTGGATGCAGACATGTCTGAATTGAGTGCAGCAATGTTTGCACATGGGACCGGTGTAGTTGCAGATATTGATATCTGGCATAAACGCATTGGTCATGTTAATGTACAGCGACTTAAATCAATGCAAGCCCAAAATATTGTTGCAGGATTGCCAAAATTCAAGGTTGCAGAAATGCATAAGGTATGTGAAGCCTGTCAGTTTGGAAAACAGGCAAGGAAACCATTTCCTAGACATGTTAAAGAGAGTGAGAAGCCATTGGAATTAATCCACTCTGATGTGTGGACTACTAAAGCTGCATCTCTTGGAGGCTGTCATTATTTTGTCACTTTTATTGATGACTATAGCAGAAAAGTTTGGGTGTATTTTATGAAAAAGAAAAGTGAAGTTTTTGGGCATTTCAAAACCCTTAAAGCTATGGTTGAAAAAGAAACAGGTCTGCAAATAAAATGCCTAAGGTCAGATGGAGGGGGAGAGTACCTCTCAAATGAGTTTGCAAAGTTCTTGCAGGAGCATGGCATAAAGCAGCAATATTCATGCAGTTATACCCCACAACAAAATGGAATTGCAGAAAGGAAAAACAGGCATATTGGAGAGGTATCTCGTGCCATGCTCAATGAAAAAGACTTGCCAGATTTTTATTGGGCTGAAGCAGTTGCTACAGCAGTCTACATAATGAACAGGACTCCCACTGCAGCAATACATGGAATGACTCCAGAGGAGAGGTATACTGGTAGGAAACCAGATATTTCTCATTTGAAAATTTTTGGTTGCATTGCCTATGTACATGTGCCAGATGAGCTGAGATCCAAGTTGGATCCAAAAGCTGAGAAGTGCATCTTTATTGGTTACTCTCTGCAGCAAAAAGGGTATAGATGCTATAACCCTTCTACTCGTAAGTTTACAGTGAGCAGAGATGTTGTTTTTGATGAGATGAGTAGCTGGTATAAACCAGTAAATGTGATTGATGATGTAGATGCACAAAATGGTAATGCTGCACAGAATTCACAGCAGCAGTCACAAAATATTAGTGGACCTGGAGCATCCTCTAGCAGTGGTTCACATTCTTTGCCATGGACAGGCAGATTGAGATCAGGAGAATCTTCTCAAAGCAATGCAGATAGTGGTATGCAGGTATCACGAAAAGGAAAAGAGAAGGTTGATCAGCCCATGTTTGATGTGAATGCAGGTCACTCTTATGTGGATGGTGAATCCAGTGGCTCAGAACAGAGCATTGATGATGAGTTGGGTATCCCTTCTATTGTTACACCTGGAGTAAGGAAGACCAGGGATGTTTTGAGAGCACCTGGGAGTGAACCTACTTTGCGCAGGTCTACGAGAGCTAGGTATCCTGTGGATAGGCTGAAATATGATGGATTTACAGCCATTCACTATGCATATATGGTCAAAGTGATACAGGAACCAGAACCCACATCTTTTGAGGAAGCCATGGGAAAAGAAAAATGGGAGAAAGCCATGGATGAAGAAATGGATGCCTTGGAAGCTAATGCTACATGGGAATTGGTACCTTTGCCTAAAGGTAAGAATGCAATTGGCTGTAAGTGGGTTTATAAGGTGAAGCACAATGCAGATGGTTCTGTGAGCAGATACAAGGCAAGATTAGTAGTCAAGGGGTATGCACAAACATATGGCATTGACTATGAAGAAACATTCAGCCCAGTTGCAAGGATGGCAACTGTAAGAGCAGTCATTGCTATGGCTGCATCAAAGGGATGGTCTTTACATCAGATGGATGTAAAGAATGCCTTCTTGCATGGTGATTTGCAAGAAGAGGTCTATATGGAGCAACCACCAGGTTATGTGCATGCTGTTCATCCTGAGTTTGTTTGCAGGTTGAAGAAAGCCTTGTATGGCTTGAAGCAAGCACCTATAGCATGGTCTGACAAGATAGGACAGTATCTTGTCACTATTGGCTTTCAGATTTCCAAGGCAGATTTCTCACTTTATGTGAGAAAAACAGAGAAAGGTATTATGCTACTTGTCATTTATGTTGATGATTTGATTATGACAGGTGATAGTGATGAAGATATCCTTCATGTGAAAATGCTATTGAAGCAGAAGTTTGAGATGAAGGATTTGGGAGACCTGCGTTATTTCTTGGGCATTGAGGTGATTAGATCACCAAGTGGGATACAGCTCTTGCAGAGGCAGTATGGATTGGACATGCTGTCCAAATATGGGATGACAGGCTGTAAGCCTATTTCAGTTCCTTTGGAGCAAAATGTGAAGCTGAGCACAGATGCAGGTGAGCTTCTAGAAGACCCTACTATGTACAGACGCATAGTAGGAAGTTTGATTTATATGACTATTACCAGGCCAGATTTGAGCTATGCTGTTGGATTGGTAAGTCAGTTTATGCAGGCTCCAAGGAAACCACATTTGGATGCGGCTAGACGCATACTCAGGTATGTGAAGTCCACATTGCAGTATGGACTATTTTATGAGACTGGGGTTCAGATACAGTTGCATGGATACACTGATGTTGATTGGGCTGGTAGCATTTCTGATAGACGATCTACCAGTGGATATGTGTTCTCTTTTGGGAGTGCTGCAGTCACTTGGAGCAGCAAGAAACAACCTACAGTTGCCTTGTCGAGCACAGAGGCTGAGTACAGGGGTGCAGCAATGGCTGCATGTGAGGTAGCTTGGTTGCATAAGCTACTTTATGATATGCATCAGTCTACAGATGGGCCAGTTGTCATTTATTGTGACAACATGAGTAGTATACACTTGGCAAATAACCCAGTCTATCATGCTAGAACAAAGCACATTGAGGTGCACTATCACTATGTGCGAGAGAGGGTTTTACTAGGTCTTATTGATCTAGTTTATGTCAGCACAGAGGATCAGGTAGCTGACATATTCACGAAGGCATTGGGCGCAGAGAAGCTGCGCAAGTTCAGAGACCTGCTTGGTGTACAAGAATTGGGATTGAGCTCGAGGGGGAGTGTTGAGATATCGAGCTCCACTCGTGATACGCCAGGGTGACCGTTGTGCATTTATGTCACCGACGTGTTAGTTGCAGACGCGGTTGGTACGCCGCCGATGAATAATAGCTACATGATAGCTATCCTTATCTACTCTAGTTCGTGGCTCAGTTAGTATGCCACCTTAGTTAGTTGAGTTTGGTTTTGAGACCCATACATGGGGTTCTTCTATTTCTTTGTACTAGAGTTCTTTTGGCTTACACAACTAAGAAGAGAAAAACTGTTTTCAGCCTCCACCCTTGTGTGTCTTCCCCCATTGTGCAAGCAAGAAAGCTTCAAGCGAGACTCCTTCCTTCTCTCCCACAATCTTGACATGAACCTTAGCCAAATAAGCATAGGCTGAAAATGAATCCACTGGTACACTCCATCCTTTTCTCCCTCATATACTCTAACTTGCATTAGCCAATTCAGAATTTATTGTTTTTCCTTTTTTTCATGCAATCTAATGAGACTGCATCCAAATGTGAGATTTTGCTTCATGTATGCCTTCTTTACGAGCTTCTTCTATCCTTTCAATTCTCAACCCATATATGGCTACATCTATGGCAACAAATGATGTCCTTGTTGCGATCTTTTCCAACCTCTTTGTCATGCCACAACTTCCAAAATTTGGCTCTATTGGAAGACTAGTTTGCAAGAGAGGGGGACATAATAATGGGGAAATACTAGGTACAATGGCTGGTATATAAGGTGAGAGAGACTTAATTTTTCATCATCAGATAATTAACACAAGTCTTCTTTCTCCTTCACCTTGCTCTCCAAGCTTCCATGCTTTCTCACTCTCTCTTCCTGTCTTTCTCTCTCCATTTCTAGTCTTTCTCTCTCCTCGTATCTGTCTTTCTCTCTCTTCTGTTCTTCTTCTTCTTCTCTGCAATCTCCTCTCTCTTCTTTCTCTCTCCCAGTCCCTCTCCTTGACAATTGGTATCAGAGCATAGGTTCTTGGTCCCACTTAGTCCTTCATTTTACCCAGTTACAACTTTCTAGTCACATGAAATTTTGAGTCACAGGTACACAGGTATAGGGAGCAGTATGTTGAGAAATCAAATGATGTATGCCTAGAAGAGGCTTTGTATAAGAGAGATGACAAAAGTTGTATGCTCCAGAAGAGATGTCCAAAATCCCATAAGCACAGAGAGGAAGAGTGGTACTATCCAAAAAAGCTATATAAGCATGTACTTGACACTCATTTCAATGCAATGGTACTTTCATTTTGTGTCACTCAAGATTGTGTTTATGAGTCCAAGCTAATCCATCTTGGAACCTAATTCACTTGAGTTACAATCTTTCACCTCTACCATGTTCCATATCTATAATCTGCGTCCTCCATAGCTAGCTTAGCTCTAGATCCGTGTTTCTCAACATGGTATCAAAGCTGTGGTGAGCTATGTTTAGCCACACCCATTTTCCCTCTTCTACTTCTACTACCTCTTGTTCTAGCTCTCATGGTAATGATAGCTGTTTAGTTTAGGAGGAATAAAATTAGTTTGATAGTGTAGGAGAGAGAGAGAGTTCTATTATTGTGAGTAGGTTCCTTAGTACCAAGTAGTTGCTGTCTAATCTAGCTTTGGATACCAACTACCATCCAAATGATATCTCCTTTTTTGTTGAGCACCTTAGTGATGAATTAAGGAGGCAGTTTCTAGGGTGCAGTGCTCAAATTTGGCCGACTTCCCAGGTGTAACATTCATGGCCTGCCTGGCGGCATTCCCATAGGACAAGAAGAATCATCCATCATTGATAGAAGAAGAGGAAAGTGGGAGAACACAAAGAGGACTGACAGAAGAAGAGGAAAGCGGGAGAACACAAAGACAAAGGAAGAAAAGGCACATCAGTTTTTTCTCTCCTGTCTGATCCATCTTTGCTACTACAGGTCACTCCCACAAGCCAGCATATACAAGGTGTAGGAAAGACTACAGGTCTTCTTCCTTCTTCTCAAAAACACCCACACACATACACATGAAGCAGATTAGTGGAGGCAAAGGACTAAAGCATCAATTGGGGTGACTGAGATCACAAAGGCAATCGCTAATCTTCTTCCATTGGTAACTCTCGATCATCATCAGACGATCTCTGCTTGCATTTCCACATGGACGACCTAGAACGACCTGCATAGCTGTGTCATCAAATCTGTTGAAGGCTGTGGACATCTTCACGGCCTGGTACTGATCAAGTAATAGGAGATTGGGTGCTGCTATTAGGAAATAAGACTGTTGTACTGAAGAATCTAGAAGACGAAGAAAGCGATGTAGTCTGACGGGATCAATCTTGGAAGATGAGACTGCGGGTCTGCGTCTCAATCACAGAAGAGAGTGTGAAAAACAATAAGGGTTTGGTCTATTCAGTTTAACCTTAACATTAAGATTAAAATCAACCCTTCCTAAGTACCCCCTTTCACACTATATATGTCTAACCAGCGTAGCACAAGCCCAATTCATGCACGTAGCCTTTGAATTCATTTATGCAATCATTGTAATAATAGTTCATACTCATAAGCACTCAAATACTCATAAAAGTGTTGCTGCTACCAATACACTTTGTAATTTCAACATTAAAAATTATTTGCTTGCACAAAAGTCACAATTATCAAATCCCTTATAAATCTCAATCTTCTTGTAAAAGGATAGACACTGCCCGAGAGTTCTCATGGTAAGACCTCCTACTAAAGATGTTTGAAGTGGAACATATAGCAAAATTTAATGGTGAAGGCTTCCATGCCTGGAAGGAGAAGACCATGTACCATCTTATGCGGAAAAACTTATGGGACTTGTTTGAAGATGATGCAGATAACAAGAAGGAAGATGATGAAGATGGGTTTGTTGAAGAAGACCAGTTCAAAACCAAAGAATGGAAGAAGATGAATAACAAGGCACTAGGCATCATTGCCTGGGGACTAAGTGATGATGTGCTATATCATATATCTGGCATTAGAAATGCTAGAACCACTTGGGAGGAACTTGACAGAATGTTTGGTACCCAAGCAAAGAACTCAAAGGTAAAACTACTCATGCAGTTTTATAAACTAGATATCAAAGACAATGCTTCTATGACCATGAACATTAACAAGTTCAAGAGCCTAAAAACCCAACTTGCAACTCTTAAGAAGAATATTGATGAAGATGAAGCAATAGCGGTACTACTTGCAAGTGTAAACAAGGATCCATATGAAAACCTTGTGTCTACTCTAAGTAATGTTCCAAGTCTCTCACTCAAAGATATTAAGCACTCACTGCTTGATGGAGAAAGCAAATTTAAAAGCAAAGATGTAAAAGAGACCAGCTCAAGGGAAAACCTCTTATACACTAAAGGAGCTACTGGACCCAAGGGAAGAGGTCGAGGATTCAACACCGACAACAGGAATCGGATGACATGTCATTATTGTGGTAAAACTGGCCATATTGTCAGTGAATGCTTCCACAAGAAAAGAGCACAGCAGATGCAGAATAACCACCACCAAAATCAATTCATGAATGAAGAAGAAGAAAAAGATACTTCTGCTACCATCAACAACTATGACAAACTGTTTTAAGGAATTTTTTCCCATAGTGGATATTGTAAAAACCCTACCAAGATATAAATTTTCAAGCCTTAAACTTGACTAGGCTGCCAAAGAGCTAGTCTCCTGGTCCATGTTTACATGCAGGGGGGCAAAAGCCAGCAAGGGTAGAGACTCATCATTTGAGGGGGGGGTGTTGAGAAATCAAATGATGTATGCCTAGAAGAGGCTTTGTATAAGAGAGATGACAAAAGTTGTATGCTCTAGAAGAGATGTCCAAAATCCCACAAGCACAAAGAGGAAGAGTGGTACTATCCAAAAAAGCTATATAAGCATGTACTTGACACTCATTTCAATGCAATGGTACTTTCATTTTGTGTCACTCAAGATTGTGTTTATGAGTCCAAGCTAATCCATCTTGGAACCTAATTCACTTGAGTTACAATCTTTCACCTCTACCATGTTCCATATTTATAAATTTGCGTCCTCCATAGCTAGCATAGCTCTAGATCCGTGTTTCTCAACACAGTAGGGGAGTTCCCAAAGATTTCTAGACCACAAGGACTGTAGGCAGGAGCATTAATGGGGGCTTGGACCAAGTTTGGAGGTAGGAAGGCTGACTTTGGCAGCTCATGGGTCATTTTTGGCCCATTCTGAAGGTAAACCCTTAGTAACCGTGGTCATAGGAGTTAGAAGAAAGTCTAGTTGAGGTTACTTTTCAGGGAGACTCTTCTCTCTCCCCCTTTCTCAAGCTTCTTGCAAGCTCCCATGGAGATAATTAGCCCCAAACCCTGCTCTCCCTCTTACATGGAGTTTATCTTCCTTCCTAGGAGTTCCTTGAGCCCCTGAGCTACAGGTCAAGTGGTGGAAGTGTTGTATGGTACCTCCTCTCCCCTCCAGGCAGCCCCCGCATTTTTCGGTGCAAAATGCGGGCTGATTCCAGGCCAGAATGACAGCACCGCAAGCCTCCTCTCCTTCTCGCCTCTCATTCCCAGCTTCTTGCAGGTCCTTTGGGCAAGATTGAAGCCTCCTTTCTCATGTTCTTGGACTTCTCTTCCACCTCAGAAACCCTGATCATGTGCACTCCATGGCAGCCATGAAAGCTTGGCATCAAGCTCAAGAATCTCGAAGATTTTGGTCTCTTCTTGGTCTCAGGGGTTCACTCTTCAAGCCTAGCTCAAGATTGGGCCATCAAGAAGTTAGAAGCAAGATTTGAAGACATGCATTTGTGGGCAGCCATGGTTATGGAAGTAGAGCTTCAATTTCATCAAGAGCTCTTCATGGGAAGGTCCTGAGCCATCCTATCTCCAAGCTACAGCCACATTGGAGCTCATTCTTAAGATTTGAAGGCTTCTTGGAAGCAAGAAGGCATTATGGAGTGCTCATTCGGAAGGAATCCTTCTCTTGATCAATCTATGCAAGCAATGCCCTTCCCCCATTGAAGAATCCTTCTCCCCCAAGCTTGAATTCATCTCTTCATGATGGAGCACAACCATTTTGGAGCTATGGAGCATGTGGGATCAAATTGGAGCTCTCATGAAGGACTGAAGTGGCATTCGTGGCTGCAATCTTCATCAAACAAAACAAGATAACCGAATCTTGGCTCTCATTCTCTCCCATTAAGCCTCTTGTTGAATCCTATCCACTTGTTTGAGAGGATGCATGAGTCCAAGTAGGTAATAGGAGTCCCAAACATTGTATGCATGCTGAATATTAATCTCAGTCATTCTCATTTGATCTTATGGCATTGGAATGGATTTTATTCATGTTGAAGCTTCATTGATATTAAATTTTTGCTTACCCATAACCCGTTTGGATTCTTGTGAATTGGTTGAGCCAAGAATTGATTAATAAATCCATTGTATAAGGGTGAGTTAGCAATGAGTCATTGCCGGTAAGCTCTCTATCCCTATTCCCAATTCCAATTCCATGCACTTCATGAAAAGCCCAAAATTTCCATTCCTAAAATGCATCTCATGCTGGGTATTTAATTAATAAATGTCTCCCATGTATATTTCAGGTGAGGAAAAGCCCGATGCCAGGCGAGGTGGCAAGACAAAAGAGGGGTGACCCCCCTTAGCCATCAAAGACCCTGAAGGGGTGCACAACCCGGCCTAGGGGAAACTTTGCCCAGCTCCTGGTGATCCAGAGCCCAAAAATCATTTGCACGTGTATGTATTTCTTGGGAGAAATTGACTTGGCATGATGGAAATTTTGATGACTATGGCATGACCCACTCTTGTGTGCATGGGATGTATGATTGTACTTCAGCACATGTATTAGCAAATGTATCTTTAGATACACATGCAGCTATGTACACAGTGATTTATGGGAATGTATTGCTTCACTTGGATTGAAGATGGATATATGTATCATGGGATACACCTATGCAGTCATATATGTAGTAAAGGCAGTGGTTATGCATGTATGAGAGCCTATCTTGTTGGATATGGTCATGGGAATGCTTAATCTTATGCTCAATAATGCTGAAGTGATGCCAAACATGCTAAGGGATGCTAAAGTGATATAAAATTCCAAACAAACATTGAATCCCATAGTGCAATAGAAGGGGAACCCAACTTCAGCCCTCTAGTGACTGTTCAGGGTGCTGTAGAGAAATCGCTTGCATTTGCAGAGGTGTTTCCACTCCCAAAAATTGAGGTACTAATCTTGGAGAGTACCCTAAGGCCTTTCCAAGAGCCCTGCTTAGTTTTGGATACCCACTTGGAGCATATCAAATACCTATAGCCCAAAACAGGCCTTTCCTAGGTGTGGACATGGTGCTAGATTGCACAGAACAGTCCCACATTTCTAATTACAAAAATTTATGTATAAAACATGGGAACACATGCCTATGCTCATGTCAAAGAGGGCATCACTACCTCCGTTTTGAAAAAAAAAGTAAGTCAATCGGAGTCGTCTAGCTCTAGTTATAGTCAAAACAGTGACAAGTGGTCTCACGGGACTACACCTAGACATGGCAGCTAACAGGGGGAAAAACAAAGCAAATGAAGATATTCAACAACAGATAAGGGATGCGCACACCCCGAGGGATGACACCAACTTTGAGGTTGAAGAGGAAGACCTCTCTCACTCCATGGGAAGTCTTAGTGCACTCAATCATACCCTCAGTTCACACAAGACTAGACATGCGGAGAGGCATAGGGAAGTAATAGAAGGTCAAGCTCAAATGGTGATGGAGATGTGCCAAATGACCTCTACCATGGAAGCACTTGCAGAAAAGTTATCAATGTGGATGGATTCCCAAATGAAAGGCAAGGAAAAAGAGGATAGACCAAGCATGCAAGCTAAAAGAGTGATCATCCCATCCGTGAATGCAGCCTATGCAAGTACCCAAGGTATTTTGGGAAGAACAGGCATTCCCAACATCAGCTTTGAGCAAGGAGAGCCCTCACAAAGGCATGAGGAGCCCACAAAAAAGGGGATGAGAAGTAACTCTTAGCCACCACCCGTGCCTATGCTACCTATACGTGCTCAGCCGTCTTTTGGAAGGAATCACTCAAACAATGGGTCATTTCTTGGCAACCCAATGGATCAGCCCCACTTTGGGTATATGGGATAGCCTCCCAACCATGAAAGGGAGTTGAGAGACAAAATCATTTTCTCCAAGTTCAATGGCCAGTCGTCCTCCCTGGCTGCATTAGAAGAATGGCTCTCAAAGCTTGAAGACTATTTTGACATAATGCCAAGAAATGACGATCAAAAGATACACTTTGCCACGATACACTTAGAGGGCTTTGCCCACATGTGGTGGCGGTACATAAAGAGGAAAAATTAGCAGCTTCTTGATACTTGGGATGCATTCAAAGCTCTTATGATTCAAGTCTTTGTATCTCCAATTGAGAAGGAGAAGTTTGCAAGGCAATGGTATGGCTTAGAGCAACATGGGATGATGGTGCATGACTACACAAACCAATTCCTCAATGTCACAATGTATGTTGAGTCCATTAGTAACGATGCAAAGCTTCACAAGTAAATTTATGGTTTGGATCCCCAACTCTCGGCGGTTGATGTTTCAGCCCAAAGTCCATCAGATTTGTTCAAAGCTATTGAGTTGACTGAGAGGTACTCTCGTAAGTACCACCGAGATGCTTCATTTTAGCATGGACAACAAAGAGGGGAGTCTCAACCACTGTTTGGGTAGCAAAGAGGACCTATGCAATCACATTTTAGGCAACAAAGAAGCGCTATAAGGCCCGAGAAGTTTGGGGCAGGTTATGGTAGTCGAAATATGCCATTCAACACTTCGAAGATCCCCACATACCCCACCTTTAATGCCTCTAGGCAAAACAATAATTTCAGGATTGCAAATTAAGGAAGAGATGAAAATTAGACAAGGGGACAGTAGGGGTAAAAATGCTTCAGCTTTTGGTGGTCAACGCTCTATCTCGATGGACCCCTACAAGGAGAGAAAAGAAAAAGGACTTTGCTTTAAATGCGGGGAAAAGTATACAACTGAGCATGCATCTAAATGTGCTTATAGGAATGCAAAAGCAAGGGTACATAGCATGTTAGTCTCTAATGAATTTGATGAGGATCATGAGGATACAAGTGCCCTTGCAATCATGGCCGAAAATGATGAGGTTGAAGAGGAATGTGAGCAAGAAGAATTCTTTGACGCGACTGACACCTTTCCATTTGACCCCGACGACCATGTAGATGTAAACATGGGTGATAAGAATGATTCATGTGTTGCTGCCACTGTTTGTACTATCTCCTTGGATGCTTGGATAGGATCTAAGAGCCCCATCACTCTTCGTCTTCAAGGCAAGATTCACCGAAAAGATGTATTTGTCTTGGTAAATAGTGGTAGCACACACAGTTTCATAAATAGAGCAGTCATGGATAGGCTGAAATGTTTTGTCTTTGATTTACAGTAACCAATGAGGGTGCAAGTGGCCAATGGGAGTGAGGAAATTAGTACTCATATATGCCCAGTTGTACCTATTAAGCTTGCTGAAAATCATGAGCAGAAAGTGGATTTAATGGCACTCAATATGGGACTGATAGACATTGTGTTGGGCTGCGATTAGCTGAAAACTTTGGGCACCATTTCCATGGATTTTTCATTGCTATACATGCAGTTTTTTAGGGCTGGACAGCTTGTTCACCTGCAAGGAATTAAAAACAGTTGTGAATTTCAGCTTATTATAGCCAAACAGCTCAAGAAAGAGTTCAAGAAATGCTCCCAAATTTTTGTGCTACAATTAAACAAGGAAAATGCAGATCATTCCCAAAAAATGCATGATAATTCAGCCCTCAAGGCTCTACTTGTGGAGTATGGTGACTTGTTTCAGTTACCTACAGCATTACCTCCCAAGAGAGTGGTTGATCATCCCATTGATTTGGAGCCCCACTCCAAGCCGGTCAATAAACCCCCTTATAGGTTGTCCAAATGTGAAAGAGAAGAAGTGGCCAAGTAGGTCAAGGACCTAGTAGATATGGGATTCATTGAGCCTAGCTCATCCCCTTTTGCATCACCTGTCTTGCTGGTCAAAAAGAAAGATAGCACTTTCAGGATGTGCATTGATTACAGAGATCTGAATAAGATCACTATCAAGAATAGATACCCTATTTCTAGGGTGGACGACCTATTAGATGAGTTGAAGGGAGCTAAGTATTTCACAAAGATTTATTTGAGATCCGGCTACCATCAGATATGCATGCATGAAGGGCATGAGATAAAGACTACATTCAGGACTGATCGTGGGCTCTATCACTTCTTGGTCATGCCCTTTGGCTTGACTAATGCACCAACCACGTTTCACAGCCTCATGAACAAAATACTTCAGCCTTACTTATTCAAATTTGTATTGGTATTTTTCGATGACATCCTCATTTATAGTCGCTCAAAGGAAGCTCACCTTATGCACATGAGGCAGATATTTGATATACTTAGACAACATAGATTCTTTGCTAAGGAGACAAAATGTTCATTCATGCAGATTGAGGTTGAGTACTTGGGACAAATTGTCAATGAGGCAGGCATTAGAGCTTACCCAAAGAAAGTGCAGCGTGTCATAGATTGGCCCACACCTGCAAATACTACCTCTTTGAGAGGATTCTTGGGTCTCTCCTCATTTTACCGTAGATTCATTCCACAGCCACTATTGCAGCCCCTCTCATTGATAGACTGAAGAAAGAAGCATTTTTCTGGGATGCATTCGTAGATAAAAGCTTTAATCAACTAAAAGATTTGCTTACTTCAGCCCCTATCTTGGTATGCCTTGATTTTTTAAGGGAATTCACCATTCAGTGTGATGCTAGTGGGAGAGGAATTGGTGCAGTCTTGTTGCAAGAACATGGGGTCATAGCTTTTTAGATCCGAGAGCTGACTGAAAATGAGAGGGTTATGAATGTCTATGATCAGGAAATCCTCACCATCCTTCATGCCATCAAGAAATGGCATCATTATTTGTATGGCAGTCGGTTTAGAGTGAAAAGTGACCATAGAGTACTCAAGTACTTCTTGTCTTAGTCAAATCTAACTCTGAAGCAGAGGAGATGGGTAGCCACCTTACAGAACTATGACTTTGACATCACCCACACTCGTGGGAAGGACAATGTAGTGGTTGATTCCCTGTCTACGATGTGGGCATGTAAAGTTTCTGCTATCATGGAGTTACACAGTGATTGGATACATGAGCTTCAGGAGGCTTACTTGTTAGATACTGATTTCAGCATTGTATTTTAGAAATTACAGCAAGGATAATGTGTGGAAAACTCTTCTATCAGCTGAAAAATGGGCTTTTATGGTATAATGACTGAATTGCCATCCCTCATGCATCCCCATTCAAGTAGAAAATCATGCAGGAGATGCATTCAGCCCCTATAGCTGGTCATTTAGGAGTCTTTAAGACCTATGGCAAAATTGCTAAAAGCTTTTACTGGAAGGGCCTTTGGAGAGATGTGAAAGACTTTGTATTGGGCTACATGCCTTGTCAACAAAACAAAGACATCACCTTAAAACTAGCTGGTTTACTTTAGCCATTGTCTATGCCTGAAGGCAAGTGGACACACATCACTATGGACTTCATTACCGGCCTACCAGTGACCAAGAAAGGTTGGGACAACATCTATGTGGTTGTGGACAGACTCACAAAGGCAGCCCATTTCATTCCCACAAAGACTCAGTATAATGTAGCCAGCCCATTCATGGAATATGTTTTCAAATTACATGGCTTACCACAGGTCATTGTGCATGACCGAGATGTTAAGTTTATGAGTAACTTTTGGCGAGCAGTTTTCAGCTCTATGGGCACTCAGTTAGCCCTTTCCATTGCTTACCATCCACAGATAGTTGGTCAAACAAAAAGGGTTAACAACTGGCTGGAAACTTACTTAGGCATTTTTGTCATGATGTGCAGCATGCTTGGGACTCATGGTTGCATTTGGCTGAGTCTGCCTATAATAAATCTACATACGCTAGCATTGGAGTTACACATTTTGAGGCCTTGTATGGCTACAAGGTGCCCCTTCCTGTGGTTATCTTCAATGATAAAATAAATCCACAAAGCAAGGAAGAATTGGATAGAATGTAAGCCTTACTTCAGCAGTGTAAAGCTAACTTGAAGAGAGCTCAAGATCAAATGAATCTTTATGATGATGACAAAAGACGGGATGTGGAATTCCAAGAAGGGGATTTGGTGCTCTTGAAAGTGCCTAAGTCTAGATATGCCTCCCTTAAAGATGGGTCCAACAATAAGTTGGCACATAGGTTCTATGAACCATACCAGATTATCAAGAGAGTGGGAGGCTTGGCATATTGATTAGCATTACCCCCATCTACGAAGATCCATAATGTCTTCCATGTGAGTCAGTTGAAGCCCTTCATTGGCTCAGCAGCGGACTATGTTGAGGAACTTCCACCGATAGATGAAGAAGGCATCATTCAATACATGCCCGAAAAAGTCATAGGACAAAGGGAAAAGAGGCTTCGCTCTCGCTCGATCATGGAATACTTAATTAAGTGGCAAGGTTTACCACTCAAGGAAGCTTCTTGGAGGCCAGCTTCAATTTTGGAAGAGTTCCCATACCTTTTAGAAGCAGATTTGGCTGAAATCTAGCTAACTATGGCCATGTTTTCTCCTAAACACAATATTAGTAAGTTTGGGAATCTCCCAATTTCCATTTTTTGAATACTAAAAGGTGGCACCCGGATAACATGGCCATAAGTTTCTCAAAACCATATGATGTGACCTATCATTAGAAAGCACTTGAAAAATGGAATCTATTGAGCTATAGAGTGCTTGATTTGGAGTTACAGTGTTCAAATTATGACTAATCCAAAGATTTGACCACGTGTCTCAAACTTATGGGAAATTCCCATATTACACAATATGGTGTTCCTAGACTGACTTCTACGGACAACACTCTGTTTTAAAGCAAATTTTATTCTGCACTATGGATAGCAATGCACACCATACATGGGCTGAAAGAACTTCTCGAGAGATCTGTTTTGATGTATAGCACACCCCGTTCGGAGCCTCCCACAAAAAGTTATGACAGATTCACTATAGCAGGGTTCTGTAGTAAACAACTTGTTGTCCACTGTCTGCAACCCGCAATTACTCTAGGTATTTGGGTCAAAACTCATATTTATAACTCCCCAATAAGGCCCATGTATCATACATACCCCATGACCTATCATACAAAATAATACCTCTTCATTCATCAGTATACCCTTGTAATAATGCAAGTACTCTGATCGGCCCCTCCCAGTTACCACACGTGCCCAATTTGTTTTCGAGGGCCAAAACCTTTGGGTGGGGATGGAATGTAAGAGAGGAGGACTTAATAACGAGGAAATACTAGCTACATTGGCTTGTATATAGGGTGAGAGAGACTTAATTTTTCATCATCAAATAATTAACACAAGTCTTCTTTCTCCTTCACCTTGCTCTCCAAGCTTCTATGCCTTCTCACTCTCTCTTCCTGTCTTTCTCTCTCCATTTCTAGTCTTTCTCTCTCCTCATATCTATCTTTCTCTCTCTTCTTTTCTTCTTCTTCTTCTTCTCTGCAGTCTTCTCTCTCTTCTTTCTCTCTCCCAATCCCTCTCCTTGACAAGTTTTTGTTGTATGTATTTTGCCATCTTTCCAAAAGACTAACCTTTTTGTTTCCGCTTTATAGTAGGCTATACAATCTCGCTTTTCATGCTATAAACTATTACATCAAATGTATCTCCTCTTGTATCCTTCTTTGTACGGTCTTTGGGCTATTGCTCAACCCTTATCTTCTACCTTAACATCCAACTTTTTGACCTTTGCATAGATTTTTGTCAAATTCAACTTGAAATCACACATGCATTTGATTAATTCATCCATAGCATCACCTTTAAGAGTTGCGGGCCAATAGGTATAGCTGGTTGTTCTGCCATAATCACACGTGCCTTGGCTGCAATTTCAATCTCCTTCTAAACAGTAGCAAGTGTGATGCATGTACCCCATCTTAATTTCATCCGTTGTCTCTTTACCAACATATACATTGCCGCAATTACATTAGCCTAATCTCATTTTAGCTATGTTTCAAAAGAGACATCTTCTAAATGATCAGTTAGCTTCTCCTGCAAGACACGATTTGTAGCCTTTGAAAAAAAATCAAATTTTTGGCTCTCCAATGATTGCTGCTCATCCGCATCTAACTGTGCATACCAACTTTCAAATTCATGGAGCAAAAGTGTGTAGCAGTCAACCCTAATCCTTTATTCGGCTTTTCAATCCAATCTGTAAATGTCTTTTTAGTTACCGATTATGCATCTTCCAAGGAAAACTCTTCTCTCAAAGCTTTCTTAAAAGCTTCCCAATTAGCATCTCTTCTATGTACCCTATGAAGCAACATCTTTTCTTCATACAATCCGATGAAGGCCAAAACATTTTTACCCTTAAACTGCTTCGATTCATGTCACATTGCTTGCAATGCATCCATAGCTAAGGAATCTATTCATTCTACTTCTTGCCGAGTTTACTTCTACTGTTGTAACAACAACTGTTGTTGTTGTTGCTACAACAAAGTAATCATTTGTTGTAAAGCATCACCACCACTTGAACTTGCATAATCCCCCATCTTTACACACCTACTGCTGCCGACTTTCACGTCGAGTTCACCAATGTCAGAGCAGTTGGGATCAAAAGTCTATCATGAGGATAAGAGATAGTAGGGTGAAGGGAGACTCACGGAGAGGAGTAGACGAAAGAGAAGGGATTTAAATAAATAAAATATGTAGAAGAATACTCATAAAGGTGAAGCTTGTTAATTTATTTTTGCATCCTGAGAAGATAAATCTCTTATAGACCAAAAACGTGCATCAAATAGTAGCTTCTTCTCTATTGCCCATACCACCAATTTGATGCTTCTGTTGGCTTTGAAAGGAGGGTAAAATAGCAGGACAACTACTCAGAATAATCCTAGATCACTCCTTCTCCTAGTTCGGAGTGTTGTTTGCTGCTTGTAAACCGCGATTGCACATCGCGCAATTTCACCAATCCTTATTTTTGCATAAAATCCCCCAAAAATGGCTAAAAGCCACTTTATTTTTTTTATATCGTCCTATTCTAAAATTTGTCTACAGTTTTTGGATATTTATAAGAAATAATATCCAAAATATAAAAAATAGGCTAAACTTGTCCAAAAATCTAGTATTTTTGAACCATCCACACTACGGACACTACTTGGGTAAATTACTCATGAATATATGTGTGCATCACATCAGTTCAAAATAAGGTATTTTTAAAATACCATTTTTTACATATATAAGGGTGTAATACAAAGGGGTTATTTACAAATTGAATAGAAAAGAATTATGTTTTATTCAAGAAAAATTCATAGATAAGGATATTTATAAATAGGCTTTGAACACACCTGATGTAGAGAATATACATATAGTAACTTCCCCAAGGGACACTGATACTAGTGACTAATATGGCATTAACTCTCTAGATCAATACGAAAGCCGAATGACAATGCACTCTAGAGTTTTTCACACTGTGTCCACGTAGCGCCACGACAACGTGTCTAAAGTGTGAACAAATTTTTCAAATTTACAGGATTTTTGTGTGTGCCGATGAGATGAGTTATTTAGTGATTTATATGACCTATCGAGAGTAAGTCAATGAGGATGACATAGTATAAAGTATCAATTTATATTCAAGACATATAAGTGAACAAAATTAAGCAATAGAGACTATTACCAAAATTCCATGACGTATTCTAAGTGGTATAAGCCAAAAAAAAAAGTATTGTGTTTACAAAAAAATAATATTTTCTGCTATTTTAAAGGGATTTTCATAATTTTGCTGACATTGCTTGTTGAGTAGATTGGTTCTCTTCAACTTGGTTATGTTCATGATCCTATTTTGAGTGCATATGTGAAAGTTATGGTTGAAATAAGTTGTAACTAGGCACAAAAAAGTAAATATAAGAAAATCAAACAACAAGAGTTTGAAATGCAAAAAACATGAAAAGAAATAGTGAAAAGCAGCTTATGTAAATGATTATAAATAGATATTTGAGGCATTGTTACAAGCTTAACTAAATAAATAAGTGATTTACTATTATGATTAATAGGGCTAAAGCAAAAGATAAGTGGTTTTACCTCTTTATCAGTTTCTTTAGCTTAAAAAGGCTTGCC
This sequence comes from Lygodium microphyllum, assembly GCF_053477565.2. Taxonomy (NCBI): domain Eukaryota; kingdom Viridiplantae; phylum Streptophyta; class Polypodiopsida; order Schizaeales; family Lygodiaceae; genus Lygodium; species Lygodium microphyllum. The sequence goes on along the minus strand of NC_141138.1, from coordinate 153,083,165 downwards.
TATATGAGGCTATTTTAGAAATAGATCTAAATATATATTTGCCTATGGCTATAGATGAGGACTAAGAGTTTTTTGTGGCTATAATACCTCTTCATTCATCAGTATACCCTTGTAATAATGCAAGTACTCTGATCGGCCCCTCCCAGTTACCACACGTGCCTAATTTGTTTTCGAGGGCCAAAACCTTTGGGTGGGGATGGAATGTAAGAGAGGAGGACTTAATAACGAGGAAATACTAGCTACATTGGCTTGTATATAGGGTGAGAGAGACTTAATTTTTCATCATCAAATAATTAACACGTCTTCTTTCTCCTTCACCCTTCTCTCCAAGCTTCTATGCCTTCTCACTCTCTCTTCCTGTCTTTCTCTCTCCCTTTCTAGTCTTTCTCTCTCCTCATATCTATCTTTCTCTCTCTTCTTTCCGTCTTCTTCTTCTCTACAGTCTTCTCTCTCTTCTTTCTCTCTCCTAGTCCCTCTCCTTGACAAGTTTTTGTTGTATGTATTTTGCCATCTTTCCAAAAGACTAACCTTTTTGTCTCCGCTTTATAGTAGGCTATACAATCTCGCTTTTCATGCTATAAACTATTACATCAAATGTATCTCCTCTTGTATTCTTCTTTGTACGGTCTTTGGGCTATTGCTCAACCCTTATCTTCTACCTTAACATCCAACTTTTTGACCTTTGCATAGATTTTTGTCAAATTCAACTTGAAATCACACATGCATTTGATTAATTCATCCATAGCATCACCTTTAAGAGTTGCAGGCCAATAGGTATAGCTGGTTGTTCTGCCATAATCACACGTGCCTTGGCTGCAATTTCAATCTCCTTCTGAGCAGTAGCAAGTGTGATGCATGTACCCCATCTTAATTTCATCCGTTGTCTCTTTACCAACATATACATTGCCGCAATTACATTAGCCTAATCTCATTTTAGCTATGTTTCAAAAGAGACATCTTCTAAATGATCAGTTAGCTTCTCCTGCAAGACACGATTTGTAGCCTTTGAAAAAAAATCAAATTTTTGGCTCTCCAATGATTGCTGCTCATCCGCATCTAACTGTGCATACCAACTTTCAAATTCATGGAGCAAAAGTGTGTAGCAGTCAACCCTAATCCTTTATTCGGCTTTTCAATCCAATCTGTAAATGTCTTTTTAGTTACCGATTATGCATCTTCCAAGGAAAACTCTTCTCTCAAAGCTTTCTTAAAAGCTTCCCAATCAGCATCTCTTCTATGTACCCTATGAAGCAACATCTTTTCTTCATACAATCGGATGAAGGCCAAAACATTTTTACCCTTAAACTGCTTCGATTCATGTCACATTGCTTGCAATGCATCCATAGCTAAGGAATCTATTCATTCTACTTCTTGCCGAGTTTACTTCTACTGTTGTAACAACAACTGTTGTTGTTGTTGCTACAACAAAGTAATCATTTGTTGTAAAGCATCACCACCACTTGAACTTGAACTTGCATAATCCCCCATCTTTACACACCTACTGCTGCCGACTTTCACGTCGAGTTCACCAATGTCAGAGCAGTTGGGATCAAAAGTCTATCATGAGGATAAGAGATAGTAGGGTGAAGGGAGACTCACGGAGAGGAGTAGACGAAAGAGAAGGGATTTAAATAAATAAAATATGTAGAAGAATACTCATAAAGGTGAAGCTTGTTAATTTATTTTTGCATCCTGAGAAGATAAATCTCTTATAGACCAAAAACGTGCATCAAATAGTAGCTTCTTCTCTATTGCCCATACCGCCAATTTGATGCTTCTGTTGGCTTTGAAAGGAGGGTAAAATAGCAGGACAACTACTCAGAATAATCCTAGATCACTCCTTCTCCTAGTTCGGAGTGTTGTTTGCTGCTTGTAAACCGCGATTGCACATCGCGCAATTTCACCAATCCTTATTTTTGCATAAAATCCCCCAAAAATGGCTAAAAGCCACTTTATTTTTTTTATATCGTCCTATTCTAAAATTTGTCTACAGTTTTTGGATATTTATAAGAAATAATATCCAAAATATAAAAAATAGGCTAAACTTGTCCAAAAATCTAGTATTTTTGAACCATCCACACTACGGACACTACTTGGGTAAATTACTCATGAATATATGTGTGCATCACATCAGTTCAAAATAAGGTATTTTTAAAATACCATTTTTTACATATATAAGGGTGTAATACAAAGGGGTTATTTACAAATTGAATAGAAAAGAATTATGTTTTATTCAAGAAAAATTCATAGATAAGGATATTTATAAATAGGCTTTGAACACACCTGATGTAGAGGATATACATATAGTAACTTCCCCAAGGGACACTGATACTAGTGACTAATATGGCATTAACTCTCTAGATCAATACGAAAGCCGAATGACAATGCACTCTAGAGTTTTTCACACTGTGTCCACGTAGCGCCACGACAACGTGTCTAAAGTGTGAACAAATTTTTCAAATTTACAGGATTTTTGTGTGTGCCGATGAGATGAGTTATTTAGTGATTTATATGACCTATCGAGAGTAAGTCAATGAGGATGACATAGTATAAAGTATCAATTTATATTCAAGACATATAAGTGAACAAAATTAAGCAATAGAGACTATTACCAAAATTCCATGACGTATTCTAAGTGGTATAAGCCAAAAAAAAAGTATTGTGTTTACAAAAAAATAATATTTTCTGCTATTTTAAAGGGATTTTCATAATTTTGATGACATTGCTTGTTGAGTAGATTGGTTCTCTTCAACTTGGTTATGTTCATGATCCTATTTTGAGTGCATATGTGAAAGTTATGGTTGAAATAAGTTGTAACTAGGCACAAAAAAGTAAATATAAGAAAATCAAACAACAAGAGTTTGAAATGCAAAAAACATGAAAAGAAATAGTGAAAAGCAGCTTATGTAAATGATTATAAATAGATATTTGAGGCATTGTTACAAGCTTAACTAAATAAATAAGTGATTTACTATTATGATTAATAGGGCTAAAGCAAAAGATAAGTGGTTTTACCTCTTTATCAGTTTCTTTAGCTTAAAAAGGCTTGCCTATATGAGGCTATTTTAGAAATAGATCTAAATATATATTTGCCTATGGCTATAGATGAGGACTAAGAGTTTTTTGTGGCTATAATACCTCTTCATTCATCAGTATACCCTTGTAATAATGCAAGTACTCTGATCGGCCCCTCCCAGTTACCACACGTGCCTAATTTGTTTTCGAGAGCCAAAACCTTTGGGTGGGGATGGAATGTAAGAGAGGAGGACTTAATAACGAGGAAATACTAGCTACATTGGCTTGTATATAGGGTGAGAGAGACTTAATTTTTCATCATCAAATAATTAACACGTCTTCTTTCTCCTTCACCCTTCTCTCCAAGCTTCTATGCCTTCTCACTCTCTCTTCCTGTCTTTCTCTCTCCCTTTCTAGTCTTTCTCTCTCCTCATATCTATCTTTCTCTCTCTTCTTTCCGTCTTCTTCTTCTCTACAGTCTTCTCTCTCTTCTTTCTCTCTCCCAGTCCCTCTCCTTGACAAGTTTTTGTTGTATGTATTTTGCCATCTTTCCAAAAGACTAACCTTTTTGTCTCCGCTTTATAGTAGGCTATACAATCTCGCTTTTCATGCTATAAACTATTACATCAAATGTATCTCCTCTTGTATTCTTCTTTGTACGGTCTTTGGGCTATTGCTCAACCCTTATCTTCTACCTTAACATCCAACTTTTTGACCTTTGCATAGATTTTTGTCAAATTCAACTTGAAATCACACATGCATTTGATTAATTCATCCATAGCATCACCTTTAAGAGTTGCGGGCCAATAGGTATAGCTGGTTGTTCTGCCATAATCACACGTGCCTTGGCTGCAATTTCAATCTCCTTCTGAGCAGTAGCAAGTGTGATGCATGTACCCCATCTTAATTTCATCCGTTGTCTCTTTACCAACATATACATTGCCGCAATTACATTAGCCTAATCTCATTTTAGCTATGTTTCAAAAGAGACATCTTCTAAATGATCAGTTAGCTTCTCCTGCAAGACACGATTTGTAGCCTTTGAAAAAAAATCAAATTTTTGGCTCTCCAATGATTGCTGCTCATCCGCATCTAACTGTGCATACCAACTTTCTAATTCATGGAGCAAAAGTGTGTAGCAGTCAACCCTAATCCTTTATTCGGCTTTTCAATCCAATCTGTAAATGTCTTTTTAGTTACCGATTATGCATCTTCCAAGGAAAACTCTTCTCTCAAAGCTTTCTTAAAAGCTTCCCAATCAGCATCTCTTCTATGTACCCTATGAAGCAACATCTTTTCTTCATACAATCGGATGAAGGCCAAAACATTTTTACCCTTAAACTACTTCGATTCATGTCACATTGCTTGCAATGCATCCATAGCTAAGGAATCTATTCATTCTACTTCTTGCCGAGTTTACTTCTACTGTTGTAACAACAACTGTTGTTGTTGTTGCTACAACAAAGTAATCATTTGTTGTAAAGCATCACCACCACTTGAACTTGCATAATCCCCCATCTTTACACACCTACTGCTGCCGACTTTCACGTCGAGTTCACCAATGTCAGAGCATTTGGGATCAAAAGTCTATCATGAGGATAAGAGATAGTAGGGTGAAGGGAGACTCACGGAGAGGAGTAGACGAAAGAGAAGGGATTTAAATAAATAAAATATGTAGAAGAATACTCATAAAGGTGAAGCTTGTTAATTTATTTTTGCATCCTGAGAAGATAAATCTCTTATAGACCAAAAACGTGCATCAAATAGTAGCTTCTTCTCTATTGCCCATACCGCCAATTTGATGCTTCTGTTGGCTTTGAAAGGAGGGTAAAATAGCAGGACAACTACTCAGAATAATCCTAGATCACTCCTTCTCCTAGTTCGGAGTGTTGTTTGCTGCTTGTAAACCGCGATTGCACATCGCGCAATTTCACCAATCCTTATTTTTGCATAAAATCCCCCAAAAATGGCTAAAAGCCACTTTATTTTTTTTATATCGTCCTATTCTAAAATTTGTCTACAGTTTTTGGATATTTATAAGAAATAATATCCAAAATATAAAAGATAGGCTAAACTTGTCCAAAAATCTAGTATTTTTGAACCATCCACACTACGGACACTACTTGGGTAAATTACTCATGAATATATGTGTGCATCACATCAGTTCAAAATAAGGTATTTTTAAAATACCATTTTTTACATATATAAGGGTGTAATACAAAGGGGTTATTTACAAATTGAATAGAAAAGAATTATGTTTTATTCAAGAAAAATTCATAGATAAGGATATTTATAAATAGGCTTTGAACACACCTGATGTAGAGGATATACATATAGTAACTTCCCCAAGGGACACTGATACTAGTGACTAGTATGGCATTAACTCTCTAGATCAATACGAAAGCCGAATGACAATGCACTCTAGAGTTTTTCACACTGTGTCCACGTAGCGCCACGACAACGTGTCTAAAGTGTGAACAAATTTTTCAAATTTACAGGATTTTTGTGTGTGCCGATGAGATGAGTTATTTAGTGATTTATATGACCTATCGAGAGTAAGTCAATGAGGATGACATAGTATAAAGTATCAATTTATATTCAAGACATATAAGTGAACAAAATTAAGCAATAGAGACTATTACCAAAATTCCATGACGTATTCTAAGTGGTATAAGCCAAAAAAAAAGTATTGTGTTTACAAAAAAATAATATTTTCTGCTATTTTAAAGGGATTTTCATAATTTTGATGACATTGCTTGTTGAGTAGATTGGTTCTCTTCAACTTGGTTATGTTCATGATCCTATTTTGAGTGCATATGTGAAAGTTATGGTTGAAATAAGTTGTAACTAGGCACAAAAAAGTAAATATAAGAAAATCAAACAACAAGAGTTTGAAATGCAAAAAACATGAAAAGAAATAGTGAAAAGCAGCTTATGTAAATGATTATAAATAGATATTTGAGGCATTGTTACAAGCTTAACTAAATAAATAAGTGATTTACTATTATGATTAATAGGGCTAAAGCAAAAGATAAGTGGTTTTACCTCTTTATCAGTTTCTTTAGCTTAAAAAGGCTTGCCTATATGAGGCTATTTTAGAAATAGATCTAAATATATATTTGCCTATGGCTATAGATGAGGACTAAGAGTTTTTTGTGGCTATAATACCTCTTCATTCATCAGTATACCCTTGTAATAATGCAAGTACTCTGATCGGCCCCTCCCAGTTACCACACGTGCCTAATTTGTTTTCGAGGGCCAAAACCTTTGGGTGGGGATGGAATGTAAGAGAGGAGGACTTAATAACGAGGAAATACTAGCTACATTGGCTTGTATATAGGGTGAGAGAGACTTAATTTTTCATCATCAAATAATTAACACGTCTTCTTTCTCCTTCACCCTTCTCTCCAAGCTTCTATGCCTTCTCACTCTCTCTTCCTGTCTTTCTCTCTCCCTTTCTAGTCTTTCTCTCTCCTCATATCTATCTTTCTCTCTCTTCTTTCCGTCTTCTTCTTCTCTACAGTCTTCTCTCTCTTCTTTCTCTCTCCCAGTCCCTCTCCTTGACAAGTTTTTGTTGTATGTATTTTGCCATCTTTCCAAAAGACTAACCTTTTTGTCTCCGCTTTATAGTAGGCTATACAATCTCGCTTTTCATGCTATAAACTATTACATCAAATGTATCTCCTCTTGTATTCTTCTTTGTACGGTCTTTGGGCTATTGCTCAACCCTTATCTTCTACCTTAACATCCAACTTTTTGACCTTTGCATAGATTTTTGTCAAATTCAACTTGAAATCACACATGCATTTGATTAATTCATCCATAGCATCACCTTTAAGAGTTGCGGGCCAATAGGTATAGCTGGCTGTTCTGCCATAATCACACGTGCCTTGGCTGCAATTTCAATCTCCTTCTGAGCAGTAGCAAGTGTGATGCATGTACCCCATCTTAATTTCATCCGTTGTCTCTTTACCAACATATACATTGCCGCAATTACATTAGCCTAATCTCATTTTAGCTATGTTTCAAAAGAGACATCTTCTAAATGATCAGTTAGCTTCTCCTGCAAGACACGATTTGTAGCCTTTGAAAAAAAATCAAATTTTTGGCTCTCCAATGATTGCTGCTCATCCGCATCTAACTGTGCATACCAACTTTCAAATTCATGGAGCAAAAGTGTGTAGCAGTCAACCCTAATCCTTTATTCGGCTTTTCAATCCAATCTGTAAATGTCTTTTTAGTTACCGATTATGCATCTTCCAAGGAAAACTCTTCTCTCAAAGCTTTCTTAAAAGCTTCCCAATCAGCATCTCTTCTATGTACCCTATGAAGCAACATCTTTTCTTCATACAATCGGATGAAGGCCAAAACATTTTTACCCTTAAACTGCTTCGATTCATGTCACATTGCTTGCAACGCATCCATAGCTAAGGAATCTATTCATTCTACTTCTTGCCGAGTTTACTTCTACTGTTGTAACAACAACTGTTGTTGTTGTTGCTACAACAAAGTAATCATTTGTTGTAAAGCATCACCACCACTTGAACTTGCATGATCCCCCATCTTTACACACCTACTGCTGCCGACTTTCACGTCGAGTTCACCAATGTCAGAGCATTTGGGATCAAAAGTCTATCATGAGGATAAGAGATAGTAGGGTGAAGGGAGACTCACGGAGAGGAGTAGACGAAAGAGAAGGGATTTAAATAAATAAAATATGTAGAAGAATACTCATAAAGGTGAAGCTTGTTAATTTATTTTTGCATCCTGAGAAGATAAATCTCTTATAGACCAAAAACGTGCATCAAATAGTAGCTTCTTCTCTATTGCCCATACCGCCAATTTGATGCTTCTGTTGGCTTTGAAAGGAGGGTAAAATAGCAGGACAACTACTCAGAATAATCCTAGATCACTCCTTCTCCTAGTTCGGAGTGTTGTTTGCTGCTTCTAAACCGCGATTGCACATCGCGCAATTTCACCAATCCTTATTTTTGCATAAAATCCCCCAAAAATGGCTAAAAGCCACTTTATTTTTTTTATATCGTCCTATTCTAAAATTTGTCTACAGTTTTTGGATATTTATAAGAAATAATATCCAAAATATAAAAAATAGGCTAAACTTGTCCAAAAATCTAGTATTTTTGAACCATCCACACTACGGACACTACTTGGGTAAATTACTCATGAATATATGTGTGCATCACATCAGTTCAAAATAAGGTATTTTTAAAATACCATTTTTTACATATATAAGGGTGTAATACAAAGGGGTTATTTACAAATTGAATAGAAAAGAATTATGTTTTATACAAGAAAAATTCATAGATAAGGATATTTATAAATAGGCTTTGAACACACCTGATGTAGAGAATATACATATAGTAACTTCCCCAAGGGACACTCATACTAGTGACTAATATGGCATTAACTCTCTAGATCAATACGAAAGCCGAATGACAATGCACTCTAGAGTTTTTCACACTGTGTCCACGTAGCGCCACGACAACGTGTCTAAAGTGTGAACAAATTTTTCAAATTTACAGGATTTTTGTGTGTGCCGATGAGATGAGTTATTTAGTGATTTATATGACCTATCGAGAGTAAGTCAATGAGGATGACATAGTATAAAGTATCAATTTATATTCAAGACATATAAGTGAACAAAATTAAGCAATAGAGACTATTACCAAAATTCCATGACGTATTCTAAGTGGTATAAGCCAAAAAAAAAAGTATTGTGTTTACAAAAAAATAATATTTTCTGCTATTTTAAAGGGATTTTCATAATTTTGCTGACATTGCTTGTTGAGTAGATTGGTTCTCTTCAACTTGGTTATGTTCATGATCCTATTTTGAGTGCATATGTGAAAGTTATGGTTGAAATAAGTTGTAACTAGGCACAAAAAAGTAAATATAAGAAAATCAAACAACAAGAGTTTGAAATGCAAAAAACATGAAAAGAAATAGTGAAAAGCAGCTTATGTAAATGATTATAAATAGATATTTGAGGCATTGTTACAAGCTTAACTAAATAAATAAGTGATTTACTATTATGATTAATAGGGCTAAAGCAAAAGATAAGTGGTTTTACCTCTTTATCAGTTTCTTTAGCTTAAAAAGGCTTGCCTATATGAGGCTATTTTAGAAATAGATCTAAATATATATTTGCCTATGGACTAAGAGTTTTTTGTGGCTATAATACCTCTTCATTCATCAGTATACCCTTGTAATAATGCAAGTACTCTGATCGGCCCCTCCCAGTTACCACACGTGCCTAATTTGTTTTCGAGGGCCAAAACCTTTGGGTGGGGATGGAATGTAAGAGAGGAGGACTTAATAACGAGGAAATACTAGCTACATTGGCTTGTATATAGGGTGAGAGAGACTTAATTTTTCATCATCAAATAATTAACACGTCTTCTTTCTCCTTCACCCTTCTCTCCAAGCTTCTATGCCTTCTCACTCTCTCTTCCTGTCTTTCTCTCTCCCTTTCTAGTCTTTCTCTCTCCTCATATCTATCTTTCTCTCTCTTCTTTCCGTCTTCTTCTTCTCTACAGTCTTCTCTCTCTTCTTTCTCTCTCCTAGTCCCTCTCCTTGACAAGTTTTTGTTGTATGTATTTTGCCATCTTTCCAAAAGACTAACCTTTTTGTCTCCGCTTTATAGTAGGCTATACAATCTCGCTTTTCATGCTATAAACTATTACATCAAATGTATCTCCTCTTGTATTCTTCTTTGTACGGTCTTTGGGCTATTGCTCAACCCTTATCTTCTACCTTAACATCCAACTTTTTGACCTTTGCATAGATTTTTGTCAAATTCAACTTGAAATCACACATGCATTTGATTAATTCATCCATAGCATCACCTTTAAGAGTTGCAGGCCAATAGGTATAGCTGGTTGTTCTGCCATAATCACACGTGCCTTGGCTGCAATTTCAATCTCCTTCTGAGCAGTAGCAAGTGTGATGCATGTACCCCATCTTAATTTCATCCGTTGTCTCTTTACCAACATATACATTGCCGCAATTACATTAGCCTAATCTCATTTTAGCTATGTTTCAAAAGAGACATCTTCTAAATGATCAGTTAGCTTCTCCTGCAAGACACGATTTGTAGCCTTTGAAAAAAAATCAAATTTTTGGCTCTCCAATGATTGCTGCTCATCCGCATCTAACTGTGCATACCAACTTTCAAATTCATGGAGCAAAAGTGTGTAGCAGTCAACCCTAATCCTTTATTCGGCTTTTCAATCCAATCTGTAAATGTCTTTTTAGTTACCGATTATGCATCTTCCAAGGAAAACTCTTCTCTCAAAGCTTTCTTAAAAGCTTCCCAATCAGCATCTCTTCTATGTACCCTATGAAGCAACATCTTTTCTTCATACAATCGGATGAAGGCCAAAACATTTTTACCCTTAAACTGCTTCGATTCATGTCACATTGCTTGCAATGCATCCATAGCTAAGGAATCTATTCATTCTACTTCTTGCCGAGTTTACTTCTACTGTTGTAACAACAACTGTTGTTGTTGTTGCTACAACAAAGTAATCATTTGTTGTAAAGCATCACCACCACTTGAACTTGAACTTGCATAATCCCCCATCTTTACACACCTACTGCTGCCGACTTTCACGTCGAGTTCACCAATGTCAGAGCATTTGGGATCAAAAGTCTATCATGAGGATAAGAGATAGTAGGGTGAAGGGAGACTCACGGAGAGGAGTAGACGAAAGAGAAGGGATTTAAATAAATAAAATATGTAGAAGAATACTCATAAAGGTGAAGCTTGTTAATTTATTTTTGCATCCTGAGAAGATAAATCTCTTATAGACCAAAAACATGCATCAAATAGTAGCTTCTTCTCTATTGCCCATACCGCCAATTTGATGCTTCTGTTGGCTTTGAAAGGAGGGTAAAATAGCAGGACAACTACTCAGAATAATCCTAGATCACTCCTTCTCCTAGTTCGGAGTGTTGTTTACTGCTTGTAAACCGCGATTGCACATCGCGCAATTTCACCAATCCTTATTTTTGCATAAAATCCCCCAAAAATGGCTAAAAGCCACTTTATTTTTTTTATATCGTCCTATTCTAAAATTTGTCTACAGTTTTTGGATATTTATAAGAAATAATATCCAAAATATAAAAAATAGGCTAAACTTGTCCAAAAATCTAGTATTTTTGAACCATCCACACTACGGACACTACTTGGGTAAATTACTCATGAATATATGTGTGCATCACATCAGTTCAAAATAAGGTATTTTTAAAATACCATTTTTTACATATATAAGGGTGTAATACAAAGGGGTTATTTACAAATTGAATAGAAAAGAATTATGTTTTATTCAAGAAAAATTCATAGATAAGGATATTTATAAATAGGCTTTGAACACACCTGATGTAGAGAATATACATATAGTAACTTCCCCAAGGGACACTCATACTAGTGACTAATATGGCATTAACTCTCTAGATCAATACGAAAGCCGAATGACAATGCACTCTAGAGTTTTTCACACTGTGTCCACGTAGCGCCACGACAACGTGTCTAAAGTGTGAACAAATTTTTCAAATTTACAGGATTTTTGTGTGTGCCGATGAGATGAGTTATTTAGTGATTTATATGACCTATCGAGAGTAAGTCAATGAGGATGACATAGTATAAAGTATCAATTTATATTCAAGACATATAAGTGAACAAAATTAAGCAATAGAGACAATTACCAAAATTCCATGACGTATTCTAAGTGGTATAAGCCAAAAAAAAAAGTATTGTGTTTACAAAAAAATAATATTTTCTGCTATTTTAAAGGGATTTTCATAATTTTGCTGACATTGCTCGTTGAGTAGATTGGTTCTCTTCAACTTGGTTATGTTCATGATCCTATTTTGAGTGCATATGTGAAAGTTATGGTTGAAATAAGTTGTAACTAGGCACAAAAAAGTAAATATAAGAAAATCAAACAACAAGAGTTTGAAATGCAAAAAACATGAAAAGAAATAGTGAAAAGCTGCTTATGTAAATGATTATAAATAGATATTTGAGGCATTGTTACAAGCTTAACATAATAAATAAGTGATTTACTATTATGATTAATAGGGCTAAAGCAAAAGATAAGTGATTTTACCTCTTTATCAGTTTCTTTAGCTTAAAAAGGCTTGCCTATATGAGGCTATTTTAGAAATAGATCTAAATATATATTTGCCTATGGCTATAGATGAGGACTAAGAGTTTTTTGTGGCTATAATTTGAAGTGATCTCGTAGGGTTTTACCAATGGAAATCTGAAGTGATTTTGAGTTGTTTTATGCATTTTCGGGCTATTTTGGTAGGGGGTTTAACAAACTTTTCATGTATTTCATTTGTATTTGTTGTTGTATTATCTTTCGAGTTGAAAGAGTGGTGTTGAGATATCATCTCAAAGAGATTTTTCCTAAGCTATCAACTTAGGTGTAATGCATTTAGCTTGAAAGGAGTTATTCCAGTTGGTAGAAGACTTAAATACAACCACTTGTTAGGTCTATTTGTTTCTCGTGTTCTACAATATATTCAAGAGTTCTTATTCTAATATTTCTTTCTTTCATTTTTCTTCTATTTTCCTTGATCCCTAGATGATTTAGGCCTAGACCTTTCCAACCCTTGATGTTTGGTGAACTTGATGTCAAAGACCCACCTCGGAGTCTATAAGACAAAAGAACTGATTGAAGATGAACTTGTTGTTAGGATAATAGATATCAACGTTTTCATGAGGAGTTATGAATTGATTAAATATGAAAAGGCTACTACTACCAGGGCTCTGTAGAAAGTATTTGCAAAGATAAAAAGGTTTCATGAGGGGCAAAAGTATTTCAAGTTTCTTCACTTTTATGTTGAGAAGTTAGAGCTAGCCAATGTACAGGTGGATGATATGCTGAGATATTTTACTTGTCTTATTACATTCAAAGATGCATAGAGTCCATCTACACAGATTTTTAAAATGCATGGGGTGGTTTGAAGAGAGCCCTAAAAGAGAAATATTTCATAAAGGATACTGACAGAGTAACCAAGTAGACTTTTCTAGAGTGGATTCATAAACCTACAAAGGGCTGAGAGGAAAGAAAGTTATTTTGTTTTTATAGGTTGTGGACCTTCCATTGTAGCTAGAGGTAGAGAAGTTGTTGGAGGATGATACTACATAGTAGGGTACATTAGGAAAAAAATAAACTCACAAATGGGTCTTTTAGCCCCCCCTCTCTCCTCCTTAAAACAAGGAAAAGAGGAGAGAAGAATAGTAAAATAATCATCTTCTCTCCCCACTTTTGCAATCTTGTTTTACCTTTTTTATATTATCTATAAAGATATACTCAGATTCCTTCTCTCTCCTCATTCAAGAAGTCTTTTTCAACCAAATTTTATATTCAAAAAGGAGTTAGTTACAGGAGTGTGGTGCTTCGTTTTCAATGTAAAATGATTAGTAGATATGAGGTAATTGATTTTTAAATCGAGAACAAGGAAAATGAAAATTTGAAAGTTCCTTTCAAGATATTTTTGGGGATTTTCTGTATTCTAACTTTTGGTAAAAAAGCAAACCAACTTGTAAAATTTCCTGGTTTTTGGAGGTAAAATAGACATGTCTAAAATACAAAAAGTCTTGGACATCCCTATCCTCTGAGCTATTTTTCCCCATATCTATACTCTCTCATGGCTCTATTGTGACCTCTTCTCTGTGTTTATGCAACCTTCATTAACATAGTGAATTATTTACACCCTCCTTTCCCTTGGCACCTTTCTGTGCCTCTCTGTGCATCTCCACTCTACCTCTTGTGACAACCAAGTAGACTCCTCGTTTCTATTAATAGTAAAATGGAGATAGGAAAGAAGGAGCTGCATATTGAGGAAGAGATTGAATATGCCCCATTATTCAAAAGAATCCAACGTACCAGTGTCAATCCTCAGGTTTTGCAAAGTTACAGGGAAATGGGATTGAAACATGTGGACTTGTGGGTTAATGGGGAAATCTACCCAATTGACCACTGAAACAATAGACCTCCAACTTTCTCAAGAATCAGAAATTTGATGAAGTATGTATGCGAGGGTGAAAATGGTAGGCGGCTCAATGATGAAGTGTTCAAAGTATTTACAACTTGCCAAGTAACCATTAAAAAATATCATGATGTGATCGCTGCACATTAACTTCACATACAACAACTCATAGGATAGGTGGTATAGCTGAATGACATTATAACTCAACAAAAAAATCAAATTATTTCAATGTAGGACACTATCCGCGACATTGGTATCTCATATATTTCTCAAATATATTCAAAAGTGTGAAGGTTGGGTTTGGTTGTGTGCTGAAGAGAGATAGAATCGTGTCTCTTCCTCAACCTTCAAAGTTAATAGAGACCTGATGGCAACTTAATACAAAGGTTTTGGAGCTGATAGGAGATCCCATGCATGTTCAATACGTGGAAACACTAAAGGTTTGGACCAAAAATGCATATCACGTGAAGTTCAGCGAACTCAACAATTACTATTTAGATTCGTACAAGGTGCAGTCGGCAATGGTAATGTATTACAATATGTTTGTTGAGGAATGTAATGGTAAATTATAGTTTATTATAAAATTAGATGAAAGTGAGGTAGTCAAAGGAGTAAAGCTTGAAAGAGTTAGTATAACTCTAATGAATAGAGCTTTGCAATTTGAACAAGAACAACCCAGGGAAATTTAGTGTTCAATCCGAGTGCCATGTGTGGTGACTCGCTGTATTTGAAGTTCCTAAGGAAACATTTGAGGTGTTGCAGTTGTTCTTAATGCACACAAGCATTCCAATCATCATCGATCATTAGGAACATGGTGAGATGCTCTCGGTTGAAGGGTATGGTCAATACTTGGTTGAATGGCATCTTGCACAAGACTTGAAAACTTTAAAATGCATGTGTGGAATCTCCAATGGTGCAAATACAAAGAATCCATGCCTATATTGCTTAACAAAGAGGGTGGAAGGAAAGGATGGAAAGAAGAACTGGCAAAGGGAGACAAGTGCTGCACTGACGTGCAATAGACAAGATCCCACTTGGAAGCCCATCTTCAACATTTCATTGGATCGTATTCACATTTTTCCATTGCATGCTTTTGTCTGAATCATGGAGAAACTTGTATATAAATACATTTACTTTGCTTATAGGATTCAACCAGAAAAAGAAGCCATTGCAACGTGTAGGAATGTGGAGGGAGTGCTATCAGAAATTGGGCTACACAAGGATCAAGTAGCGATTGAAATAGATGATAAGAGATTAGGAAAATTTGGTAACTTGCCAAAAAATCCTTGCTTTCGAGGAGCAAAGGCTAGGAAGTTTCTCTCAGCACCCATAAATGAGGAAGGGAATGTCATGGTTTGCAGGCCACAAGACTATGATGGGTAGAAAAAGTTACGTTTTGCAGTTCCTGATCAAAGTAATGGAGGAAAAACAAGGTTCACCAAAGCTAAGATTTGGATAATTCTTAATAAATTGGCTACCTTACTTCACAAAATGGTGTCTAACAATGAAGATAAGCAAGAATTTATTGATGTTGTGCATAGCTTCTATGAAAACATGGTGGAAGTGTGGCATAAAATCTCTGTCACACATTACATGGTGTGTACTAAGTTAATATTTTAAAATTGTATGAATTGTATAAACTATTAAGCATAGCTTTACTCATCTGTGATACGTGTCTTTGTAGCATATCCTTGAGGCACACGGGCCATACTTTGCAAAAAAGGGAAGCATCAAAATTTCGTCCACACAAGGGATGGAAAATTCACACTGGATAGCGTGTAGTACATACCAAAGAAAAACCAATCATAGTGGAGGGGTGAATGGTAGCAATTCAATTATCCAATCGCTATCTTGGTGGTATAGGTTTATAGTAGTGGACGAAGTGAAAATCTCGCAACAGAGAGTATATAAAAGTGTTGATGAATTGGTTGCAGACATGATGGAATCACATCGTATCACTAAAAGAGTGCATTATCAAGCCTCAAGTGACAAAGAAAACTATGCCAAGTGGCTAGAAACAAGGCTTCAACAAGGCATCAAATGGGTTCGAAGAGAGCTAAGATAGTAAGATGAACAACGTGTTCACTGTGAACACATTTTAAGAGAGAAAGAGAGAGTATGCATATATGTGAATGAGTTTTATAGTTTAGGGCTATATAAAAGAGGGTTTCACTTTCTATCTTATTCATTGAGTTCTCACATCTCTTGTGCAGGAAAGATGGCTAGGTCTAAGGTAGTAGCAAATAAGCTTCCACTCAGAGCCCCTTGGAGCATCTACTAGCTCCGATGCACCCCCTTCTCAACCTAATAGAGCTTCCTCAAGCCACCCTCACAAGGGCCCTCCTTAACATCCCCACAAGAAATGCACGTGGAAGCTAGGTACAGTGGCCTTGAGAGAAATTAGGAGGTATCAATGGTCTTTTGATCTCATCATTGCGAAGGTGAGCTTCTCGAGACTTTTTTGTGAGATTGTACAAGAACTTTACCGCACAGAAAGCAAGAGGTGGTTTTTGGCACAAGGTTAGGATAGACCAGATCGCTTCACAAAAGAATGCCTTTATGCTTTACAATGTGCTGCAGAGGCATTTTTAGTTAACTTGATGACTAATGCTCAGTGTCGTGCAATACATGCGAAGTGCATCACTGTAACTCCCAATGACTTCCAACTTGTAAGAAATATTCAAGCAGTGAAGGATGCATTCGTTGCAATGGAATGAACATAGTTTGTAATGTTATCCTTTTTGGCATAGTTTTCTCCTCTTGCATTGGACATATGACTATGTAACAACACAAAACTATTGTACACACCCTTAAAATATGAATTAAATTTTTACTATTGTCCTTCACTCTCAACTTTGATTGTGCATCTTTAATGTATTTTCAATTCTTACTTATAGTTTTTGCTAGCACTATCAATTTCAATAGAAAAAACATGTAAAAATTTACCATTTTCTATTGCAGAATGTACTCTGATGCCTTTGTATAGTCTATGTGTGGTGCGAAGTTTCTAAGGGCCAGTAGTCCCGACGTTGA
The DNA here is from genome assembly GCF_053477565.2 of Lygodium microphyllum. Classification (NCBI taxonomy): domain Eukaryota; kingdom Viridiplantae; phylum Streptophyta; class Polypodiopsida; order Schizaeales; family Lygodiaceae; genus Lygodium; species Lygodium microphyllum. The sequence continues at coordinate 153,066,092 of NC_141138.1, read as the reverse complement.
TGTCTCGATTATCAATCCATCCATAATTTTGGTGTGGGATAATTTTTAAAATACTAAACTGTATCGAAGTGTGACAAAAATTCACACATGCACTCGTTATTTTTTTGTGTGGCCAAGAGCCCAAATTATTTTTATTTGAAAAAAAAAAGGGCTCTTGGCCACCTAAGGAGTGCGCGTGTGAAGTTTTGTCGCATTTCGATAAAAGGTTATGGATTTACAATCACACAATGGACAATGTGTATGAAGCTGCATCAACCTAGTTTTGGGGTTTAAATGGATTAAAAGTTCATTCTTCTTCTCATTTTCACATCTTGCTTTCTTTCCTTCTTCCATTCACACACCCCCAACCTTTGTCTCTTCTCCATCTTGCTCTCCTCAAGCTTGCATGGCACGTATTAAGCAAGCATGTCACCGTTTCGGCCATGCGAAGACCTCACGCCAAGGCCCGGCACCCAGAGCACAAGGTGGAGACTCCTCTAGTGCAACAACAGCTAGGTGCTCCCCATAGAGCACAACAACCACCACAAAGAAGAAGAGGAGATGGAAACCGGGCATTGTCTCCCTTTGGGAGATAAGGAGAATCCAACATGGATACGAGCTTCTCATCTCGAAAATATCTTTTCATGAGGTTGTTTGGGAAGTCATGCAAGACTTGGAGCTGAAAGGGATGGGAAGATTTTGGGCATGAGTGCACGATGGCCCACCAGCAAGAAGGTGGACTACTGCAACTATGAAGGCCCTACAAACAGCTGCTGTGCATAGGGGTTTCTCATCGACTTATTCAATGATACATAGCTAGCGGCCATCCATCCAAAGCATGTCACAATCACAGATAAAGACATGAACTTTATCGTTGCACTTCGACACGACAAGGGGACTCCTCCATAGATTATGAGATTAATGATGCAAGGTTTTGTAATGAGTGTTTTAGCACCATAGCATCTTGGAAGGCAAAAAAAATTTGTATACTCTACCACATTGGAATATTTATTTATATATACATAGTATCTCATGTGATGTGTATTGAATTCAAATAATTGAGTAAAGTTGTTTTGTTTTGTTTCTTGAAACCCACGACTCTTAATTTTTGTTTAACGTACGAGTGTATCAAAAGTCAAAGTCGAGGAACTCTTGAAATAGAAGGAGCCATCATTGAAGGCCTAGGTCCATCGGGGAACTATCCTTGACGGCTTTGCATGGCACTCACAAGATTGCACGGGGTCTATCGTTTAGGTTTCCCAGAGTCCACCCCATAATGAAAGGTACCGGTCGTCCCCACGAGGATCAACCTACAAGATTGGGGTCCTAATTTGACAACTAAGATCTTGATACATAAGCTAGCTCCATCGCAGGTGTCCCACAAGGGCTTCTCGTCCGACTGGAGCGATCATAGTTACCCTTGGTTCATAGAGTGCAATGTTTTTTTCTAGTGACTGGTTAGGATTTAGGGAACCTTAAGGGAGTTCTGGCATAGCCGCTGCACCTTTTCCCTAAGATAAATTTTTATCAAGGTTTTAAGACGTGGCCCTAGGTAAGTCAATGCTCAGCTCTACCTAATGTTTCCTAATTAACATTTCATTCAATCTCTTGAGAGAAGCTTCCAACCTACTGGGACCAACCATCCGTAGGATGGATCCGTGGGGATCTCGCCCACCAGCTTCCCACAAATGGTTTTTTTAAAGTTTTCTAATTACCTATAATATTAAGTTATGGTATATAAAAGCCACTTTGTTAATGAACCCATTATCACAGGATCCTTTGCGTAATTTTATAGCACAATAAAAAGATAGAGAAAACAATCTTTTGGCAATACATATTTTTTTATTATTTCACAAAGTTATTTACAATGATTTTTTCCTTCTACCTACCTAGAAGATAAACCTCCGTTCACCAGAAAATCCCTTTTGTCTATGTAGAAGAAAAGAAACCCTCTAAGATTTCCGTCCCTTCACTAGTACTACCGGGGACTCTAGGATCCCATCTTGATTCGTCTGAGGGTCAAACAATTCCTAGGAGAAGCGATCGAGAGATTTATGGCTAGAGCCCCCTTGGTACTCCCACCTCCTCATGCCTAACAGATTCTTCACCAAGAGACCTCTCACCATCAAGGCCGATCCAAATCTCCTCACCAAGCGACCTCTCACCATCAAGGCCGGTCCAAATCTAGTCATGGGGGAGGCATAGCACAATCTTTCCTCTTATTATCTTGATTATATATTCACAATCAGATCTAGCTGTTGCAAGCACAATCAATCTTTCGTGTGCAACCATGAATGCATGAACAAATAAAAAAGAAACAGCATCAAGTGTTTTTAGCGTAGGAAGCAACCCCACCCAAATCTAAGGTTTCTCTTTTGAGGTCCCATCTTATTCTTAGGGTTTCACTTCTTACTTGCAACTCCTTTTCAAGATCCACAAGTTATTTCACGAATTAATTAATTATGAGAAGTCTTCTTTATCCTTATGAAAAATTTGTTATTCTCATCCCAAAAGATAATATGGACATTTATGCCTATGGCAGGCAATTCATATGCTGCCCTATCCTAACCCGTGCTTAGCAGGATTTCAAATACTTTTTCAAGTCTCTTTAGAATTTAGAATTTGTATCAACAAAGTCTTATCAATGTCCAACAAGTCCTACAGACTTCGGATATTTATTTAAGTTCTTGATACTGATAGTTTCAGGGTTGTCGAGTATTTCATAGTTATTTTTGCTTCAACATTCTTGATATTCTAGGTTAGGTTTTCTCACTGATTCATACGTAGGTCAACTCATGATATTGACACTCTTACTAATATAATCATGAATATTAATATTACGTGTGTTTTTAGTAAGAATTTTTTAAAATTTGATTCTAATCATATTCTATGGTTTAATCGATGATGTCGACCATTTGCCAAAAACTTTCAACGTTATCTAGAAAGATCAATTTTCATTTAGCTATGTCCTAAAAAGTGCAATGGTGATTGCTTTTTTAAAAACTTTATTTTAGACAATGCAAAAATCATAAGTGTAATTTTTCTTTCATCTTTTAGACATCAAATTATATTTTCATGTACCTAATTTATGCACGTCTCGTATATATATTTTCGTATATAATTTTGTGTTGATTTAATGCATTGATTATTTCATGATATTATCTAAATATTTTTTTATAAATTATTATAGAACTCATATGTGTCTATTTATCATTAGCAAAATTAAATAGAGATAGTCACTTTTAGGTGACAATTATAAAATATTCCCTTCCCTAACATTGTCTACCTTTTTTTTGTTATTATAATCAAATGCATAATTAATGAAATAATAATAAATATCGTAAAATAAACCATAATTAAGATATTTTCTTAATGATAGGCTTTTAATACTTTTCCAAGTGAAAGAGTCTTTTCACTGAACAGCTAATTACTATATTATTTAGGTTATTTTCCTAAGTAGTAGTTCATATGCATTTTCTTTAGAATGCGTTTATAATCGTTTAAAGCCAAACATAGCGATAAGCTTATAAAACATTATTTTTTGCAAACCGACAAGATGTTACCTCTCTCAAGTTTGCTGTAGTAGGGTTTGGCCAATTTCTATCGTATCATTTTCTCCATCAGCCACACTCCTTGCTTCCATTGCTTCAAATGGGCTTTTTGAATTTTTGTGACCTCGCGGAGCTATGGATGTTAGGCGAAATTGACATGGTAGTTCATAGAGAGTTGATGGTCATCCAAAAAGATTTTGCCAGGGTTTCACTTAGCGGTATGGCCATATGGATCATAGGCATAACAAGGTGTAGAGAAAATGAAAATGAGATAGAAGTTTAGCAAGAGGGGATCAAAATGGCCTCTGCCCTTAATGTTTGAGAAGGCCTATCTCTCTCCTACAGTCAGTATTGAGGCTTTTCGTGAGCAAATTTGCATGATTTTTGTCAGTGGAGATCTTGACAAGGTCAACTGACTTGTCCTCCATGACCCCACGTATGAAGTGATACCTCCTCATTTGGTTCATGATCTTTGGATTTGATAGCCACTAGATGTGATAGCCCTAACCTATACCTTCCCCTTGACATTTTTCCTTTTTACCACCTATCATGTCGATACATGGTTTGTCTGTTATTGATTCTTGCAGGTTTTCGTGTATTTTTCATAAGTATTTTCATCATTTTTCCATGTGAACTTTCCCTATTCTCCTCAGAACTCTATTTTGATTTGATAGCCTTGTTCGACTAGCCTTCTTGCACATTTCTCCTTTTTCCTCCACCCTCTTTCAACCTTTGGATTTTTAGTTATTAATTTTTATATGTGTTTTTGGGCTCTATTTTATTGTTCTTTCCATGTGAATGTCCCCTCATATCCTCGAAAATGCATTATGACTTGATAGCCTTGTCACCACCCTTGTCCTGGAATTTTTCCTTTTTATTACCCTATGTTGCACTACACTGATCTTCCTCTATTGATTTTCAAGTTTCGTTGTGTGTGTTTTTCTTGTTTTTTCCATGCGGATGTGCTTTACCTCCTCCGAAACCGTGTTTCCCCTTATCCATCCTATTCGACATCTCATTGTGGCCCCTTTTCCTTTTCATCTCGCTGGGTTTTGACCTATGAACTCCCCATATTAAATTTTTCGTCCCTTTTCGGGTGTATTTTTTTAGTTTTGTCCGTGTGAATGGGCCCTATCCCTATATGAAATCACATTTTGATGTGATAGCCATGTCCAACACATTGTTTTGCACAATTTTCCTTCTTGCTGCATATCGTTTCGGTAGATGGATTTTTCGAAATTAATTTTCGTCTAATTTTGTGTCTCAACGTCTCGTGGGTTTGCGCACAAACACCCTCATTTCCGTCCTTTGATGCGCGTTGCCGCGTTCGTCATGTCGTCCTCCATCCCTGTGTATTCCCACACTCTCTATTCTTTTTGGCAATGCAAAATTGTTTGACCCCCACCCGCGCATACGCATGGGACAAGGGGGGACGTTTGTCTTTTCTTTTCTTTTCAAATCTATTAAAAACAAAAAAGCCATGTTAATTAATATATTTTAAAAAAATCAAATTCCCCGCTTCTATGTCCCCTCAATCCCCCATTCCCTCCTCTCTCTCCTCTCCCTCTTTCATTCTCTCTCCTTCTCTTTCTCTCTCCCCTCTCCCTCTCCCTATCTCCCTCTACCCACCCCCTCTCTCTCTACATTCGACCCCTCTCCCACCCTCCACCTCCCTCCTTTCCCTTCTCTCTCCCCTTCTCCTTCTCCCTTCCTTCTCCTCCCTCCTCCTCCCTTCTTCCCCCCTCTTTCTCCCTCCTCATGCTCCTTGCCCCGTCACGCAAAGATGCTGCCATTGCCTTGGATCCCCCGCCACCATGTTGTTCATATGCCGTCATCCTCTTTGCTAACCACACACCACCCGTAGTTCCTATGGCAGCCTACGGTGTGCCCGATGCCTCCTCCTATAGCCCTCCCTTCATCTCCCTCCTTCCCCTTCCCTCTTCCCTTCTCCTCCCTCCCCTTCTCCTTCTCCCTTCCTTCTCCTTCCTCCTCCTCCCTTCTTCCCCCTCTTTCTCCCTCCTCATCCTCCTTCCCTCGCGCTGTCGCACAAAGATTTTGTCGTTGCCTTGGATCCTTCGAACACCACGCTGATCATCTGTTGTTTTTGGCCCTACTAACCACGTGTCACCCACAATTCCTACGGCTGCCCGGCTGACGCCTCCCTCCTGCAGCGCGTGCCTCCACCAACCCCGCAACCACCGCCTCCTCCTACCCAACTCCCCCACTACCCCCCACCCACCCACCATGCCTTCCTTCCCCCTGCCACCCCCCCCACCTCCCTTCCCCCACTACCTCCCCTATGCCAACTCTCCCAGCCACCACACCCCCCAGCCCCAGCCCCAACCCCACCAAAACCAAACCCCCACCCCCCAACCAACTCCCCTCCCAACCAAGCCCCCTTTCTCCCAATTACCACAACCCACCTCCAAAGTTGCCCCTTAGCCCCCTTTCCCCCCCCCCTCCCCCCAAAATTGAACACAACCTGAAGGAAAAAACAACACACCCCCTAGTAGGCCCCCATTTCCACCTCGTACCCTGGTAGGCCCCCTTAGCCCCCCTTCCTCCCCCCCCCCCCCCTCCCCCCAGAATTGAACACAACCTGAAGAGAAAAAACACACCCCCTGGTAGGCCCCCTTTTCCACCTCGTACCCTTCGTGTCCCCCTTGCAGGTCCTCAGTCACGCACTCTGCATCTCGCCTCTATGCTATCCCTACCATGGAGTCATTTTTGTGATTTTTCGTGCACTGGTGTGTGTGTTGGAGTTTATGCATGTTGGTTTCACACATGATTGTTGTCGCAAACTCGATTGTCGCGACTTTGATTATTTTAATCCCACATTTTTTCAAAATTGCAAAATTCAATGCAAATTCATTAAAATTTTCAAAAAATTTCCACAAAAATTTAAAAAATTCATGAAAATTCAAAACACTTTCCTTAATCCCAATAATATTAAATTTCAAAACCCGATGGGCAACTAATAAAAGTTAAAAAACACTTAAAACACAATAAACATTATAAAAATCCCAAAAAATACTAAAAATTTATGGAAATTTTTCTATTTAAAAAAAATAATTTATCAAATTTTTTGAAAATTTTTAAATTTTTTCTTAATCGATAATGATCACAAAAATTCAGCATACTAACATTCAATTTATCTTCCATTTTCCCCCATGGAAACACCTTTCACCCACCCAAAACGGAAAAACTACCATTTTACTGCTAAAAACTCACATTTTGGGTTTTTGGGAATTAAATAGCACATGTAAATCATTGCAAAATCAAAATTTTCTGATACACATAAATTAATCATGATACAATCAGCACTCAAACAAATTTTCATCCAATAAGAACATCATTATCATCATAAACTATAAAAAAACTTTATTTTTCTTCATAAAAATGGTCATATCGTGTTTTTACGAAACCCGAGATGCCTTAAATGACTGCATAACCAACAGACAAAGCCTCCATTGCTCTCAATCTGTCAGAGAGAGAACTAGGAAGAGAAGAAGAGGAGAGAGAAAGACTGCAGTGGAGAGAGAAAGACTGCAGGAAGAGAGAGAAATAGAGTGACGAGGAGAGAGAAAGACTAGAATTAGAGAGAGAAAGACAGGAAAGATGAAGAAGTCATGAAAGCTTGGATCAAGAAGGGAGAGAAAGATTGTAAATGTATTGATATGTCAAAAAGATGTGAAAAATTACAACTTCTCTCCTTATATACCAGTGTCAATGTGACATGGCATATTATTAGTATTCTAAGTATTCCCAGCTTCTTACAATCCATCCCTTCCCAAAAGTTTTTGTCCCCAAAAACAAAACTAGAAAGAGCTAAAGAAAAGATGGATAGAACAGAGTACTACTCTGTTTTACAGCTTTACAAATAGGGAATGAGTGAAGAATTTATCATTACAAGGGCTGAATTTGAAGTACGGAAAGTGGACCCTGCTATATACATGATTTGAAGAACTTTAGAAGCCATTGGAGCCATAGAATCTTCAACAAATAGTTCCAGAAGAAAGTAGACAGCTTGCTGAAATAATAGTCCCTGCTGGACCAAATCAGCCATAACTTTTGATAGAAGTGTCCAAATGAGGTGTACCACATATCAAAACGAAGCTCTTGAAGAGTACTTTAAGCTCATGTAGATAGCTCAATTCTGAAAATGAAGTACAACAAAAACTGTTCTAAAACAGTGTGCTGTCCTAAACCAGTCTGCACCAATACTAGCTCCATAAGCAATAGGCTTCAGCCACCAATGTATCCTTCAAGTATGGATACTCATCCAATATTGAATTAGGTCTCCAAGAAGCCTCTTCAGAGGGTAAACCTCTCCATTTAATCAAATATTCCACAATAGAACGTGATCGAAGCTTCTTTTCACGCTGACCTATAACAGCCTTTGGGATGTACTGAACGATACCATCTTCATCAATAGGTGGCAGCTCATCAACTAAATCCACTGGATCACCATAATAGGGCTTGAGCTGACTAACATGGAAGACGTTATGAATTTTTGTAGAAGAGGGAAGCTCTAGTCTGTATGCCAAATCTCCAATCCGCTTAAGGATCCTATAAGGGCCATAGAATCTGTGGGCAAGCTTATTACTGGATCCATCTTTCAATGTAGAATACTTGGATTTGGGCACCTTCAACAAAACCAGCTCTCCTTCCTGGAACTCTAAAGGCCTCCTCTTCTCATCAACATACATCTTCATCCGATCTTGAGCCTTCCTTAGATTCACCTTGCATTGCTGAAGAAGGGTCTGCATTCTATCCAACTCTTCCTTCCCATGAGGGTTGATCTTTTCGTTAAAAATGACTGTGGGTAGGGGCACCTTGTAACCATACAAAGCCTCAAAGGGTGAAATTCCTATGCTCGCATGAGTGGAATTATTATAAGCAAACTCAGCCAGGTGTAACCAAGAATCCCATGAGGTTTGGACATCATAGCAAAAATGGCGAAGATAAGTCTCCAACCATTTATTAACTCTCTCTGTCTGTCCATCAGTTTGGGGATGATAAGCCGTAGATGGAGCCAACTTGGTACCCATAGATGTAAATACTGCTTGCCAAAAGTTACTCATAAACTTTGAGTCCCTATCATGGACAATCACCTGCGGTAATCCATGCAATCTGAAAATATGCTCCATAAACTGGTTGGCCACCTAAGAAGCAGTAAACTGAATTTTTGTTGGGATAAAATGAGCTGCTTTGGTGAGTCTGTCAACCACCACATAAATACTATTTCACCCCTTCTTGGTAGTAGGTAAGCCAGTGATAAAGTCCATAGTAATATGAGTCCATTTACCCGTAGGAATAGGCAATGGCTGCAATAAACCCCCTGGTTTATGGGTGCTATCCTTATTTTGCTGACAAGGCATACACTTCATAACGAAGTCCTTGACATCTTTCCACAGTCCTTTCCAATAAAAGCTCTTGCTGATCCTGTCATAAGTCTTGAAAACTCCCAAGTGTCCAGCTAAAGGCGAAGAATGCATCTCCTCCATAATTTTTCGCTTGAAAGAAGAAGTAGAGGGAATAACAATCTTGCACTTCCACCAAATAAGACCATTTTTAAGCTGGTAGTGCGAGTTTTCTTCCATAAGACCTTGCTGTAATTTCTGAAAGATTTGGCTGAATTCCTCATCTAAGAGATATGCCTCTTGTAGCTCTTCAATCCAATCACTATGTAATTCCGTCATGGCTGATACTTTGCAGGCCCACATACGAGAGAGAGAATCAGCCACTATGTTATCTTTGCCCCTTGTATGAGTGATGTCAAAGTCATAATTTTGTAATGTTGCTACCCATCGTCGTTGCTTTGGAGTAAGATTTGACTGAGTAAGGAAATACTTGAGTACGCGATGATCACTATGTACTCTGAATTGGCTGCCATATAAGTAATGGTGCCATTTCTTGATTGCATGCAAAATAGCCAACATTTCCTGATCATAAACATTCATGGCCATCTCCTTATCAGTAAGCTTACGGCTTTCAAATGCAATTACTCCATGCTCCTGAAGCAAAACAGCCCCAATGCCACGGCCACTAGCATCACATTGTATAGTAAACTCTTTAGAGAAATCCGGGCATACAAGAATAGGAGCGGAGGTAAGTAATTCCTTTAACTGGTTGAAGCTGCTATCTGCAAGAGAATCCCAAAAGAAAGCCTCTTTCTTCAACCTGTCAGTTAAAGGGGCTGCAATTGCCGCATAATGCTTTATAAATCTGCAATAGAATGAAGATAGACCAAGAAATCCTCTAAGAGAGGTAGTAGTAGTAGGCATTGGCCAATCTTTTATGCATTGCACCTTCTTGGGATCAGCCTGTATTCCTTTTTCACTGACTATATGTCCCAAGTATTCCACTTCAGTCTGCATGAAAGAACACTTCTTCTCCTTAGCAAAAAGCCTATGATGTCTTAACACATCAAAAACCTTCCTCATATACGACAAATGATCCTGAAAAGTCTTGCTGTAGATCAAAATGTTGTCGAAGAACACCAAGACAAACTGAAAGAGGAAAGGTTGTAGAATCTTATTCATCAGGCTTTGAAAGGTAGCTGGAGCGTTTGTAAGGCCGAATGGCATCACCAAGAAATGGTAGAGCCCACGATCAGTCCTAAAAGCAGTCTTGACCTCATCACCCTCTCTCATGCGAATCTGATGATACCCTGATCTCAAATCAATCTTCGTGAAGAATCGAGCCCCCTTAAGCTCATCAAGCAAATCATCTATCCTGGGTATAGGATACCTGTTCTTCACTGTTATCTTGTTAAGATCCCTGTAGTCAATGCACATTCTGAAAGATCCATCTTTCTTTTTGACTAACAGGACTGGGGATGCATACGGTGAAGAACTTGGTTCAATGAATCCCATTTCAAGAAGCTCTTTGATTTGCTTGGCTACTTCCTCTCGTTCACATTTTGATAGTTTGTAAGGTGGCTTATTGATCGTCTTTGAGTTGGGTTCCAAATCAATGGGGTGATCCACCACTCTCTTAGGAGGCAATGAAGTAGGTACTTCAAATAAATCTCTATACTCCTCAAGAAGAGCTGTCAAGGCTGGATGGTTTGCTGAATTATTGGGCTGATCCTGTGTTTCTTTGTTCAAATGTAATACAAATATCTGTGAGCGCTTCTTGTACTCTTTCTTGAGTTGTCGAATGGTGATAAGCTGAAAATTAGATCTACTAGGGATTCCCTGTAAACGGATGAGCTGTCCATTGGAGAAAAACTCCATATATAACTGTGAGAAATCCATAGTAATCCTGCCTAAGGTCATCAACCAGTCACAACCACGTACAATATCTATGGGTCCCATTTCCAAAGTGATCAGGTTTACTTTGACTTCAAAATTTTGAGCCATCTGCAAAGAAACCTGTGGACAAATCTGTGTGCTGATTTCCTCTTCACCATTAGCCACTTGTACTCTAATGGGCTGCTGTAAGTCGGTGGGAACACAATTCAACTTGTACAAAATGGATTTATTGACAAAACTGTGGGTACTGCCACTATCTATCAGGATGAACACTGGCTTTCCACATATGCTTCCCTTCATACGAAGTGTATTAGGGTTCTTAGATCCCGTCCAAGCATCCATAGAGATAGAACAATTAGTGGCAGTAGGCAACTCATTACAAAATCCACCAGGATCAAATGGGATATCACCGCCTGGATCAAAAGGAAAAGAGTCAAATGGATCATAGAAGTACTCCTGTCCACCATCATCCTCGAAATCTTCATTTTCAGCATTGATTGGGACTGCATTAACTTCATCTATGTCATTTTCAAGATCCTCAAGAACTAGCATACTCTGAATTTTTGGCTTGGCATTTTTGTATACACACTTTGAAGCATGGTCAGGAGTATACTTTTCTCCACACTTGAAGCATAAGCCTTTGTCCTTTCTTTCCTTATAAAGATCCATGGGAATATTTCTGGAATTTGTATTGGCTGAAGTAGACTTAGGCTTATTGTCACCTTGCTTAAATTCAACCTTTGGACTGTTTGCTATCCTGAAATTGCCTTGAAGCCTAGAAGCATTAAATGGAGAATAAGTTGGTATCCGTAAGCTCCCACTAGGCATATGATTGCTGCCATAATTGTTACCAACTTGCCCTTGCTTTAAAACAGTCCTTGGCTGTCCATAACTTGGCTGAAATGAAGACTCTTTCCTATACTTCCTTCCAAAGTGCTCTGCAAGCTCAATAGCCTTGAAAAGTGAAGTAGGATTTTGTGCCATAACATCAGCTGACAAGGATGGTTCTAAACCATACATGAACTTATGTAACTTGGCCTCATCACTGATGTTTTCCACATACATGGTCAAGTTGAGGAATTGGTTTGTATATTCTCTTACACTTAGGCCCCTTTGTTCCAAAGCATACCATCTTCGTTCTAACTTCTCTTTTTCAAGAGGTGAAACAAAGACTTCAGCCATAAGTGCCTTGAAAGCTTCCCAATTCTCAATAAGTACATTCTCTTTCTTGATATACCTCCACCAAGTGTGAGCAAATCCTTCTAAATGCAAGGAGGCAAAGTGTATCTTCATAACATCAGTTTTAGAAAATATGTCAAAATAAGACTCCATCTTAGAGGTCCATTCCTCTAATTCTGATAGTAAAGATGACTGGCCATTGAATTTGGATAAAACAATTTTGTCCTTGAATTCTCTATCATGGAAAGGTTGCTATCCCAAAACTGGCTGATCAGAATTTCCAAGTACAGAACCCCCAAAATGAGATTGAAATCTTCCAACAGGTGGCTGAGAATTACCCTGTAATCTTCCTGTTGGTAAAGCACCCCTAGAATGCTGAGTATGCAGTCCAAAAGCTTGAGTATTGGCTCCGTTCAAACTACCCAAATAGTCATCATGCCTTTGTGAAGCTTCTCCCACTTCATATTGACTATTGGGTATGCCTCTTCTTCCTATGATTCCATCTCCATGACCATTTTGGTTGGATGGCTGAAGTGGAACTGAAGGATCAGTATTTGAACAGGCCTTTTCATTAGCTTCTTTTGATGCCACTTGTAATTGTAAAAGTTTAGAGATTTGTGCCATGAGTAGGTCGTTGGACATTACCAATCTATCAATGGAAGCCTTGGTCTGATTAGTAGATTGAACCATCTGATCCATTCTTGATAGCATGGCCTCATGTCGCTCTCTATGCCTTAGTTCATGGGCACACAAAGTATCATTGAGCATACTAATTTCTCCTTGTTGAGGCTCTTCAGGGTTCTCTTGAAATGTGCTTTCCATCATAGAATCCCTGATTTGCTGTGCATAGTCCTCCTGGACCTTATTTTTGCCTTTATGCCCTGCCATACTAGTGCAGTCCTGCAGTACCCCCTGTCAGTAAAACGGCTATAACTTTGGCTAGAAAACTCCGATTGCAAAACTTTTTTATGCAAATCGAAGCTTACAATGCTCTCTTCGAGATGAGCTATAGCACGCTATAACAGGTTTAGGACAAAAAATTCTGTAACTGAATTTCAGAGTCTGAACTGTCCAGTCCTGCACCCTGTTTAGACCTGTAAGTGCCCTGTTTTGACCCTGTAATGCAAGAAAGTAACCTCCAATGGCTACCAAACCCTGCAAAGGGGTATATAGGACCTGTGGGTACCCTGTAGAACCTGCACCTGTACTTCAGTATCAAAGGGTGTACCTGTATCCACCTGTAAATACCCTGTGGGTAACCTGAAAATGCCCTGTTTTACCCAGTTTTACTCCAATAGGTACTTGAGTCGTTGGAAAGTCTTCAATCTTCAATTCTCCACTCGTTGTACCTGTGTGAGGAATAAAACGGTAGGACGGGCTTCCTACACGGGCTCCGAATCACCGGGAGGTGGGCAAAGTTCCCCCCGGGTCGGTTGGTTGCACCCCTTCGGGATCTTCGATAGTGAGGGAGGGTCACCTCTCTTTTGTCCCACTATCTCCCCCGGCATCCACCTTTTTCCTCAGTGGGAATATCAACATGGCAAAGGCTAGTGTACTAAGCAATCAGCATGATATGCATTTGAAAAATATTCATTCAGTCTTTCATGAGATGCAATTGATTGAGATAAGAAAACTTGAGATGGGAGAAGGGTTTACCTATGCAATTTAGTGACTCACTGATTGCTAGTACTTACCCTTTTACAATATTTCAGCTTGGATAAGAGAGAATTTCAACAAAACAAATCAAGGTTATGCATCAAGCTGATCAAATGTTACCTAAGATGAGTAATGGTTTTGAATCAAAAGGAATTCAATGAAATAGGCTGAAATTGAAGAAAATTAATACTATTCTTTGATCTATTGATCAATCCAGTGAATTAATTGATCAATAACCTCTCACCAACAAGTGGAAAAGCCATTAGCAATAGGATTATTGAGAGATTTCAGAGATTAGCAAAAGAAAATACCTCCATTAAGCTTGAAAATGATGATGGATATCAGCTTTAACCCGATTGATGCAAGAGTTCTTCATAATCCACCATGAATCCAACATAAAGCTTGAAATCTCCATGAAATCAGTCCATACATGCTTCAATATGATGAAATCCTTGAAAGATCAATACTCCAGCCTTACTTGAACACTTGAACTTCAAAGATTCAAGCTCCCTGATGAAAAGCCCCAAAATATTCCTTCCATTTGAGCTTCATTGACATGCACGGGCTGAAATCTCTTCAATGTCTTCAATCTTGAAGTCTATCCAGCTTGTATTCAGCTTTAGAGAAGCCTTGAAGGTCAGGAAAGTCCAAAATCTTGAGAAATTTGAGCTTCCATGTCTGTGGCTATGGCTGCCCTGCTGTGTATTAGGGTTTTGAATAGAGAAATGGCTGATGAGAGTTCCCCTGGGGCTGAAAGTTGATGTACTCCATTGTTTGATGAAGCCTTAAGAGTCTTTGATCAGTGAGTTGAGCATTTGGAGCAGCAGAGCAGTGAGAAGAGGGCAGGAGGATCAGCGCAATTTGCGGCACATTTTTCGGGCAGTCCTGGGCTGGTCTTCAGCAGTAGGCATCAACAATGGTGCTCCTCCTCCATTTTTGCATGAAATTTGATGATGTCCAGCCATTTAAGCCTTTACCCACCATATCTGACCTTGAATAACTCCAGATGTAGTCATTGCTAACTGTAGTTATCCTGCAGCACTCCACTAGTCACTGTCTTGTACCATTTTTGTCTGAAATTGGTTTTGAAATAGGAAAATGAGAGTGAAAATGGAAGAAAATAATGGATCAAAGACTGAAGCTCTGATACCACTTGTCAGAGAGAGAACTAGGAAGAGAAGAAGAGGAGAGAGAAAGACTGCAGTGGAGAGAGAAAGACTGCAGGAAGAGAGAGAAATAGAGTGACGAGGAGAGAGAAAGACTAGAATTAGAGAGAGAAAGACAGGAAAGATGAAGAAGTCATGAAAGCTTGGAGCAAGAAGGGAGAGAAAGATTGTAAATGTATTGATATGTCAAAAAGATGTGAAAAATTACAACTTCTCTCCTTATATACCAGTGTCAATGTGACATGGCATATTATTAGTATTCTAAGTATTCCCAACTTCTTACACAATCCAATGCTTCCCATCAATCTTTAGCATCTCCATCCATCTCCATCACCATTTTCCTTCATTCTCCCTCCCGATTCCTCCTTCAAGATGGTGCATATGAACATCCCATAGAGGGGAGAGAGAGGGAGGAGAGAGAAAGACTAGATTCTGATCTCTTCATCCAGACAGCCATATCTCGCACGAAGGGTGGCGATAGAATCAGGAAAGAGGGAGAAGTTGATGCCCATTGTCGGTTGCATGGGTTCTTTGTAGCCCAGAATCATGATGTGAGGGGGAGGGGGGGCCGGGGTGGGGAGCAAAATTTGCACCGCTTGCTCTTCCACGCCATCTTCACACATATTCAAGTTTTTTTTTCTTCAAAATGAGGGAGGGGGGTTAAAAGTCCCAAAGGGCAACCCCCCTTTGGTCTTAAATTTGTCCACCCTTTCAAATCTTGGCTTTTTTGGCCTCTTCAGTGTTTGGACTCCGTTTTAGCCTCTGAAAAATCCTGCGCGTCCATCTCAGCATCCCGCATTGACTGGCAAATCTTGGCATCCCATATCGTAGTCAAAAAAATTATGAAAAATCCACAAGTGTCGCTCGTGCGCCTTTTAAAAGCCGTCTTTCACTTGGTGCTTAAAATTGTCCTAGCTGCAGCGACCGCCTTCAATGTCGAATATTTTTCCCCTAAATTCCAGATTTTTTGGCAAATTTTAGGCACATATCGGGCTCAAATTTCCACTCTCAAGATGAAATTCCTTTCTTATGCAAAGACATCCATAGTTCTATTGAGCTCTCGGTGACTACCTGTATCCAATAGCTCTATTCTTCTTGCTATGAAGAAGCTCAACAAACCAAAGAAGAGCTGAATAAAGAAAATGATGAGCTAGCTTCTGCTCAAGAAAGATTTTCTTATCTTTGTACCCAGATGGAGTAGCATACTAAGATTATTGATGCTCACAAAGTGGAAATTTCTAGTTTGCAAACTTAGTTGACTGGCACTAAATCTGAAGTGGTTAATGTGATTGAGGAGAGGGATCGATTGTTGAAGGAATCTCAAGAGCTTCAAGCTGATAGAGGAGCTTAAATTAGTTAACACCACTCTCGAATAGAGTAACATTCAAATTTAGCAACTTAAGGATCAGCTGGTTCAGTCACGTTCTTCTTCACAGAGTCCTACTATGCAACTAGTTCATTGCTTGTCCCCTACAGACTTAGCAATTCTTCAAAGACAAGCCACATTGTGCCCTTTGTTGTAGGCTAAAGTGGAAAGCCTTCAATCCAGAATGGATTTATTATGGTCGTCATTTGAGCAGTTCCAGGAATATGTTCCTCCACAACACTCATTTTTTGTGCACTATTAGCACAACAGAAGTTGGCCTTCTATATTTAGCTCTTAACGATGGATCTACCTCTTCCAGAGGATGGATGGAGTGGGGCCTAGTCTTCTGACTTGTTGAGTGAAGTAATCCGAATGGTTTTTGAAGGCTCACTAACTTCAAATACTATGCTGATGTCTTATATGTATTTGAGAGGAGATTTGCTTATTTGAGGCAATGAAGATTTATCTTGGTATGTTGGGGATGTGGTCCTACAAGATGCTTTGTATGTTGGACATTCAGAGTTGTGGGTAGATGAGATATTTCAATGTTATTCCTCCAAACTGGTTGAGTGCCCTGAAACTTCGTGGCATACAATGATTGACTTTGTGATCCTAAATCAAAGACAAAATAAAGCCTCTATTCATGTGTAGAACATTAACCAACTGAAGGTGGATACCTATCTTTTCATAAAATAAAGCCTCTATTCATGTGTAGAACAATAACCAACCGAGGGTGGATACCTATCTTTTCAAACAACATCCATTTGATTCCTCTTTCTTTGATGCTTATCATCGACGATCCCCATCAGTTCCTAGCTTATCTTATTTTTAACCTTCGGCAAGTTACTCATGAATATATGTGTGCATCATGTGGGTTCAAAATAAGTCATTTTTAAAATACCATTTTTATACATTTTTTAGGGATGTAATAGAAAGGGGTTATTTACAGATTGAATAGAAAAGGGTTATGTTTCATTCAAGAAAAATTCACAAATAAGAATATTTATAAATTGGCCTTGAACGTACATGATGTAGAGGATATCATATAGTAACTTTCCCGAGTTTTAAATAGATGGCCCATAGATATGATGCTTATTTTTCCCTTTATAAATCCAACTCAACAATGATTTTATCTCTTCTTTTTCAACCTCGGGGTGCCCCTCAAATTACGATCTTTGCTTATTTTTCTTTCATTGAATATCATGTTTTTTCCCCTTCTCCATATTGTCCTTCCCCATCTATACATATTCCTTCCAATTTTCCTTCCTATCAATTAATACATTTTTTAACATATTCTCCTAAATTTTCAGCTAATCCCTCTTTAGCTCTTTTTTCATTTTACAATTTTTCCTACCCATCTCTACATCCTCTTTTACTAGTTCCTCTTCCATCTCCTACCACTTCTATTCCTCAGCCCCGTCAATTGGTTAGTGGATATGCAAGTTTGATCACAAGATGCCTAGAAGAAGAGGATGGAGCTTAGATGATTCTCTTAGTAGACCTCAAATTAATTGGCCATTGATTCCAGGGGAGTGGATGATTGCCAGTCAAGCATATTAGAATTATCTACATTTTTCTCAACATCATTCACAGTCTATATCCATTCTGAAGAAGAAATTCTAGTAGCCTCTTTGAGGGAGAAACCTCTATGATTTGAGACAATCCAAGAACCCTCAATGGTGGCGTACCTTTGCTTAGAGATTTCTTAGGCATTCCCATACTTGTTTCTAATCAAGGAGAAGAAGCAGAGGGAATTTCAAGAACAAAGGTAGCACAAACTGAACCTCTTGACCCAGAAGACAACCTTCTTCTTTTTCTCTTTGGTGTGCCCATATTTGGGGAGCCTTGAGTATATTTTACATCAAACATTGTAGGGTCCACGATACAGTGTGAGGAGAAGAACTTGACCACACGAAAAATGCATTCTCACTTTGTATTGTACAATGTCAATACGATGCGAAGACAAACTCGCATGCCTAACGAACCATACTCCTCACTTTGTATCATTCTTCAAACAACAAGTGAAAGGAAAAAGCACTAAAATAACAAGGAAGACTCAAAAACAATTTTAAGAACCTAGGATAAATAAGGGGCAAGATTTGATAAAAAAGTAAATGAAAGCCTTAGAACTTGTATTCATACAAAACAGGGAGGCCTTGCCACATGGATGGCCAAGTGGATGGCATTGCCAAAACCTAGCCAATTATACAATGCCATGTGTCATGGATGAAACCAAGTATATAAGATGGCCCCTAGCTTACGTGGCTCATTTTAGTCATCCAACAATGGTGTGCTAGGTAAGTCATCCACGAAACAGCATGAAGAGTTCTCTTTCCAAACCTCTGAACTTTCCCTCTCATGTTATATTGGCTAGCTTTGGTGAGTCCCCAAAATGACATGAAGAGAAGTCCTATATGGATTTTGCAAAACTTGCCTTTAGCACCGTATCGACCAGTGCGGGCTTGTTAATTATCCATGATATATTGTGAGGAGGATCTCTTCAGAGCTTTCCCTTCAATGCCACTCACATTGTGTTGATATCTCCTTCGCATGTATTGGATCCTCCACAATATGGCACTAGGAGCATCCCTTTGGAGCTTCCTATTCATTGCTCTCATACCATATTGACATCTCCTTTGTGTATGCCAGCTCCTCCATGATATGGAGTGAGAAGGACCCCTTCAAAGCTTCTCATTTGTTGTTGTCATGTTGTATCGATATCATCTTTCCATGTGTCGGCTCCTCCATGATACAAAGTGAGAAGATCCCCTTTGTAGATTCTCATTCATAGCCTCTCACACCATATCAATATCTCCTTTGCATGTGTTGACTCATCCACAATACAGAGCAAGGAGGACCCCTTCGTAGCTTCCCATTTGCTGCCTCTTGCACTATATCTACAACACCCCCAGTTGAATAGTTTTTGTTTGCTCTTCCTATCATTTTCTATCAAGCATTGATGGCAAGAACAAAGAAGAAAACAAAAGAAGTTTATATAGAGAGAAAGGATAGTGGATAAGAGGCAAGACCATTAGAGGTTTCACAAGCTATCCCTCTTGAGATCCCTCCTACCCCTTATTTTCCCTAGTCTCTTGCTATGCTATCAAAGCAATCAAGTGGAGAGACAATGTTTTCTTCTCCTACTGAAGGTAAGGTCCATGTGGTTAATGACTAGCCCTATGATCTTGCTGGACAGTCCTCTTCGCCAACTGCCAAGGTTCTAACCTCCCCTAGAGCATCTGATAAGCCAATTGATCAATCTAGATCCTCTTCTTCTCAAGGAAGTGAGCCTTCCAAGCTAAGGAGAAAAAGAAGGTCTAGCTTTTACTATATCTAGAAGTGTTTTAGTGAGATAAGAAAGGCCCAAAGAGCTACACGATATGTCATTCCAAAGACAACTTTTGTTAGAGTTGTCAATGATATTTCTGATATAGATTATCTAAAAGAGTGTTGATTGAAATTGGCCTTCAAAAGAAATGGCAACTTGTAGTGATTCTTTGTCTTCAGGAAACAACCAAAGATTTCATTATTGACTTTATGAATGATGCTTATATTGCTGCTACTCATGCTCATATGATCACCTTACTGAACAAAGATTTTAGTATGGTCAACAAAATCAGGTATAGGTTCGTTGACAAGATATTTAGGCCCTTGCCCACAACTACTGATAAAAATGCCTTTTATATCCTTAACATTCTCCCAAAATTGTCCAGGAAAGAAAAAGGGCCAAAGATTAACAATGTGACACACCTATAGCCAAAAAGAAATGCATCCTAGCAAAAGTTTCTTCTCCCACCGACGGTGGTTAATGACCAGCCCTATGATCTTGCTGGACAGTCCTCTTCGCCAAGTGCCAAGGTTCCAACCTCCCCTAGAGCATCTGATAAGCCAATTGATCAATCTAGATCCTCTTCTTCTCAAGGAAGTGAGCCTTCCAAGCTAAGGAGAAAAAGAAGGTCTAGGTTTTACTATATCTAGAAGTGTTTTAGTGAGATAAGAAAGGCCCAAAGAGCTACACGATATGTCATTCCAAAGACAACTTTTGTTAGAGTTGTCAATGATATTTCTGATATAGATTATCTACAAGACTGTTGATTGAAATTGACCTTCAAAAGAAATGGCAACTTGTAGTGATTCTGTCTTCAGGAAACAACTAAAGATTTCATTACTGACTTTATGAATGATGCTTATATTGCTACTACTCATGCTCATATGATCACCTTACTAAACAAAGTTTTAAGTTTTTAGTATGGTCAACATAATCAGATATAGGTTCATTGACAAGATATTCAGGCCCTTGCCCACAAATACTGATAAAAAAGCCTTTTATATCCTTAACATTCTCCCAAAATTGTCCAGGAAAGAAAAAGGGCCAAAGATTAACAATGTGACACACCTATACCCAAAAAGAAACACATCCTAGCAAAAATTTCTTCTCCTACTGAAGGTAAGGTCCATGTGGTTAATGACCAGCCCTATGATCTTGCTGGACAGTCCTCTTCACCAACTGCGAAGGTTCCAACCTCCCCTAGAGCATCTGATAAGCCAATTGATCAATCTAGATCCTCTTCTTCTCAAGGAAGTGAGCCTTCCAAGCTAGGGAGAAAAAGAAGGTCTAGGTTTTACTATATCTAGAAGTGTTTTAGTGAGATAAGAAAGGCTCAAAGAGCTACATGATATGTCATTCCAAAGACAACTTTTGTTAGAGTTTTCAATGATATTTCTGATATAGATTATCTACAAGAGTGTTGATTGAAATTGGTCTTCAAAAGAAGTGGCGACTTATAGTGATTCTTTGTCGTCAAGAAACAACCAAAGATTTCATTATTGACTTTATGAATGATGCTTATATTGCTGCTACTCATGATCATATGATCACCTTACTGAACAAAGATTTTAGTATGGTCAACATAATCAGGTACAGGTTCATTGACAAGATATTCAGGCCCTTGCCCACAACTACTGATAAAAAATCCTTTTATATCCTTAACATTCTCCCAAAATTGTCCAGGAAAGAAAAAGGGCCAAAGATTAACAATGTGACACACCTATATCAAAAAAGAAACGCATCCTAGCAAAAGTTTCTTCTCCTACCAAAGGTAAGGTCCATGTGGTTAATGACGAGCCCTATGATCTTGTTGGAGAGTCCTCTTCGCCAACTGTGAAGGTTCCAACCTCCCCTAGAGCATCTCATAAGCCAATTGATCAATCTAGATCCTCTTCTTCTCAAGGAAGTGAGCCTTCCAAGCCTCGGGGGTTCATTATATATATATCCTCTATATAACGTGCGTTCATGGCCTATTTATAAATATCCTAATCTTTTAAATTTTCTTGAATAAAACACAACCCTTTTCTATTCGATCTATAAGTAACCCCTTTATATGAAACCCTTGTGTATGTAAAAAATGTATTAAAGTGATGTTTTAAAAACCCCTTATTTTGAACTCACGTTACATATACAGGTTTTACTATATCTAGAAATGTTTTAGTGAGATAAGAAAGGCCCAAAGAGCTACACGATATGTCATTCCAAAGACAAATTTTGTTAGAGTTTTCAATGATATTTATGATATAGATTATCTACAAGAGTGTTGATTGAAATTGGCTTCAAAAGAAATGGCATCTTGTAGTGATTCTTTGTCTTCAGGAAACAACCAAAGATTTCATTTTTGACTTTATGAATGATACTTATATTGCTACTACTCATACTCATATGATCACCTTACTGAGCAAAGATTTTAGTATGGTCAACATAATCAGGTATAGGTTTGTTGACAAGATATTGAGGCCCTTTCCCACAACTACTGATAAAAAATCCTTTTATATCCTTAACATTCTCCCAAAATTGTCCAGGAAAGAAAAGAGGCCAAAGATTAACAATGTGACACACCTATACCCAAAAAGAAACTCATCCTAGCAAAAGTTTATTTGAGAAAAAAAACGCAAGAGGTCATAGAAACTGAGGATGATGTTTGCTTCTCTTAGCCAATATATCCCTAAAATTACATTTATTGTTGATCTGGTGTTATCAGTGGAATTGTAACACATGGGAATACCACGTCATATGCATTATAAACCATAATGCATGATCAAAACAAAGAATGGTATTGTTTTTGCACTCTCCATGATGACCAAAGATATTGCAAGGGATCTTGAAGAATGGTCTAAGTAAATTGGAAACTACATATATGAATTTCCCATCAAGAATTTGGTTATCAAGCTTAGTAGATTTCACAGCCAAGCACATTCCATAAGGGAAGGGGCACGTATTTGCTTCAAATAAGGATATCAAGTTAATAGGGCCATTTAAAATAATAGTTTTAGAGAGCAAATAAGTGCCTCCCAAAGTGAAAGCAAAGAATTCTTTCCCATCAACAGTAACACTATCTTTGCCCAAGAGTAGCAATCGCATTTATACTAAGATAGCAGCTGTAAGAGTAAAATTTGCATAAGACCATGGTTGATGATTGATTTCTTGCAAATAAATATCTAGGAGTTGAGGTGGGATGAAATCATCTACATGAGAACCATACTCCTATTTTTTTGAATCATTAAAGTGTTTTCCATGTGGCATTCAAAAACTTAGCTTCCTCTTGGAGAGTAATCTACTGGGACCAAATCTTTTCTTTCAGTACCATAAGGTGGAGTGTCAAAATCCAAAAACTTCTTTGGTATTGGATTTTCATATTGAAGGGGAATACCGATATGTTAAAATTTATCATCTTGAAGGGGATTTTCATATTGAAGAATGCACTCAAAGTAGATTACAAGGCATGTAGTTACACAAACCACAAACAAGGGACCAACTCAAAGGGAGAAAGTAGCATATGATAAAACATTACAAAAATTCAAATTAAAACATTGTTGAGGCTAAGAATCTATACAAGTCCCAAATAAGGGATTAGTTCAAAGGGAGAAAACATTATGAAAAATCATTTTAAAATTTTGGGGAGGCAAAGTATAAGTTTAGAATTACCAAATATAATAGTGTAATGGAAATATCCTAAAGGCACAAGAAGGATAACAACCATAAGAAAAAATTGTTTAACTTGAAACTTTATTAGGTCCATAAGCAATTAGGTTAAGCCACCTAATGACCAAGTAGTCATAGGAAGAAATGCAAATCCCACCCATGGATTATTACCAAAGGGAATATGCGAAAGAGACATGTTAAAACAACTATATAGAAAGTAGAAATGGACAAGGACTAAACAATATAAGTTAAGTGAATAATAATTTCAAAGTGCATAAATGTAACACTTAGGAATGGCTAAGTAGAAAAATCAACCATCATTGCCCTTTATTATTGAAAAAAAAAAGATTATGAATATGAGGTAGTACTTAAAAAGGATAAGTACCAAACAACATCACAACATAGTATAAGTGAAAAATGCGTAAGGGAAATGTGTGTGTGTGTGTGTGTGTGTGTGTGTGTGTGTGTGTGTGTGTGTGTGCACTTTCATGCTTGTATGCATGCATGAATGCATATGCCCATGGAAAAAGAAAGGTTTTGACTATGCATGATTACACATTAATTTTGAAAAGTTTACATTTTACACAATCACAATCCACATAACCACATAGTGTATAAAGATAAATAACTAATGCATAGAAATTGCCTTCATCATTACAATGTGTAGTCATGTTCACAAAATTATATATGAGTTGTTTCTAGGGATTTGAGAGTCTAAAGGGGCAGTTGAGATTTGATCATCTACACACTAAGGCAGTTTGGGAGTGCAGTAGCCCCATTTCTAACCTATATAACTAATGCTTCTAAGAGTGATAACAATAGTCTTAATTAATAGCATTCTAGGCAATTTAACTATTTTTATGGCCACATTCTTTGAAAATACATTTGTGGCCACATTATTCAAGAATGTGTTTCAAGGTCAACATGCATTTCTCTTAGGTATATAACATTAAAAGTCAAATTGTTTGTAAATGTACAATAAAAATATGCCTAGAAAATATGTGAAATTCCCTCCAAGTCTATGGATACAATTTGGGTAAAAAGAGTGCGTAAGATGATTGTTTTAGTGATTAGCACCTAGTGCCTTGCTGATTGCACTTCTAAAAAAGTTAGAAATCATGCAATGTTACTAAATTGCAACCATTGGAGAGCCATGACATGTGCTTTAATGGGCGATTTCTCTTGTGGTTCATTGATCTATATGTACTTCTTCTTAGAGTTTGACCATAGACTTTTCTACCTAGCATGGGGTAATGCTAAACATAAATGTAGGCTAGGCTTAGGCATAGCCTATGCAAGAATGGATGTAGACATAGGCTAGGTTGTGTTGGGTGTGGGCTTAGGCTAGGCTAGGCTTAGGTGTAGACTAGGTAAGCATAGGTGTAGGCATAAGCTAGGCATAGGCGGCAGGTTTGCAGGGTTCAATATATGTATATATCCTCCATATCACATGAGTTTAAGGCCTATTTATAAATATAATTATTTGTGAAATTTTAATGTTTAAAAATAATACTTGGAAAATTCCTTATGTTGAATCCATATGATACACATATACATTTATAATTGAACCCCCCAAGGCTGTAGACTAGGCCAGGCATACCTGTAGGTAGGTGTACACATTTAGGGGTTTCACTATATGTAAAACCTTACTATGATAAAGAATTCTAGGCTTAAATTTGATAATATATGTCAACACATTAAAATTATTGATTCTATATCCAATATGAAAATTGATTAAAAAATAAGTGGATGAATGAGAAGATGCATTTATACATCCTTTCAAAGAGGAGGAAATTAAATCCATGCAAGGAAACTATACATACAAAGATCCTTTAATAAAAATAATGCTTTGGTAGTTTCTTGATAGTGATCGCTTCAAGGACTTCACCTATGAGGTAAATATAAATACATACAAGCATAATGTTTGCTAAGGAGAGAGCTCAAGAACATAAGAGGAGCCATGAGAACTTTTTAATCACCATGAAATAGAACTATACTATATTATAATCCACAAATCTCTCAAACTTGAGACCATAATCATATTACGAACATGTAGTCCTCTCAAACTTGAGGTTGCATCTTCAATCCCCCCTTCCCTCGCACCAGGGGGAATATGGGCTCAAAAGGGGACCTTTAGCTTAAGAGTTAATGACTCTCCTAATGACAAGAGATTTGAGGTGGATGAATAGGAGAGGGGGTAGTGTGCACATTTTATCCACTCCCTTTTCCCCCTTGTCCCTACCACTTACAAGCTTGTCCCCCTATGTCCCCTCCCTCCCCCTCCCCCCTCCAACTTCTACCACCCCATGTTAGGTGGGTCTCATAAGGCATCCAAAAAAGTGACCCAAACTTTGAAAATTCCCCCTTCTAAAAATGCATTCCTCCCTCCCAAAAACCTCTTTATTATGACATGTATAGTCAAAAAATGAAATTTTTGGTGTCTTTTTGCAAGACATGCTTTCTCTTTGGTCATTATCTTACCTCCATTCCACAAATCTTCTTAGCTTTCTTTTCTCCCAGTTTCTCTCAGTCATAGCCACATAGCCCCAGCTTCTCTCAGCCATAGACACACAACACCCAACTTCTCTCCTTTTTCCATGGTCATTCTCTTACCTCCATTCCACAAATCTTCTCATCTTTTTATCCTCACACAACCATAGCCACATAACCCCTAGCTTCTCCTAGCAATAGCCACATAGTAGCTAGCCTCTCTCTTTCTTCAGAGGAGAGCCATAGCCACCCAACTTCTTCTCTTTCTTCCATGGTAATTTTATTTCTCCTTTCCACAAAATTTCTCATCTCTTTGTGCTCATAGATCCATAGCCACACAACCCTCCTTACTTTCATCACCATTCCAATGGCATTTACATGTTAACAAAGGTGACCCAGTGATTCCATATCTACTATCTATGTACACAATACAAAGAATGAAACCTTCAGCAAGAGGGCCTCATCGATTTCGTTGTCATGGTGTACTAACAAAATCATTGGAAGGCTGAAGCACTTGGGTTTCAATAGGCTCAAGATGGTGGTGATGCATCAATTCAACATGTATATGGTGTGAAGGACTTGAAGCTACCTCTTGGGACTACTTGACAAGTTTTTCTCTCAAATTATAAGTCACTACTTTTATGTTCTTAACTTCTCATATGTTTTTGAGATTTTTACTTCTTCTCTCTTGTCAGACATTTTCTCTTCAAATCTTGTTGAGGACCAACCTTTGGGAATCTTATATGGGATATACAAAGCTCTACATGTGGATATGGGTGAGACAATGATGATTGGAAATTTATCACAATATCTTTTACAATGGAATATTTGTTTTCTAAAACTTCATGTATATAGTGTCCACATCAATTGATTCGTATGTTTTTCTTGAATTACCATATTTGGATGAATTATTAGTCATCTATAAGTATTATGTGCTATCCTTGATTATTACAAGTTTTATACATAGTATTTTACTCAAAGAGTAGATTGGGACCACTTTTGGGAGAGTTTTTAATTGGTCATAGGTGTTATAGAGAAATTTAGAGAATTTCTAGGACTTATACAGGGTATTACACATTATACTTAGCTCCTACATGTCATATACATGGTACTATAAGGTTGGGAGACCTTATCTTGGACTTAGTGGAGGTGGATACACTTAAACAATGCTTTTACATGGTATAAAACTATTTTGGACATAAGTAAAAAAATATTTCTAGAGTATTCTGTTTTGATTCTGAATTGAGTCTTGTAGATCATTCTAAAGATCTATTTGTGAGCTTTATAAGCCATCAAAAGGTTCTTGATTCTAATATTCAAGCCAAAAGTTATAGTCATTTTTGTATCAAGGGGTCTACTAGGACTGCATTGTATTAGTGAGCAAAAATAGCAATAAATAAGGGAAAGAACAAGCCTAATGATGATATTTAGCAACAAATTAGGGAACCACATGAGAAAATACCTAAGGCACATCATGATGATGAAGTTTCTCAAGAATATGGTGCATATCTTAATGCTACTCTTTGTAACCATGAGACTAGACATTCCATCAAACACATGGAATTAGTTTCTAAATTGGATCAGGTAGTTGAACAGTTGGTTCAATCCAATATAAAAACCAAGGAAGTCATGGAGCACATGGCCCAATCTACTAAGGATTCCTTAGAGAAGTTTGCTTCTTCCACTAGAGATTCTTTGGATAAACTTAGTACTCAAATCTCTATGCTTGTGGGAGCACAAATTGTAGACAAAGAGAGTAGATATAAATAGTCCTTTTAGCCATCAAATAATAATCCTCAGCTAGTTATCATTGTGGGAAGAAAGGGATACCACACATCACTTATGAGATTGGGGAAACTTCTTTTAGGGTTGATGAGCCTATTTTGATAATTCATAGGTCAAATCCTTCTAAAACTACTAGAAGCTAGCCACCTATTTCTCTAGGTATGTTTCAAACCAACTATGATAGGAGTACCTCTAATATTTCAATCCCCAATGGTAGTTACGTGGATATACAGCCTTAAGTAATTAATGGACAACAAGGCTTTGTTGAGAGGAAACTCCATGGTAAGATTATGTTAACCAAATATAGTGGACATTCATCATCATTAGCTGATTTGGAGGAGTGGACTTCAAAATTAGTCACACTTTGTCATTTTTTCTATGTCAGATGACCAAAAGATTCACTTTGCTAAACTTAACCTTGAAGAATTTTCTCATATATGGTGAAGGTACATAAAGAGGAAAAATCAATAGGTAGATAGTTGGGAGGAATTCAAAGCTCAAATGGCTCAAGTCTTTACTGAATACACTTGTCCTCTAAAGGAGTATAATGGCTGAAATTTCTCTTGTAGTAAGCCTCTAATAACATGTATAATCCCTACAACTAATCAATGGAATCCCAATCAATGCTATCTAGATGAAATATTTAGATATTCAATCACTCTAGTCACAGTACTTGTGGTGAGGGATATAATGACATGACATGCTCTTGCCACAGGCTCCAAATCACTTAGAGGTGGTCAAAGTTTCCCCCTAGGTTAGTTGGTTTCACCCCTTTGGGATCTTTAATAGTGGGGGAGGGTCACCTCTCTATTGTCCCACTATCTCCCCCAGCATCCACCTTTTTTATTGGTGGAAATGTCAACATGGTAGAAGCATTCTAATTAAGCAAACAGGAAGGAGATGCACAATTGAAAATTTCTTTTAGCCTTCAATGATATGTAAGTTTAATCAATGAAAATTTGGAATCAAGAAATAAGGGTTTTGGTTGTGGGTCTTACCACTGCAATTCTTTCTTGGGCAAAGAGAATCATACAACCAAATCAAGGTTATGCATCAAGTCAATGTAAATGATATCCATGATGAAATAGGACTGAAATGAATGTTGAATTTCAATGAAAAGGAATGTGATCAATACTAAGAATACTAATCTCTAACCTATTGATCAATTCAGATAATTAATTGATTAAGAATCTCCCATCAACAAGTGGTCAAGCTTAAAACAAGTGGATATTGAGATATTTCACAGATTAAACATGTAAAAAAACTTGATCAAGCTTGAAGAAGATGATTGATTCACTTGGAATCAATCATCAAACTTTAATCCACTAGTTCAAGAAACTTCCATAATCCATCATGAAGCTCCAATTATCCATAACATTCAGTCCATACATGCTTGAAAAAGATTAAATTCATGACAAATCAATGCCCCAGCTTGCTTGAACCCTTGAATATCAAAGATTCAAGCTCTTTGAAAAAAAATCCCAAAGTATAACTCCATTATGTGCTTCAAAAGGCCCAATGCTCTTAAACTTCTCTAATTCTTCAATCTTCCACCTCAATACTTGCTAGAGCTATGCCCTTTGCCATGAATACAAACTTTCTTGAGTAATCTTGAAGGATTAAAAATAATTTGAATAATAACTGGCTGTCCATGGTCATTGGAAGCAGAAGAAATCTTGAAAAGACAAAGAAATGGGTTAATCTTATTGCCATTTATGATTCATAGCCAAATAGAAAGCCTCAAGAGTGAAAAGATGCACAATCTTGTGAGATTTGTCAAGATTCTTGACCACTGAAGCTACTGCCCTATTTTTCCATGGCAAGGGTTTGAAGGAGCTAGAAGAGAAGCTCAAGAGGTTGAAATAGTGATGGTCCCTATCCTTTAGAGATGTGAGCTTGATCAGCAAGAAGTGAAGCAAGACCTACTGGTGGAGATGAGGAAGAAGCCTACTATGACTAGCAAAAAATGCATCAAAAAATGTGTTGATGATTGTTGGTCTAAGGCTTTGATCAACACCCCTCTCAAGCATGCTCTATAGATTTAGCATAATGCATATATCATTTGCCCCTTGATCATAGAGAAATATCATGTCCACATTGATCATGAAGAGAGGTTTCTTGCTAAACACCATAGAAGATTTAGCCAAAAATTCAACGAGAGAGGGAAAAGAAATCGTGTCCTAAAAAGTAACTAGACTCTTAACCAAAACTAACTATGTTCTCCTTGTCCTTAACCATTTTATCTCCAAAATGGCCTCTTATGGATGCATGACTTGCTATTTTGTCAAATATGCCTCCAACTTTGTCTTTAGGTACTTTAGTTAGCTTTGAGTAGCTATCCTTGGTCTCCTTGGTCACTGCACTTGTCCATTTTCAAAACTGACACCATGTCCTTAAGTAACCAGGAACAAACCTGTGGAAGAAATCCAAGAAAAGATTGAGCTGAATGGATCAAAGACCAATGCTCTGATATCACTTGTCAACAAAAGGGCTAAGAGGTGAGAGAAAAAAGGGCATAAGAGAGAAAAGAGGAAAGACAATGAGTGACAAGGAGAGAAAAATACTAGAAATATAGAAAAAGAGAGAGAGAGAGAAGCCATGAAAGCTGAATGCAAGAAAATGAGATGAGAGATAGTAATTGTATTATGATAAAATATATAAAAATTTACTTGCCTCACATCTTTTATACCTACCTTAGTGTGACAAGGTATTATTGATAACTCTCTCACTAAAATATGTCTTTCCAACTTCTTATAGCTCCAAATATTATTATTTTTATTTTGTGTATTGATCTCTCTTCTTTGTTGTCTAGTTTATCCTCGACATTTTTCTCTCTATGTTCGCCCATGCCATTTGAAGAATATTGGTATCATTTCCATGTTTATTGTTACGTGTTTTAGAAGTATTATTCTTTTTATGTATTTGTATGCCCTATTGGAAGAAGCTTGTTATGGTTGTTTTATTGCTATGGGCATATCTCTTTGTTTATTTCTTCTTGCTGCTGCTCTTGCTCTTTTTATGTATTTGCATGCTCTATTGGAAGTGACTTACAATGTCAATTGGATTGAAAGATGAAAAAAGGTTGTGAAGATAATTAAAATGTTGAATGTAATAAGGGGTTTAAAACCCTTTTTCATTGCTATATGCCTTTATCTTCTTACATTCAATTTTCTCTTGTGCTTTTTATATATTCATATGTTGTGTTTGGAAAAGCTTGGAGTATTAGTTGGATTTGAAGCAACAAGAATTTTGCTAAGGTAACTGGAATGCTAACATAATCTCTATTTGTGTATGTACTTGCATTAGTTTAAGGTTTTCACTCATATCTATATCTTTGAACATTGTAGGTTTCTAACTCTCCTTTTCTTTCAAGATATAGGGCTGACACTCCAGTAAAAAGGAAGAGCCATATTCATATCATTGTGGAAGAAGAATATTTCACATGAAAAGGGAAGAATCATAAGTTAAAGCCAAAAGATTAAGAGATAAAGGTTAGAAGTACATTGACCTTGTTGAGAAGCATGAATCTAGAGCATGGCTATGGAGAATGAAACACAAAGATAAGACTCATGAGTATTGAGATGTAGAGAGAGAATATATGTAGAGACTACATGCTACACACTGTAAGAAGTTGAGTAGAGACCAAATGGGTTCACACCATCCATAGTAAGACTGAGCCAAAGATTCCTTGGCTCTCATGCAAAGCCTAGAAAGGTAGAGTCAATGTGGCTCCATGCATATAAATTCATTGGACTCCATCTTTGGATCTATTCTGCACATACTAGGTTGTCAAGCTTGCCATGCTTGACGTATGAAACATGTGATGTATACACAGGATAAGTGAAAAGTGTCTAAGAATACTTTTTGAGGGATGGTTTTCCCTTGCAATTCTTATCAATACTTGTGAGCGCCACACTTTGGACATGTCTCCATAGTCTTGTACTCTCCTCGAAATAGCACACAATCGTTGACACATGAATGGATGCTATTGTAGTCGATGCCAAGCTTTCATAAAACATGCCACACATCATCACGAGACTTAGGCATGGTATTTCCAAGTGGTAATATATGATACTTTAGCAACTTGATAAAAATCATAAAATACCTTGAAAAATCACAAGTATTTTTTATAATGGTGCTGAAAAAAATCAACAGAGCATACATAGAATGTACCTGAACAACTCAGTTACACTCGCATGGCTCCACCTGTTTTTTTCCTGCATAGTTAGGAATGCAAGCACAGTGTCTTACGCAAGATACTCGACACCCATCATTTAATGGTATGGACACTTTCCTCTTAGCGGATCAGATGCCTCGACATCCATGGGCATCAATGCATCGATCATTTCCTCCATCTCTAGCTTCAAAATTGGAGAAAGGTTTGAAAGATTACATGTCTCCTCTAGTATTGACTATAGACTGAGTCGTGCCTTCCAAGTGGTAGATTGGCTTAGGCACTCCATCTATCGCGTGCCCACGAACTCTTCTAACTAGCCACAATAGGTGCATTCCTCCTTGGGATGAGACGTCACCTCCTTGTATAAGTTTTACAGCCATGTCTAATGTTTTTGCATATGATATTCAATTAGTTTATGAATTTAAGGCATTATTGATACACACTTTTCTTACCGCTTGCTTAAAGTCTCAGATTTCCTAATCAATGATCTCCGATTCAAACTCACTGAAGCGTTGTATGTGTTCTATAGACAAGTGAAACTTTTGTCTGATTGCCAGCTTGCATTGAGAGCAAGGACACGGGACATGCTGATTAAGATACATCTCACAATCTTGGACTCATCATGACCATCATTGTTTTCCATTTTATCTACATTAGGACAGACAACACGTTTTTGTTATCATTCTCTTTTTCTTTTTTTATTTGCCTCCCTTCATCCTTCTTTGCTTCTCTCTCCCCCTCTATTTCTATAAATGTTTCTTTATCCCCCCATGTTCCCTCCCCACTCTCACTTCTGCTCTCTTTACCTTTCCATTTGCACTCGACACATCTCGATAAAATCAAAATCAAATATCAAAAATAAAAAACTCTTTAAATAAGTCATTGAAAGACTTTCTCTCCCCACCCCTCTTCATGTCTCTCTTGCCCCTCTATCATTCTCTTTCTATAATTTTGTTCTCTCTAATTCTCTTGTTGTTTTTGTTTTTCTCTCTCTTTCTCTCACTCTCTATTTATTGTTTTTTATCTCTCTTTTTCTCCCTCTTTTTGTCTCTTTTTTTCCAATTCTCTTTCTAACTCTTTTTTTTTCCACTATCCTTCTTCTCTTGCCTTCCTTAGGGTGGCGCAATTGCCATGCACATCATTCCTAAGCACCCGTAAGCCGTTTCCCAACCTTTTGGATAAATTCATTGCGCTCTGCTTTGTCTTATCTACATCATGTCGATTGGATAATTGGTGGGAGCCGGTTTTGGGGGTCTCCAATAGTTAGACATTGATATTTTAATAGATAAAGAAGGATTTACATTTATAATAATCAGCACAATATACAATGTTTCAACGATTTGATGATAGTGTAGTGAAAGTATGATCCTCTATTGAGTATGAGGTCTCGGGTTTAGGTTTTATTATTTTATACATTTTCTTAAAAAAGGAACGATAAATTGTAAAAAAAATTCTATGGCATGACGGTCAACATCACTGGCGCCCGTTTTCCAGAAGGGCGATAATAGGCATCACCAGTGGGCTCGGTGTGATGGTCATCTGCTTGGCGCTGTTGCTGGCCCCAAGATTCTCATACAAAGACAATTCCGAGGAGGAGGCCTTTCTGGAGGGGATGGCCCGGGCTGCCCCCGAGGTTCTCATACAAAGACGTGTACAACGTCACGCAGGGCTTCAGCAAGAGCCTAGGTATTTAAGACTCAATTTGAAGCTTTGAAGAACCTGTTGTTGATAAAGAGTTTGAAGTTTAAGAGATGGTTGAATACCATGGAGCGGAGTATATCATATCTTTTTTATGAGAGTTGAGAGGTGAGGATAAAGAATTTTAAATTAATCAAGAAATTTTGTTTGCATTATGCATGATGCATGATCACATGTAGATAGACTAGGCACAATTTCTTCAATGCATGCATTATTTTTGTGTGTAGCATCGATCGATTAATTGCATATCATGGATCAAACATTTCATACTTTTCCAAATCATGAATGATTGGGCACGGAGTTCATTTCAAAAAACCATATTCCTACTAGGAACACAATATTAGTGAGTTTGGGAATCTCCCAATTCCCATTTTTTGAATACTAAAAAGGTGGCACCCGGGTAACATGTCGATATGTTTCTCAAAACCATATGATGTGACTTATCATTGGAAAGTGCTTGAAAAATTGAATCAATTGAGCTATAGAGTGCTCAATTTGGAGTTATAGTGTTCAAGTTATGACAAATCCAAAGATTTGACCACGTGTCCCAAACTTATGGGAAATTTCCATATTCCCCAATATGGTGTTTAGGGCACACTACATAAAAAAACAGGTTCATATCTAGAGAATATTTATTTTGAAGACTCAAGGATCAAAGGAAAAGATTGTACATTTTACATCGCCAGCGAGTATTTCTTGAAGGAAAAAAGGACATGTGTGGTGAAAGTGTGTGCAATTACAATAACAATAGGCCAAGGAAGGGAATAAATCGTCCAAGTTAAAAGATGGAGAAAAAATATGCGATTTATGAAAATCAATATTGTTACACAGTTTTGATAGATTTTCATAATTCTACCCATGATAGCTTGTCGACCAGATGCATTCCGATCGTTTTGAATACCCGAAAAACTATATTCGGAGTTCAAATGACGAAGTTATGATCCAAACAAGTTGCAAACATGCATAGAGCAGAAAAAACGAAAATAGTAAAAAGCAATAGAAAAGCAAAAGCCAAAAACTGAAAGCAAAAAGCCTAATGTGTGTGAGTATGGATAGAAAACTATATAAGGAGATGAGAATGGAGAGTTAAGGGCCTTCCCCCTCTTGTACAATTGTATTTTGTGAGAGAGGAGAGAGGAGAGTGGAGGGTCGCATGCTAGAGTGAGCTCTTGTCATGCCAATTTGGAAGTTGGAGCTTTTGGGTGTCAAAGTGCCGAGCATCGGATCAAGGTTGTTAAGGTACGAAATTATATCTCACTTGGTTTGTTTTTGAATTTTTGGTATTTTCATTGTGTGGTTGTGTGATGCTCTACCCATATACAGGTTTTTGATTTTTGAGTTATAAGAGGCATTGTGTTTTGTTCTCTTTTCGTGTGTGGCTTGTGGTATATTGTCGAATATTTGAAATTTTCAAGTTGTGTTGTGTATCCGACAAAGTCAATTATCCCAACCAGACTCCTTAATGTCTCGTTATTGGATTGTGAGTAAGGCTTGCTCTCGATCACCGCTCGCGTAACAGTGTGAGGCCTTCCCATGGCCGAGAAACAGTGACATGCTTGCTTGGTGCCTGCCATGCAAGCTCGAGGAGGGCAAGATGGACAAGAGACAGAGGTTAGGGATGTGAGAATGAAGGAAGCAAAGAAAGTAAGATGTGAAAATGAGAAGAAGAATGAACTTTTAACCCATTTAAACCCCAAATCCATAACCTTTTATCGGAATACGACGAAACTTCACATGCGTACTCGTTAGATGGCCAAGAGCCCAAAATTGTTTTTTGGGGGAAAAAAAAGTGCAGACCCCTGGTTCAAAGTTTGGCGTCTAAAGAATCCTTTCACGCTTCTCTCCTCCTTCTCCTTCACGGGTTCTCTCCTTCTCCTTTGTAGTTAATCCCTCTCTTTTAGTGGATGCGATGACAATGGCAGTGGCAGCGGCATCCTCTCTCTCTCTCTCTCTTGTGTCGATTTGTTTCCCTTCTTCTCTCTATACATCTCTTCATCAACAAAAAGAAAGAGAGAAGTAAAGAAAAGAGAAAAACAAAGAGAGAAGAGAGAATGCACTTACCTGAAAGCTTGAACAAGAATCCTTTCGCACTTCTCTCCTTCTTCTTCTTCTCTTTCACAGTTTTTCTCCTTCTTCTTTGCAAATGTCTCCTCTCTTTTTGTGGTGGATTGATGGTGGCAATGGCCGCTCTCTCTCTCTCTCTCAATCTCCCTTCCGCATGTTGAACTCTCTCAGTTCTTTTCTCTATGCACTCTTCATCAACAAAAAAAAAGAGAGAAGTAAAGAAAAGAGAAAAACAAAGAGAGAAGAGATAATGCACTTACCTCAAAGCTTGAAGAAGAATACCTTCGTACTTCTCTCCTTTTCTTTCTCCTTCGCGAGTTCCTTCCTTCTCCTATACACTTGTCTCCTCCCTCTTCATGGATGGCGGTGGTGATGGCGGCCTCTCTCTCTCTCTCTCCCTCTCTTGCTTGTTTACGAACCTATAAAATGCGATGCTTGAGTTTCTACACTTTTTTATGAAGCCCCTCTCTCTCTCCCATTTTTTATTTCTCTTCATCTCTCTCTTCCTTCCCCTCCCTTCCTCTCTCTATTTCTCTCCTTCCTTTCCTCCCCACTCTCACTCAACTCATCTAATTGCAAAAACAATCAAAGATATAAAATAAAAAGCTTAAAAAACAAAGATATTGAAAGAAATGTCACCCCATCTCTCTTTATCTCTCTCTCCCCCCTCTCCCTTTACTTTTCTTTCTTAACCTTTTGTCTCATTCTCTCATTGTTTTCATATTTCTCTCTCCCTCTCTGCCGCTCTCTATTTTTTTCTCTCTATCTCTCTTTCTCCCTCTCTCTCTCTTCTTTTAACTCTCATTCCTCTCTTTACCTCACCCTTCTTTTCTACCTCCTCCTCCTCTCTTCCTTCCCTCTCCCCCTCTCTTTCTCTCTCTATTTCCCTTTCTTTGTTTCCTCTCTCTTTGTTTCTCCCCCCTCTCTCTCTCATTGTTTCTCTCACTCATCCTCCTCTCTCCCTCCCTTTATCTCTCATTTCTCTCTTCCTCTTTCTCTTTGTTTCCTTTCTCTTCCTCTTTCTCTCTTCCTCTCCCTTCATTATTCTCCCTCCCTCTCTTTCCATGTATCTCTTTGTAAAGAAAAATAAGAAAGCACAAAAATAAGGCAAGAAGAGGCAATGTACCTACCTCAAAGGCCTGAAGATGAAACCCTTTGTACCTTCTCTTTGCACCTTCCCTCCCTTTTCCCTTGCACACTTCTCTTTCTTCTTCGTGTATAGCAGCGGCGACGGTGACGATGGTGATGAGCTCTCTCTCTCTCTCTCTCTCTCTCTCTCTCTCTCTCTCTCTCTCTCTCTCTCATTCTCTCTCTCTCTCTCTCTCTCTCTCTCTCACTCTCACAAATGTTTTCTCAGCAAATGTCACGCTCTAGTTTTCGAAACTTTTTTCTCAGACCGACATGGCTATTAGCGTCACTATTTCTATCGCTATTTGCGTCATTATTAGCATCTCTATTAGGTCACTATTTGCATCGTTATTAGCATCACTAATAGAATTAGCCACGCTAATAGCGTCGCTTTTAGCGACACTGCTTTTTCGCGTCGCAAATGACCGTCGCTATTGCTCCATTCCCTTGTAGTGCACATCATTTTTATATTTTTTGGGATAATTTTTCCTTTTACTTTTAACTAAATTTATTATTCGACTAGTGTAATGCATTAATTTGTTAGCCTTTTAGTATGAGTTTGTACCTACTTGACACAACATATCAATTTTATTATATTTAGTGATACTTTTATTCTTTAATTGATATATTTTATCAAATTAGTTTAAATTTTGAGTTAAATAATATATTAACTTGATGTATTGCATCAAGTTTCATTCTGTTTTTCTACAATTTTGTTCTTTATTTGATATAACGCATCGAACTGTTACAAATGTTATGTTGACTTCATAGAGTGCATCAAGCTCTACTGTAAATTTTGACCTTTTTATTCTCCACTTGAAGCAGTGCATCAAGTTTGTATATATTTTAAGTAAATTTTCTTGCTAACATAAGGTTAGACTTAAAGTTTATAGTTAGTTTGTTTTTCTTAAGATCTATCTTGTGCTTTGTATAATTTCTTTTTCAACTTCATATAGAACATCAAATTACTAACTTAAATAAAAGTACTTATCTTGAACTTCTTATCATGAATAAGTTTACATTACATACTATGACATTTTCCGCTAATAGTTCATGCATTGAATCAAATAGCCAACTTCTGTTCTCGTATTTCCATCTAGAGTTTATCCTCTTTTCTATGAGTTTATATTTTACTTTGTATTAGTCAAGCACTCGATGTAATGTATCAATTTTGTTAAATGTTTCTTCAAGTTTCTATTGAATGCAATCATGTTTAGTGTATCTTATGTAATAATTCTTACATCTTGTTGATTTTGATCAATTAGCTTAAACTTTAAGTACAATGTTTCACAAT
This sequence comes from Lygodium microphyllum, assembly GCF_053477565.2. Classification (NCBI taxonomy): domain Eukaryota; kingdom Viridiplantae; phylum Streptophyta; class Polypodiopsida; order Schizaeales; family Lygodiaceae; genus Lygodium; species Lygodium microphyllum. The sequence goes on along the minus strand of NC_141138.1, from coordinate 153,028,327 downwards.
CTTCATGTTGTGTATCGCATTCTTTGTATTCTTGTCATTTTTACCATGGACAAGACTCAAGAAGAGAGTAGCAAGAAATTCAAGAAGATGAGGGAGTATACTCTTGAAGAGAATACCTCCAACCCATTCAATTCTCCTCCCCCCACTACTATGACGAAGAAGAGTAGCAAAGTTCAACTTGAGAAATGTGGCAAGAGAGATCCTAGTGGAAAATTGGATAATCCACTAAAGTATAAAAAGAGCACTTGTTCTAGGTGGTGGTTCTGTTGAGCAAAGTAGGACCACACAAGCATCAAGGCAAAATAATAATGAGGGACCTGAGGAACTCACACTTAGGTGTTCAACAACAACCCCCTCTATAATCAAAGTCCTCATATATATATATATATATATATATATATATATATATATATATATATATATATATATATATATTTATTTATTTATTTATTTATTTATATTTATATATTTAAAGGAGCCACAAATACATAAAAATGTAGAGTCTAGATTTGACTCTTTGACATCAAATTATAGTTCTAGTAGTAAGGAGGAGCCAATTGTGGCCTTGGACAAAGCAAATTGTTTGATTTGCTAAGAAGCCACAAGAAGTTGGGATACCTCTTCTTACTACTAAAGGGCCTTCAACAAAGGATGACATACGAGAGTACCTAACCATGAATGGTGTTTATCGTATCCTTTCCAAGGAAATCTCATTTTGTTCCTTTTGCAAGAAATCCTAGGTCGAAGATGCTATCAATTGACAATCCAAAGCAATATGGGAAGGTTATGTCATGTAATTATGTAGATCCAGATAGCTCCATGGTTTACTTGACAATTTCGAAAGGTTCAATGGTTCAAGATTTTGGCTTGGATGAAATAAAATCAGTTAAAACTCACTGTAGTGCCAAGGCCTTTAAGAGAGGAAATTTGACAAGAAGAAAACCTTATTGTGGCATTGTCTTCTTTTATCCAAGGCAATGTACCATCACATGTTGTACCTACATCTCAAAAGTCTATTCAGGCCAAAGAGACCTCTCATCCTATAGAAATCAAAACTAGTAGGAGAGAAGGTAATAGCCATATACAAAAGAAGACTAGTCCACCAAGGCCAATACCTCCATCAAAGAAAAGGCCACAAGATAAATCCAAGAAACAGGTGGATTTTGAGCCAAGTACTAGTGCTAATTCTAAGAAGTTCAAGGATAAGACAATTATTTAAGGAGAGGAACTCATAATGCAAGGTGGAGAGCTCAAATTATGTATCTTACATTTGAAAAGAAATATGCTTAAGAGATATGTAAATGACCATAAGATTGTCAGAGATAATTTCATCTCCCTTCTTATCAGGCAAATACAACATGCTCCCATAGATGAGAGTATTGGGCTTAGACCGTTAGAGGTGCAAGAATCCATCAAAGGACATATTAATAACTTGAAGAGAGAAGTGAAAATAAGTCTTTATTCTGCAGTTGTTCCTTTGGTGGCTATGATGAATCGTTACCAGTTTCTAGAAAAAGAAACCTTTGACATATCCAAAGCAAAGATATATAGCTATTATATCATAGGTGGCTCACACTTAGCTAAAGTAAGAAGGAAACTTCTAGAAGACATGCACATCACTTTAAAAATATTAAGATTTACAAGATCAAATATTCCGCATATGGGAAGATAAAAAATTAAAAGATTAGAAGTTAAAGTAGGATCGGGATGATGCAAATGTAATTTTGAAGGGAAAGTCGAAGAAGATAGATGTGTCCATTGAATAGCTCGATGATTATATAAAGTTATTACCTTGGCACTCTCTTCAAGGCATGAAGGATGAGAGGGTGCTTATATCCACCTTATCTAGGATAATAGCAAAGGAACTCTCCTTATATGAGATGGTCAATGATTTGAACTCGTAAGTTTTCTTTTTAATATTTTTATCTTATTTTATAGTATACTCCTTCAAATACTAAGAAAATACTTCTCTTTGCAAACATAAATTTTATATGAAAACATAATAGATGATGACAAAGTGCCTCAATTGTTCTTCATGGGATGAAGTCACTCATGATTATCTAGGCTAGTGTCTAGTTCTATGAATGTACTAAAAGATTTTTCCTAGCATTCAAGGATTTGGTAAGTGTTGATGCTTCTTATCTTAAAATATAACTTATTTGTAGTGTATCAAGAGTAATAGTTTTCTTTTATGTTTGTTCAAAATTCTCAAATGTTATATAATGGCAAATAAAGAGGAAAAAAAGAAAGTGGTATGTTAACAAATGTGAAATATTTGAATGTATAATCCAACAAAGATATAATAAAGTACTTGAAAGTCTAAAGAAAATATGATGAAATAAAATTGATGTCCTACCAATACAACAATAAATAAATAAATATAAATCCAAATGATATAGGAGTAAAGGGTATGATAAGATGTCCATATAAAACTTTAACTCTTAATAGCAAAACCGAATATCTATGAGTAAAGAAAGTTGAAATCCCTAATTGAATATCCCATTCTACATAATCCCTCCTTAGCCCAATGCTACAAAAGGAAATAATTATAAATTATATGAACCCTTGAATGATACATAAAATGTTAGCTTGTTTAATAACTGACTTCTTGTCCTTCCAACATCAATGGACTCTCCATAAGCCATATAATCCTATTTTGTGATGTTTACTCATTATTTGACCTCATCACCAAACCACTAGTATGCCCATACTAGAAAAAAATAAGAACACATGTCTGACATACTTCCCTTGGAACCCTCCTTGCTATTCATAACTTATTGGATGAGAATTCATAGCTAGTCAATTATGCTTATACGCTTTAATGTATGAATGATTAGAAATATCACAATGTGAGAGATAGAAGGTATACCATCCATATTCTTCATGAGGTATTCTCCAACCTATGAAAAAAGCCTACTTCTCAAATGATCACATCTTTAAGAGGATTGGCATAGATTTTTCATTGATATTATTTCGTGGTGGAGTCAAGAAATGAAACCATATACCAAATAGTTAATGAAGAAGAAATGAAAGAACCTGAAGAATGAGATGGAGGAGGATCTATATAAAAAAAGGAACAAAGTGAGGTGGAATGTTCATGGGTGATGGCAAGATCAACCTGGAACTTTGAGGTGGTGGGTGGGTTTCATTTAAGGGATACTCTAATAGTAAGTAGCATCTATATCATATGTATGTTTCTTAAATTTCTTTTACTTTCTTAGAAATTATTTTATTGAACTTACAAGTGTATTGTGATAGTTTTCTAAAACACAAATATTTTGGTGGAGCTCAAATACATCAAGTAAGAGAAAGTACGGAGCAAGGTCCAAATTTTTAGCACATATTGATAACTTATGGGCTTCTAGGATATTGTAAACTCAACAATTAATCTCTATGCTCTATTCTTAATGGAGTATGGAGTAAGTCTAGACTTTTAGTACTCATCGACAACTTATGGGCTTGTGGGGTATGGTAAGCTGAGACACATTAAGCAAGAGAGATTATGTAGCAAGGACTTGATTTTTAGCACTCATTGACAACTTATGGGCTTGCGGGGTATGGTAAGCTCAATGTTCAATCTCTATGATGTGTTCTCTATAATGGAAGTCTAGGTCATAGAAACTTAAATTCTTTTTTTTTTGTAAAATGTATATAGTGAAGTGCTAAGAGAGGATGATGTCTTAGACTAGAAATGTGTTAACTAGAAGTTGTTACACCATGAGTGATAGTGATTGAGGGTCATCTACTTAGCTTGCCAGTACCTCATATATCTACTTAACATTGTATCTAGTTTATTTCATTTGTACACCATAAAATTTGAAGGTGAGGCTCAATACACAGATAATTGTTTTAAAAATTATATAAGTAATATAATTTTATCATTCACTTTTCCATATGTTTATTTTCTTTCATGGAATTCAATTCCTAATTGATTAAATAGAATATACATTTAAACATCCATATGAGATGGATATTGCTGGGCATTAGGCAATTGAAGGTGCCAAGTCATTACATATTTTTCCTAGTGATCCATTAGAATAAGCATTAAATCATTCATTATATATATTATGTTTGCATTCATATGTGTGTCGCTATATGCATCATTGTTTGTAATGCATATAGTGATGCAAATAGATGACATATATAGCACCATTTTCATATCAATTTATATATTGATGTTCATTGAGCTAGAGAGAATTCACATATCTAACTTCTCCTAGAATAATAATATCAAGATAAGCATCACAATTTCCTCCATGGATTGTTTTGTGTGTGTGTGTGTGTGTGTGTGTGTGTGTGTGTGTGTGTGTGTGTGTGTGTGTGTGTGTGTGTGTGTGTGTGTGTGTGTGTGTGTGTGTGTGTGTGTGTGTGTGTGTGTGTGTGTGTGTGTGTGTGTGTGTGTGTGTGTGTGTGTGTGTGTGTGTGTGTGCGTGTGCGTGCGTGCGTGCGTGCGTGCGTGCGTTGTCGAAGGGTTTTTGAAAGAAAAGTTGAGACCACATAGGTCCTTGAGAAATTCCAAGATAGAAGATCAATCAAGCGAATAAGCAAGATGAAAAAATGATGTCAAGTCTCTGTTTTTATTTCTACCAATAACTGAAGACGAATAGAAAGCCAAATTAGCTTCAACTTTGGGTGAAGATGTAATGACATTTGTGGCTTCAATCTGCTCAGCATATAATCCAAGGTTCTTACTGTAGGACTGCGAAATAAACAACTCCATCCCACGAGCAGCAAATCGTCTTACGGAACTGGCATCATCATCAAGACTGCCACTGGCAAAGCCCTGATAGGCCACATCAAAGAAAGCAGTGTGACCTTTCTCTTGAATAACATCATCAATGATCTCCTATTGCTCTGGAGTAGGATCAATTACTGTGGGATTGTGTGCATAGCCATGTAACAGAATGATTGAACCTGCAAGAGCAGCCTTAATATCCGATATCATCCCATCAAAATCTAGATCAACTGTCTTTGGATCAAAGTATCTATACTATGACCATGGAACACCAGCATCATTCAAAATATTCTTGTGGTTTCGCCAAGTTGGAGAAGAAATAAGCACTTTTGCTCCATGTAGGTATCGTTGGATGAAGGCCGCTGCGAGCCGAAGAGACCCTGTTCCTGAGAGCGACTGACTTGTGGCCACTCTTCCTTTGATCACTAGATTATCAGCTCCAAGAAGTAACTCTACAATGACTTTGTTGAAAGCTGCTAACCCCTCAATCGGAAGATATTCTTTTTTCTCGTCCTTCTCTAACATAAGCTTTTCAACCTTCTTCACAACATTCAAAACATAAGGCTGTAGGTCCTCTGTCCTGTAAGCTCCCACCCCTAAATTTAGCTTGAAATCGCTTGTGTCTGCTTTGAATGCCTCTCTCTAGTCCTGTTCCTCTTTCTGAAACTGATAAAGTCTTCTATGGTCCAGAGTAACATCAACACATCGTTTTTCATTTATCTTTGAGAGTATCAAGAATGCAGCACATTATAGGATTGAATCCATCCAAATGTGCAACGTTCTTATGCTTGTTGTGTCAATCTGGCAACTCTGAAACTCCTCTTCAACTCCCTGTTTGCGTTCTTCAGTTGCATGTACTTCTCTCTGATCTCGCAGGCAAAGTACAGTTCTTAGTATTGCGTTGTAAATCGTACATGGCTTTTATGCATTCCTTCAATTCTGAGGCCCTATTGCCTCAATAGTGTTCCAGCGTTTCCAGATTGACATGACAAGCATAAGAACATCGCACGTTTGGATGGATTCATCACGCTATAATGCACTGCATTCTTGATACTCTCAGAGATAAATGAAAAACGATGCGTTGACGTTACTCTCGACCGTAGAAGACTTTATCAGTTTCAGAAAGAGGAACAGGACTAGAGAGAGGCATTCAAAGCGGACATAAGTGATTTCAAGCTAAATTTAGGGGTGGGAGGTTAGAGGACAGAGGACATGTAGCCTTATGTTTTGAATGTTGTGAAGAAGGCTGAAAAGCTTATGTTAGAGAAGGATGAGAACAAAGAATATCTTTAGATTGAGGGGTTAGCAGCTTTCAACAAAGTCACTACACAGTTACTTCTTGGAGCTGATAATCCAGTGATCAAAGAAGGAAGAGTGGTCACAATTCAGTCGCTCTCAGGAACAGGGTCTCTTCGGCTTGCAGCGGCCTTCATCCAACGATACCTACCTGGAGAAAAAGTGCTTATTTCTTCTCCAACTTGGGGAAACCACAAGAATATTTTGAATGATGCTGGTGTTCCATGGTCAGAGTATAGATACTTTGATCCAAAGACAGTTGGTCTAGATTTTGATGGGATGATATCTGATATTAAGGCTGCTCTTGCAAGTTCAATCATTCTGTTACATGGCTGTGCACACAATCCCACAGGAATTGATCCTACTCCAGAGCAATAGGAGATCATTGTTGATGTTATTCAAGAGAAAGGTCACACTGCTTTCTTTGATGTGGCCTATCAGAACTTTGCCAGTGGCAGTCTTGATGATGATGCCAGTTCCGTAAGACGATTTGCTCCTCGTGGGATGGAGTTGTTTATTTCGCAGTCCTACAGTAAGAACCTTGGATTATATGCTGAGCGGATTGGAGCCACAGATGTCATTACATCTTCACCTAAAGTTGCTACTGCAAGCTAATTTGGCTTTTTATTCGTCTTCAGTTATTGGCAAAAATAAAAATAGAGACTTCACATCATTTTTTCATCTTGCTTATTTGCTTGATTGATCTTCTATCTTGGAATTTCTCAAGGACCTCTGTGGTCTTGACTTTGCTTTCGAAAACCCTTCGACATCTTTGGTGAACCCGACATGAAAGTGTCGCATTTAAAAAAAATTTCAAGATGGGAGATACTTCAACATCAATTTCAGCCCCTTCTATGATTCCTGCTTTGTCCTCTACTTCGACTCCATCATTCACTTCTACTTCAATTACTTCTACGGATGATTTAAAGCAGATTTTGCAAGATATGTCTATGTATATGCAGCTTCAAAATCAGAAGCACAATTGTATATGCAATAGCAGCAGCAGTTACATCAACAACAGTTGTCTCGGCAAAGGCAACTATATTCGGAGCAAGAGAATGCAATTAGCGCGACTAAGGCGATTGAACCAGTTGAAAATGAAAAGAAGCTATTTGGTGGCCGTAATGTATCGACTTATTTGAAGACGTATGAGATTAAGATGGGATTTATTGGAGTACCAACAGGACTTATGAGTAAATATTTTCTTCGCCTTGTCACACCCGCCTTGAGGGTAAAAGTGACTGATCTTTTCCTTCAAAATTTGCATTGGCAAGATTTTAAGAAGGCCCTGAAAGAGGAGTATTTTCTTGATGGCTTTGGGATGGCTACATGGTGGTCATTCCGAGAGTGAGTCTACATGCAAAACAAAGGTCTAGCTGCTTCAGAATTGATACGAGAATTTGAAGAGAGGTATAGTCAGCTTGATGCTATTGAGCAAAGAGCATTGGATGTTGAGAAAGTTGAGCTTTTCTTGCAAGCTGCAGATCTTGCTCTTCATGAAGAATTAGGAGAGCTTCCTAAGGATCACACGAAGCCTATGGGTCTTAAAACAGATTGGCAAGATGCCTAGGATGCGGTCTCGACTTTGACCAAGAGGCGGATATGGAAGACTTGCCTACAGAATGGATCCATGACACCGACGCCGTCTTCTACTCCTATGTTTGCTTCTACCCCTGTCATTTCTTCTCTTCCTTAGCCAGTTACTTGGCCTATGCCAGTGGCTACTGTTTCTAATCCTCCTGTTCCAAGACTGATGCCAACTCCTTCTGCTCCAAAATCATCCGCTCCTTTGGTTCCTTCCTCTCTTGATGACATAATCAAAGGCATAATAGATTTGACATTGGAGTCAGTTAAAGCAGAATTGGTGGGAAAATTGAAAGAGCAGTTTGCTTCGACTATGCCTACTATTTCTTCTAGTGCTCCTAATGCACCTAGGAGTGCTTCTAGTGCACCTAGGAGAGATCGAAGATGTATTTGGTGTGATAGTACGGACCATCAGCATTGCAGGGATTGCGAATCTTTTCAAGATGCAAGGAGGAAGAATTTGGTATTTTGGGGACAAGATGGCAAGATCTGGTTGACTGAAACAGGAGCTTTGCTTGCTACCAATTTTGGGAAAGGTGGAATGAAGAAATTAGTAGATGATATGGCTACGCATACTTCTTATGTGGCAGCTAGAGGAGATGCTTTTGCATATGGAGTCCAGATTGAGAAAGGATTAGAGAGTTAGTCAGCATTATGGACCTATGCTATAGAGATGGCAAACAAGGGGAAAATCTAGCAGACTATTTTGACTAGTGCAGGTTCTAGCATCAGATCTGAGACAGGTTGGGATTCGCCTGTTGACAGGTACACTATTTATGCCTACTTGGCTAAGTCTCAAGGAGTAGATGTACTTGTTGAGGAGAAGCGTAAGAGAGATGAAGAGAATCCAAATGCAGCTAAGAAGACTAGAGGGGGTGAGTTTGTTACTCCACCTATTGCAAGGCCGTCTTTAAGACCAGGGCCAAAACGACAAATGGAAGATGCTCAAAAGAAAGAAAAGAGGCAGGAGACTAGATAGAGAAAGCAGCCAGGATTTAGATTAATGTCCGATATTGAGACATCTACGAACATGAAGAAAATCTTTAATGACAATATACTTGGCAATGAGGTGACTTTTACTATTTTTGAGGTTTTGGGCATCTCGAAAAGAGAGTTTCAAGATCAGTTCCAAGAAGTCCTGAAGAGGAAAAGACATACATTGCCTACTATTGATACACAAGGAGTTTTGATTGGGGAGTTGGATGAGGATGAGGATGAGGTTATGGTTGAGAATGCTTCTGTTTTTCCGCAGACAGAGAAGAGGGTTCAGCCTATGCATTATGCTGAAACTAATGAGCCTATCTTGGTACCGCGCAGTCACTTTTCGCGGAGTCATTGGGCTAGGGCAACTATAGAAACAATGGTAAAAATTGGAGAGAAATAGGTGCTTTATGTTGCTTTGGTGGATCATGGTTTAGAGATTAATCTCATAGTTTGTGGATTTTATGAAAGTAATAGATGGCCTATGGATGCAGAGCATGGGTGGCATATGAGAGCCGCCAACAACACTGTAGGTGATTTGTATGCTGCCTGTCCCAGTGTCAAAAAACAAAGTTGGTAGGAGGAGAATGGCCTATGGCATGGTTGCAAGAACTTGAGGTATTATTCTTTGCTTTTGGTATTAATCCTAATGACCAAATGTTACTTGGGGTGTTTAATATCTTGAATATTAGCTTTTTGTTTAAACTGATCGCGATCGCAGGATGCCTTACTCCAACAATACATGGGGTGATTTACAAGTTGTCAAATTTAGGGCAATGGATCTTACAAAAGGAGATCAAGACATCTTCTATGGAATTTGCAAAAGTAGGGAGTAGTGGAGACCGTCTATCTCTCTGAGAAGTACCTACCCACCAGCATGCTCATGATGCAAACCCACCTCCTAGTGCATCTTAGAGGAAGTGGAGGTTGTTGGACTTGTCCATATGTGATGGATATTCTTCTTGGAGTGCTTCATGAAAACCCTAAAAGGTTGTGCGTGACAACCAACTTGGCCATAAGGTAGCATGGCTGAAGGTTGGTCGGTGTCTGAGGAGTTAGTGTAAATTTCATAGTGGCTACCAACAGTGGATTCAAACAACACTATTCTATGGTCGTCGCTGAAGGACGATGATAGAGTGACCAGAGATGTGGTGGTTAAAAATGGAGTAGAAAAAAAGATGGATGTTGCAATGGAGGAGAAAGTGAATTATTTTTTTATGTTGCACCATGCCTCCATGGACACATGGCTTGCGAGGTACGAGTAAGCTAGGAAAGATCGAAAAAAAGAACGATCTGAAATTTGGACATAGTACATGCCATCAACCAATTCAATATCCCGATGGCATGGAGGAGATGCCACAGTTTATGTCTATGCAATGGTTACATGGAGATTTGATCATAGCCTCTCGCAAAGGGGTGGAGGTCTCTACTGAGGAGTTGGAATTCTTGAGGGGATGTAGTTCAAAGGGGACCACATGTTTCATAAGCTGTCGTTTTATATATGACAACTAATTAACCGTTCCAATGTACAGTAAAAAATATACAATGTGGCATGGTTGCGTAGACAACATTTTTGCGTGGAGCGTATCGACAAAATACACTCCACAATGGATTGTGGTGTGATAGCAAAGTTCGAGCAAGAGAGCCAATGGCAAGCCACGAATCCAAACACCATCATAGATGAGATGGAGTATTTTGAAAATTTACAAAGTATTATCACGGTGGATTACCGTAGTTTCTCCATGATCCTATTCGATGTGCAGTGGTTCAAAGTGGTACTGGAAGGAGCTGGGAAAACTGTTTCATGAGGTCCATCTATATTTTTAAAAATAGATTTCGAAAAAAGATAGACAGATTTGCGCAATACGTTTGTCTTGCCGGCCCATTGTAAACATGTGCATGAACTCATGTTTTTTTAAAATTTATTACAACATGGTATATATCACAAATGTTAAATCTCTATTCTATGTGATTTTGAACATGCAATTTTTTATCCAAATCCCCAATTGCCTCAAAGGTGGTGTGTTGTACCTTCGGCTCCCCGAAGTGCGAGAGTATATGATGAAAGCAATATTACTAGCATAGATGAGGATAGTACGCAGATAGAGGGGTCGATATTACAAGGGGTCGAGGGAGGTCGCCCAATGCTTGGAGCATGTAGAGGAGGCAGAATCGGGTAAGGATGATGGAAAGACAAAAGACTAAGAACGAGATAGACTCATCCTTTTGTGATGACCTTTCTATCGACCTTCAACTGTATGTAGAGTTGTGTCAGGAGATTGACATAGGCTACGTCATACTTGTAGCATCTACCTACTCAATTTGTTGATGAATCGCTTATAAGAGTACTCTAGAATATGCATTTTAAGAGTTTTTTTACGAGTTTATATTGATTATGCTAATATCAACTTTTGTTTGTGTTTGTGGATATTTGGACAGCATGAGGAGCTATAGGAGATCTTCACACGTATGTCTCCAGATGAGAAGGCTAGATTCAAAGATATACCAGACCAAGAGTTGTCTCAAACACCATTAGGCCATTCTCTTATATCTACTTTGATACGCTCTGATGCTTTGGTTTCCAGCAGACAAGGTCTTCGCTTCAGACTTGGGCCGCATGGAGGGAGTGCTTTTGGGGGATGCTGTGAAGATGTGGATGCACTGAGCTTGCGTTTAGCTTGAGATACAGGCACTACTCCTTTCTCTCATTGTAGATTTGAGAGAGGGTGGCTCATGTGGTTGTTGTGGAGATACTAAAGCAGTGTCTCCGTCTCATCATTCTGCTGGAGTTGCATCACCTGTAGAATTTGCCACACTTGTGGGGACGTCTACTCCAGCCACTCCATCTTTTACGCAGTTGTCCACAAGTGGCACCTCTATGGGTGCTAATCTGAGAGATACCACTCTCGTGGGTACACTAGATATATAGGGGTCTCTTGGATATGCCCAGGAGCACGGTCACAGGTGGGAGAGGACACATCTTAGACATATCCCACAAGGGTATGGTTATTTTGTAGATGACAAGATAGGAGCTATCATCATGAATGATGAGGTAAGGAGGGTAATGGATCGTATGAGAGAGTTGTGCCAAAGAAAGTTTCGACACAACGTCTTAGATCATTGGAAGAACATACCGGAGGGGATCAAGGGCTACATAGTAGCATCCTTACATGAGGAGTTTTCGGTACCTACCTCGACACATAGGTTTTCCACAGATTGGATGATGGAGTGTATGCGTGTGTACATGTCACATAGACGATTGGACGCATGCAAGGCACTTAAGAGTAGAGCCTGGGCATTGGAGACAGCATCATGAGGCAACAAGGGCACGATTGGAGGTAGGAGGGGTCCATCGTCTTGGGAGTGGCGGCCAAAGGACTTATCTGGAGGACTTTGTAAGTTTTTCTTCAATTCTTCTCACTTATTTATTGTAATATTGCTTGTACTGACAATCATGTTTCTAACAATTGTATTTTATTTTCTTTGCAATACTCCATTACAAATCGTGATCCCACGGACCTAGAGACTTGATACGCAGAGAGACACGGTCTCACAACATTGATCGATAGATTGTATGCACGCGGTAGCCCAATGAGTCACTCATCTTTCTTGTATGTAGTTATTATTTTTAATTAAAATGCATCATTGTATGGTGGATTGATGTGTAGTTGTTTCCTTTTTTGCAGAGTCCATTCGATGCTCCTTTATGTCGAGATGAGCTTTCAGATGATGAGGATCTATAGCTCGTCCTTGGATTCGAAGAGCACAGATCCTCTTCTTTTTTGGTCGTGTAATTTATGTTGGCATTTTCTATGGACTATGTTATTATCATCCTTTGTATCTTACCATGATTCCATGAGTGCTTTTATTAAGTGATCTTGTATTTATTTGATGTATTCATCTTCTGGATTCAAGTACACTTTTCCTTCATTTTGACAACCATTGTACACTTTACATGTAATCCATTTGTAGAATGTGAAACAACACATAGTGCTACATGTGGTAGGGTAGCTTGCCACAAATTGTTTTTTCTCTGTAACTATCTTTATCAGCGTTGCAAGTTTACTATATGCATTCCTATTAGCATTGCAATTTTCATCACAAACCATCACTATTGGCGTCGCTATTTGTGTAGATAGCGATGCCAATAGCGATGGTTCTATGGAGATGCTAATACCAAGTTGTTTAGTGACGAGGGGGGTATGTTTTTTTGTGAACATTTTCATCTCTTTAAACATCGATATGAGGCTTGTATCTTGTAGTGATCGATAGAAGGATTTAGCTCTGAAGGAGTACATTGGCAACCTTGTTGTAGACTTAGTGGTCTTCCATAAGAAGTGCTCACCACAAGGATAGGAAAAAATCATGAAAATTCGAGCTTTGACCAAGTTTGGACCTTTTCAAGCAATACCTGTGACATCTAGCTTGGAGAAGGTGGTGCTAGTGAGGCGATCAAAGCTTCTTTACTTGTTTGACCAATTGCGTGGTGAAGCAATGTGTGTGTTACAGAAAGAGCTAAAGGGGGAGTGTGTCTTTTTTTGAAGCAAAGAAGAAACTTCTACTTTTATTGGAAGCTAGCCCCTTCTCTCCACCACTGAAAAAGCCAAGAAACAAATGAGAGCTTTTATTGGCTATTGGCTTTTTGTATATGCCGTCACTATCAGCCACCATCGCATGTATTTTTCTTAATGAATATAAGATATTTTACTTTATTTTTATAAATAAATATTTATTAAATGAATGTGTGGTTTGTGTAAGTGTGACGATAATGTGTGGTAAGTGAATGACACATTCGTATACATTAACGTAATCCAATTTAATTATGTCAACATGTAATACTACACTTGTGATTGTGCATAGGAAATAGCGTAACTCATATCCATATTTATTACTACTTTCGATGCGTGTGTATGTTAAACAAAAATTAAGAGTCGCACGTTTCAAGAAACAAAACAAAACAACTTTACTCAATTATTTGAATTGAGTACACATGCGTTTTGGCCTTATAAGATGTTATGGTGATATAACACTCATTACAAAACCTTGCATCATTAATCTTATAACCTATGGAGGAGTCCCCTTGCCGTATTGAAGTCGAACGATAAAGTTCATGTCTTTATCTGTGATTGTGACACGCTTTGCATGGATGGCCACTAGTTGTGTATCATGGAACAAGTGGATAAGAAACCCCTGTGCAACCATTTCTAGGGCCTCCATAGTTGCAGTAGTCCACGTTCCTGCCATGGTGGGCCATCTCACACTCACACCCAAAATCTTCTCATCCCTTTCAGCTCCAAGTCTTGCATAACTTCCCAAACAACCTTATGAAAAGATCTTTTTGAGATGAGAAGCTCGTATCGGCACTAGATTCTCTTAATCTCTTGAAGGGCGACAGTGTCCAGTTTCCATCACTTCTTCTTCTATGGTGATGGTTATGCTCTATGGGGAGAACTGCTACACTAGAGGAGGCACCACCTTGGGATCCAGGTGGCCGGCCTTGGCATGAGGCCTTGGCTGAAAACAACGACATGATTGCTTGGTGCGTGCCATTCAAGCTCGAGGAGGGCAAGATGGAGAAGAGACAGAGGTTGGGGGTGTGAGAATGGAGAAAGCAAAGAAAGCAAGATGTGAAAATGAGAAGAATAATAAACTTTGAACCCATTGAAATCCCAAAACTAGGTTAATACAACTTCATACACACTGTACATCATGTGATTGTAAATCCATAACCTTTTATCGGAATGCGGCGAAACTTCACACGCACACTCGTTAGGTGGACAAGAGTCTTTTTTGTTTTGGGAAAAAAAGCATGCAAATCCATGGTCTGAAGTCTAGTGACTGGGGCAAGGAAAGTGACTCCAAATGCCAGACTTTAGACGAGGGGTTTGCAATTATTTTTGCTCAAAAAACTAATAATTTAGGCTCTTGGCCACCCAATGAGTGCATGTGTAAAGTTTCATGGAATTTCGATACAATTTAGTATTTTTAAAATTATCCCACACAAAAATTATGGATGGATTGATAATCGAGAAATCAACATTGCGACTACCAGCCTTAGAAACTTTGCACCACATAGACTATACAGAGGCATCATGAGTAAAGTTTGCAACAAGAAATGGTAAAATTTTGCATGTTTTTCCTATTGAAATTGACAATAATGGCGAAAACTGTAAGTAAGAGTTGAAAATATAGCAAAGATGTAGAGTCAAAGTTGAGAGCAAAGGACAAGAGTAAAAATTTAATTCATATTTTAAGGGCGTGTACAATAATTTTTCACTGGGACATAGTCATATGTTCAATGCACAAGGAAAATACTATGCCAAAAAAGATAACATTACAAATTATGTTACTTTCATTAGAACGAATGCATCCTTCGCTACTTGAATATTTCTTACAAGTTGGAAGTCCTTGGGAGTTACAACGATGTCCTTCATATGTATTGCACAATGCTAAAAGCATCAGTTTCATCAAGTCAACTAAAAAGGCCTCTGTAGCACATTGTAGAGTATGAAGAGATTCTTTTATGACGCAATCAGGTCTATCCTGACCTTATGCCTAAAACCACCTCCTTCTTTCTATGTGGTAGAGGCCTTGCACAATCTCATGAACAAGTCTGAAGAAGCTCACCTTCGAAATGATAAGATCAAAAGAGTGCTAACACCTCCTGATTTCTCTTAGGGCCACTGTACCTGCCTTCCACTTGCATTTCTTGTGGGGATTGTAAGGAGGAAACTTGTGAGGGTGGCTTGAGGAAGCTAGGTTAGACTGGGAAGGGGGTGCATCTGAGCTAGTAGATGCTCCAAGGGGTTGAACACGATATGGGGCTCTGAGTGAAAGCTTATTGGCAACTACCTTAAGCCTTGCCATCTTTCATGCACAAGAGATGTGAGAACTCAATGAATAAGATAGAAAGTGAAACCCTATTGTATATAACCCTAAACTGTAAGACTCATTCACATAGATGCACACACACACACTCTCTCTCTTAAACTATGAATTGCATTCACACTGAACACATTGTTCATCTTACTATCTTAGCTCTCTTCAAACCCATTTGCTCCTTTGTTTAAGCCTTGTTTCTAGCCACTTGGCACGGTTTTCTTTGGCACTTGAGGCTTCATAACTCACTCTTTTACTGACATCGCATGATTCCATCATGTCTACAGTGAATTCATCATCACTTTTATTTGCTCTCTTTTGAAAGAGTTTAGCTTCATCCGCTACTATAATCCTATGCTACCATGGTAGCAATTGAATCATTGGATTGCACTCCTCCACCATGATATGTTTTTCTTTGGCATGCACCACACACTATATCCAATGTGAATTTTCCATCCCTTGTGTGGACCAAACTCCGATGCATCTCTTTTCTACAAAGTAGTATGGCCCATGTGCCTTAAGGATATGCTACAAAGACGCATATCAAGTAAAACTATGCTCAAATGTTTATACAATTCATATAATTTTAAAATATTGATTTAGTACGCACCATGTAATGTGTAATAGAGCTTTTTTCCCACCCTTCCAACATGTTTTCATAGAAGCTATGCAAAACATCAATAAATTCTTATGTGTCTTCATTATTAAACACCATCTTGTGAAGTAAGGGAGCCAATTTGTTAAGACTTATCCAAACCTTAGCTTTGGCCAACCTTATTTTTTTCCCATTACTTTTATTAGGAATTACAAAATGAAACTTTTTCCACCCATCCTAGTCATGCGGCCTATGAACCATGACATTCCCTACCTCATTGATGGGTGTTGAGAGAAACTTCCTAGCCTTTGCTCCTCCAAAGCAAGGTTTTTTTGGCAAGTTACCATATTTTCTAGATCTCTTCTCATCTTTTTCAATTGTCACTTGATGCTTTGTAGCCCAATTTTTGATAGCACTCATTTCACATTCCTACACGTTGCAATGGCTTCTTTTTCTAGTTGCATCCTATAAGCAAATAAAATGTATTCATATATAAGTTTCTCCATGATTTTGACAAAAGCATGCAATGAAAAAATGTGAATACGATCCAATGGAATGTTGAAGATGGGCTTCCAAGTGGGATCTTCTCTATTGCGCGTCGGTGCAACACTTGTCACCCTTTGCAAGTTCTTTGTTCCGTTCGTTCCTTCCACCCTCAAGCAATATAGGCATGGATTCTTTGTATTTGCACCATTGGAGATTCCACATATGCATTTTAAAGTTTTCAAGGTTCCTGCAGGATGCCATTCAACCATGTATTGACCATACCCTTCAATTGAGAGCATCTTACCATGTTCTTGATGATAGATTATGTTTGGAATACTTGTGTGTGTAAAGAATGGCTGCAACACCTCAAATGTTTTCTTAGGAACTTCAAATGCAGCGACCCATTATAGATGGTGCTTGGATTGAACACTAAAGTTCCCCGGGTTGTTCTTATCGAATTGTAAAGCTCTATTCATCAAAATTACACTAACTCTTTCAAGCTTTACTCCTTTGATGACCTCACCTTCATCCAATTTTATAACAAATTGTAATTTAATATTACATTCCTCAACATATCTATTGTAGTACATTACCATTGCCGACTGCACCTTGTACAAATCTAAATAGTAATTGTTGAGTTTGGTGAACTTCACCTCATATGCATTTTTTGTCTCAACCTTTAGTGTTTTCATGCATTGAAAATACATGGGATCTCCTTTTAGCTCAAAAATCTTTGTATTAAGTTACTGTCGGGCCTCTATTAACTTTAAAGATTGAGAAAGAGGCACAATTCTATTTCTCTATAGCACACGACCAAACCTAGCCTTCACACCTTTGAATATCTTTGAGTAAGTCACTGTGCTAATACTGGCCCTGTCACAAATGGATTGTATATCCAGAGCTGAGAACTCATTTGACACATATTTTAATGTACACTCAATCACCTTTTCCTTCACAGCCTTAAACTTAGGATTGCTCAAAGCGTTTTCCAATGTACTTGACTTTAGTAATCTACTAATACATGATCCAACCTCACCGTCACCTAGGTTCTCATTCTGAGCTACCTTGCATACTTTAATACATTGCTTCCACTAGCCGCCAATTGTGCTTTTACGTCCTCATATGAATACCAATGTCATGGATAGTGTCCTGCATTAAAAGAATTTGATTGTTTTGTTGAAATATAGTATCATTCAGTTGTACTACTTGTCCTATGAGCTGTTGTATATGAAGTTGATGTGCAATGATGACATCATGACAATTTTTAATGGTTGCTTGCCAAGTTGTAAATACTTTCAATGCTTGATCATTGAGCTGCCTAGTGTAACCGATTAATCCATTTTCACCCTCGCACACATACTTCAGCAAATTTGTGATTTCTAAGAAAGTTGGAGGTCTACTATTTAAGGGGTCAATTGGGAAGATTCCCCCATTAACCCACAAGTCCCCATGTTTCAATCCTATTTGCCTATAAATTTATAGAACCTGAGGGTTGACATTGGTATGCTGGGTTCTTTAGAATAATGGGGTGTATTCAATCTCTACCTCAATATGCAGCTCCTTCTTTCATATACTCATTTTACTATTGATAGAAATGGGGAGCCAATTTGATTGTCACAGGAGGTAGAGTGGAGATGCATAGAGAGGCATACAAAGGTGCCAAGGGAAAGGAGGATGTAAGTAATTCACTATGATAATGAAGGTTTCATAAACACATAGAAGAGGTCACAATAGAGCCATGAGAGAGTATAGATATGGGGAAAAATAGCTCACAGAGTAAGGATGTCCAAGATTTTTTGTATTTTAGAAATTTCTATTTTATCTCCGAAAACATGTCCAAAAAACAGGAAATTTGACTAGTTGTTTTTTTAAACAAAAATCTAGAATATAAAACATCCTTGAAATATCTTAAAAGGAGCTTCTAAAATTTCATCTTCTTTGTTCTTGATTAAAAAATCAATTTCCTTATATCTACTATCATTTTTCATCAAAAATGAAGTACCACACTCCCGTATCTCCTTTTCGAATATAAAATTTGATTGAAAAACACTTCTTCAATGAGGAGAGAGAAGGAATATGAGTATATCTTTGTAGATAATATAAAAAAGGTAAAATAAGATTGCAAAAGTGGAGAGAGGATATGATTATTTTACTATTCTTCTCTCCTCTTTTCCTTGTTTTAAGAAGGAGGGGGGGACTAAAAGGCCCATTTATGTATTCTTTTTTTTTCCTAATGTTGGTTTAGACTGAAAGTATAGTCGAAGGTTGCCTATGTTTAGTAGTAAGAATTTGGACTCTGTATAGGAAAGTCACAATATAACAAAGCTTAAAAGACAAAAACTACTTCCATGAGTGTTGAGAGTGGAAAAAGACTGAATTTTAGAATGATTTTTGTTGTTTTTTGAGGTCTGAATGATTGATTTTTTATGGATTTAGAGTGATGTATGGTTGATAATGGAAGTGTTTGAGAGTGTTTTGGATGATATTGATTATGTTTTGGAAGATCACGATGATTCTTAGTGGAGATATGAATCTCTGTGATGTTCTGATAGGTTCTGTTGAGGTTCTGATTGGTTATGTATACCTTCTGTATAGCTTCTGTTTTGTTCTGATTATCTTCTGTATGAAGCATGGATTGATGATTTATGAAGATTGAGATATTTTGGAAGCTTATTGAATAGTTTTTTATAGTTTGGAATGGTTTTAGTATAAGTTATGAGGTTTTGATAACCTTCTGTGACCCTCTGTAAACCTTCTATAGAGCCTCTGTCTCTGCTCTGTAACTGTTTTGTATCTACTCTGATACTATACTGTACTATTCTGTAGATCTTCTCTAAGTGTTTTGTAGAAAGTATGTGTAACTTTGGGAAATTTTTCTAACTTTTGGAAAGGATGAATCTAAGTTTAAAAGAGCTAAAACAAATGGAAGAAGCAGTTGCTGAAGACTGAAGAGAAGACCAAAGTGACAGTGATAGTAGTGAGTTATGAAGAGACACTGTAGTGGCTCTCATGCCTCTTCACATCAGACATACCTCTTGGGAGGTGCATCCACGACCTAAGAATGATTATTGAGAGTAATTATTAGAGTATTGTAGTGAGGAGATGATGTACTATTGATAGAGAGAGAGAAAGAGAGCCAGAGATAGCCAATTCTATCAAAACAATGCAACTGTATATGAGAGATTGAGAAAGAGAACTATGAAGACATTGAAGATGAATACTATGTGATTTATTTCCATTCAAAAATGGTGTATTATTTTATGTTCATTGTTATATTGAAGGATTCTATGAAGATGTTAAAGATTATGGTTGATTTTATCAAATCCGTGGGAGATATCTACTATGATGCTATGTGAAGATTTACTATTTTTTTGTTTTGATGGTCAAAAGAATGAAATAAAAGCTTGTTGATGTTACAAGATAGATTTTCTTGCAGTATAATCTCCTTTTCCTTGGTGTTCCTCTTGGGGCTCCATGTTTTTGGTGCGCAGTTGGGGAAGCTTGCCATTAACAAGCATCAAAAGAGTTTGAAAATGAAGAAAATGGCATTGCCAAGAAGAGAAAAATTCAATGGATGTCTGCAAAGTTCCTTCTTCCACTGAAGAGTTGGAGGCTCTCATTATCAAAGCCACTTTCCACAAGATTTCATCCCACAATGGCGGAAACGTATCACCATCATGATGCATGCTCTATGTGATGGACTATTTCCTCTTCCTGTTGAAGTAGCAGAAACTTGCATCTTGGTGGAAAATTGTTTGGAAACAAAATGAAGAGCAGAAACAGAGAGAATGACCATCTATGGAAGATTTGACATTCATTGAGAAGTTTCCAGACATCATCAAGTGGGAGATTGTGAAGAAGCTCCAGGAGTCGTGGTTTGTGGAGGTTCACGAAAACAAGGAAAAGAGTTGGAATTTGTTCGTGGATGCTCAACAGCAAGATACATGGGATGCTTGGTGCACTGATAATCTTCTATTTGTCCAATCAACAACCCACTGGAAGTTGGTAGACAGAGTGTTTTTCACAACATACACTGTTGAAACCCTCAGAATCTGGCATTATTATAATGACACAACAACAATCCTAAGAAGAATGAGTTTTGATACTTTCAGAATGGAATATCTCCCTCTGTGTAGTGGTTTGAAAGCTAAATTCAAAGATGTTGAAAAGAAGGAAGTAGAGGAGATGTTGGCCAGAGAATCCCCCATAGACTGAAGCCCTCTCTGATACTATCATGTTGAGTACAGACCAATTGGTTGGAGCCAACCCCCTGATGAATGATGCAATGAAGAGGCAAGCGTTAGAACGAGTCCAGAGGTATGTGAGAAGAGAGAAGGCAAAAATCAAAGCTGAGAATGAGCTTGCAGTAGAATCCTCCTTTGACACCCTAAAAGCACTCTTTACAAAAGTCCCCATGGCAACTCAAGGTCCCCTTCCTAGTCAGATTTGCCCTAGAAATATTGATGATAGGCCAACAAATGTAGTCCCATTGCGAGTTTTTAAGGGAGAGTACAATGAAGACCCTAATCTTCATGTAGCAGAGTTTATGGTAGCATGTGTGGCTAACAATGCCAGAACCCCTGAGCATTGGTTAGCGATATTCCCCGCCACTTTCAAGGGCGCGGCATTTCAGTGGTATGAGAGACAAGCAGCAAGAACTTTTGGCACATGGGACGACCTGAAGTTGGCCTTCCTCACTAAATTTAGGCATGAAGGTCTTGAAGAGCAGATGCGAGAGGAGTTTATAAACCTAAGTCAGTCCTCTGGAGAAAGAGTAGAAGCTTATGTTTCGCGAATGGAATCCATCCTAAAGAGATGGACTAACCATCATCTAGACAAAGGCATTCAAAAAGAAGTGTTTCTCAGAAGCCTACAACCAGAAGTTCGCAAGTTTGTGGAATTGAGAAGACCAATCATTCTGCAAGTTGCAATGAAAGGTGCAAGACTGTATGATGAAGTTGAAGCAAGGCTGTCAATGACTCCAGGAAGAGGAGTTTTACCTCCTCCCATACCAGGAATGGTATACCCACCTAATGCAATCCCAGGGACAATTCCCTACCCCTATCCCCAAATGCAAACAGTGCCGCAGTATAATGCATCTAATCCAGTGTGGCCACCACAGACGATAGTGCCTCAAATGATGGTTCAATCACAACAATAGTGGCCTCAAACAATTCCTCCAATGGCGGCTCAACAATAGTGGAACCCTACCAACTGGAATCAACAAACCCAAGTCTCAATAGGAGCTCTGAATCAAAACCAGAATAGAGGACCCTCTGGATCGACCCAACCAGTGTATGCAGTAATTACAGAAGCTTCCCAAAACCCTACTACAAGTACTTCAGGAGGTGAAAATATGAAGGGCTACTTATCCAACTCAGTTGCAAGTATTAAGAAAGAGCTTCTAGATGTGATTACAGAGCAGTTACAGACGCTGAAGGTGAATACTGCCAATATATCCACTCCTATAGGAGCTGGAAGAGATATGATGCGCTCTAATACATGGTGTGGAAAGTGTCATCAAGTGGGACATCTAGCCACTGAATGTACCTAAAAACCAACCATTCCTGGGGCCTTCTATTTCTACTGTTTGTGGAAGAACCATACATAGGATATTTGCTCTATGAAAGAGATGCATGAACGAAGACAGAAGGATAAAAATGCAAGATTCAACTTGCTCGAATCCAAAATGACAACACAGGATATTGGACCAAAGCCTAGAGAATTTGGTCCTAATTTTGGTCCAAGGAGGTTCCCCTCTCAAAGCTAGAGAGGACAACAATCTGCCGATGGTCAGAGATCAGAGGTGGAATGTTATAGGTGTGGAGAAAAGGGTCATATCTCCCCAAATTGTCCAAACCCTAGACGATCTATGGATTACAAGCCCTTATGCAGCTGATGCAAAGGAGAAGGCCACACTGCAAAGGACTGTCCAAGTCCAGCCCCTATAAAGACTAATGGCACTGATAGCCAACAGAAGGTACAAGAGCCTACCTCCAATTTGGTAGAGTTGGAAGTTGTCGCTGCTGTCATGCATACTAAGAAGAAGAAACCAATTGTTCAGAATGAAAATAACTCTACTGCCAAGACTGTGAAGTTCAACCTGCTAATAGAGGGACAATGCAGTACATGACAAAATAGTGCAATACAGAGCACTGTAGTGCCACAGAGAGTTATAGAGACAGTCCCAGAAACACGACCAGAGGTCTAGGAGATAGATGATACAGAAGCACTTCCAGAAACAGAGGAAGTGATGATGCTGAAATTATTAGAAGAAAAAGAAAATATGAAAATGGGTGTAGCCCCATTCCCCAGTCGGTTCGAGAAACCTGTGGATCCTATCAAAGATTATGACTTGGTCAAAGACCAAGCCACTTTTAAATCAAACTTAACATTTCTGGCAGTTACTGATGCCATCTCCCAGTTGCTGAAAGAAATTCAAAAGCATCTTGACAAGAAGACGTGGATTAAGGATCACTCCTTCAACAATGACCATGACCAATAAGGCCTCGGAGCCTATAAAGGAAGTAGATGTGGCTAACACCTTCCTAGATCCTGGAACCCCAGAGATTAGTGTATGGATTGAAGGATACTTTATTTCAAATGCATTGATTGATAGAGACTCATCAGTAAACATAATGACGGATGTGACAATGAAGGATTTAGGGTTGCAAGGAATTCAACCTACACAATGGCTTATTAGATTGGCAGACCAAAGCAGAATTAAACCTTTGGGCATCCTTCCATACGTAAAAATAACCCTTGCAGGAAGAGATTATTGGCTAATATATCTGGTGGTCAAACCAAATTCTTACGGGACCTCATACCCTGTGCTGTTGGGAAGACCTTAGCTTTTTGAAGCAAGAGCCAAGACAAATTGGTTCAAAGGGGCCTTGACCATTGGCAGAGGACCCAACAAAGTGGTGTTAAAGCTATATGGATCGCAAAAAGGCAATGGATCCACATCCATTGAAGTCATAATTGACTCTTCCAATGAGGTAACAGATGGTACATTAGGAGATGAAGAGATTGTTAAACAGATATTTCCTAAGAAAACAGAGGCATGGTCCCTAACAATGGGCACTGTAAGCCAACTACCAAGGGAAGTAAAATCCTTGTCAATGGGAGAATACCTCCTGCCTCAACTAGAATTAACTTCTGAAATCACCTCTAACAGTGAAATAGAAGCATGCATGTACTGTTCTTCCTGTTACATGACACTCACAGAGGCAGAACAGATACAGAGCGGTAACAGATACAGAGATAGTGAAATAGAAGCATGGATGTAATGTTCTCCCTGTTACATGACAGTCACAGAGGCAGAACAGATACAGAGCAGTAACAAATACAGAGACAGAGGAGAGGCAAAACAAAGATAGAGCAGATACAGAGACAGTTACAGAGACAGTAACAGACACAAAGCCAAAGCCAGAAGCAAAGTCAGAAGCTGTGACAGAAGCAAAAGCAGATGCAGAGGCAGAAGATATGTTCTTCTCCTACAGAGCTTTTACAGAAGCAAAGACAGAGCCTTCATAGGAAGAGGATGAAAATGATGAGGAAGAAAATGAGGCAGGTTATGAAAGTGTAGATGAAGAATTTCCTCTAATAGTGGATGATCTTGTTGATGTTCCTACAGAGACCTCAGAGGCCAAAGATCTCACGGTGCTAGATGGAATGACCATGATTCCATTTGGGTTGATCAATGGACCACAAAGTATGTAGAATCTGTATAAGAAATGGATTAAAAGCATAAAAATTAAGGTCACCAGTGGCTCCTGTTGCCTTGATTGTTCAGTCGAGAGAAAAGATGATGATGATGCCCCTTGCCAACATAAGCCAAAGCCCTCAGAGCCATGGCCTCTAGAAGGTCCGTGCTATGCGACATTCCTAGATGCATCCTCTGAAGATGAATACGTAAGTCCAAAAGAAATCACCCCTCACACAAAAGCAAAAAAAGCTCTGATACCCTTCCAGCAACCTCAATAGACGAATGAGTCATCTGTTCAGAAGGAGGACACTGGTTCTAGTGGAACATCAGACGATGGCACTACTCTCTTGAAAGAGTCAGACCTTTATCCAACAGCCATCCGTGGGACATTTATCCTTGAAGTGGAAGGTGAAAGACAAGTAATATTCTTGGAGACTAACAGTACCGAACGTCACCTGAAAGTGGGTCTCAATCTTCCAGAAGAAGAATTAGTGGTCCTGCGAGACTTATTAAAGGAGAACTTAGACGTGTTTTCTTGGTCATATAAAGACCTAAAGGGGATTGATCCCACAGTATGTCAGCATCACATTGACCTAGAGCCTATTGCCAAACCTGTAAGGCAAAGACAAAGATGTATGAATCCTAATTACTCTTCTAATGGGTTTCGCCCATTGTGGTAGTACCCAAGAAGAACGGGAAACCTTGAGACTTCCAGAAGTTGAATTCGAAGGCAAAGAAGGATCATTTCCCCATCCCTTTTACAGACCAACTGTTGGACACAGTGGCAGGCCATGAGCTTTATTCCCCCTTGGATGGATTCAACGGATATAACCAAGTCCAAATTGCAGAAGAGAACCAATCCAAAACAACATTCACCACAGAATGGGGGACCTATGCCTATAGAGTGATGCCATTTGGGCTCTGTAATGCTCCTGCCACCTTCCAACGAGTAATGATGGCTACTTTCCAAAATCATCTTCATGATTTCATTGAGGTGTATCTTGATGACTTCTATGTCTATAGCTTAATCCATGAGCACTGGGGACACCTAGAGCAATGTTTTGACAGATGTCGAGAGGATGGGCTTTCTCTCAACCCCGACAAATGTGTCTTTGGCATCTCATCCAGAGTTTTGCTGGGCCATATTGTCTCTACACAAGGGATTGCAATAAACCCTGCAAAGATTGAAAAGATTGCCGCCTTGACAGCACCAACAAACCTCAAGCAATTGAGAGGATTTCTTGGCCATGTGGGCTACTACAGAAGATTTATTGCACATTTTGCAACTAAGGCAGCCCCTCTGCACAAGCTCCTAATGAAAGATGCAAATTTCCTTTGGACTGACGACTGTGAAGAAACCTTTAATACCCTAAAATAGTGCCTTATCCAAGTACCTATTTTACAACCTCCTGACTAGAGGAAGGAGTTCCATGTGCACATAGATGCATCAGTTGAAGGGCTAGGTGCTGTCCTATATTAAAAGGGCCCCTCTAAATTAGATCGACCGATATATTATTGCAAGCTGAAAGGTCACTAATAGGGAACGGAACTACACAGTGATAGAGCTTGAATGCTTAGCAATGGTGTTTGCACTGGAGAAGTTTCGACACTATCTACTGTCAACGCATTTCAAGTTCTACGTAGATCATGAAGCCTTGTCCTTCCTGATGAGCAAAGCAGATGTTAAAAGATGACTGATGAGATGATTGCTCCTATTCCAGGAGCTCGATTTTGAAGTGGTCACTAAGCCTCGTTGTTCCCATGTCCTAGCGGATCATCTATTACGGATCCCTCAAACAGAAGACCAGGAATAGGATGATCCTGACCTTCTTGATGCTTCCTTGTTTCTAGTTGAAATAGTTACTCTGTGGTATGTAGACATAGCCAACCTCCTGGCAACTCAGCATTATCCTGCTGGCATCTCAAGTCGTGAGAAGAAAAAGATTCTGTTAGAATCAGCCCCCTACACTTTGCTAGGCGGTGCACTGTACAAGAGAGGCAAAGATGAAGTGCTGCGAAGATGTTTTGCAAGGGATGAAATCGGCATAGTATTGAAAGCATGCCATGACAAACCATGTGGTGCACACTTTGCGGGAGAAGCGACATCCAGGAAGGCTCTGTTGGCGGGATACTGGTGGCTGACCCTCCACAAGGATGCATATGATTATTGTAAGAGATGTTATGCTTGTCAACGAATGGGAAAGCCCGTGACCAAAAAAGTGCCATGCCACTGCAACCCATTCTTCCCCTAAAGCCGTTAGAGAAGTGGGGGATTGATTCTGTGGGTCCCATTGATCCACCTACCAAATGAAAGAAGATCAGATACATCTTAGTATGTATGGATTATGTCACAAAGTGGTGTGAAGCTAAATCCCTGAAGCAGGACGATGGTAACAGCGTAGCCCTCTTCATGTATGAGAATATGATCACCCGTTTTGGCAGTCCCCTTGAGTTGGTAAGTGATAGAGGTACTCATTTCCTTAACAAAATTATGGAGGAGCTGATGGAATTGTATAAGATCCACCATCGCAAGTCCACTCCTTATTACCCTAGAGCCAATGGCCAAGTTGAAGTCACCAATCACATCCTTTACTCGATTCTGACAAGAACGATTGCCGTACATAATCGTGACTGGGATGATCAACTTACAAAGGCCCTTTGGGCATACAGAACCTTCCATAAGGCAGCTACAAGACGGACCTCTTTCCAGCTAGTGTATGGTACAGAAGCCGTCTTCCCTATTAAATTGGAATTGCCCTCTTTGTGAGTGGCAGTTAAAGAACGCTTAGGAGATGATGAGTCACTTCAACGCCGTCTCTTGCACTTGGAATGCTTGGATGAGATATGACGGATGGCCCTACAGTGCATGGAAATCACTCAAGCGTGACGAAAAGCCTATCATGACAGTTTCATCAAGCACAAGGAGTTCAAAGAAGGTGATCTTGTCCTGTCCTATGATTCGAGGTTTGGCAAGTTTCCTGGCAAGCTTCAACAATGGTGGATGGGTCCATACAAGGTACTTGCTGTCAATCCTAATGGCTTTGTTCAGGTGCACACTGTTGATGCCTCTGATGATTCTTTCCTAATCAATTGCTATCGCTTGAAGATGTACTTCCCTCCCTGGGGATCTTGACAATCACAATCGACCTACCCTTTCCCTTTTGGGCGTCGCACTATCCTTCTCGTCGTGCTTCTGATAGCCCTTATGATTCTCCTCATGAGGCGGTCTCGTTTTGCTAGCCCCTCACAGATACCTCTCAATTCGACCTTGTTCTCTTCTTGTCTGATCCAACAACGGTGGCGAGGTTTGTCCTGACACATGGTATTTCTACCAATTTCTTTCTTAAATGAAAAAAAAAAGGAAAATAGAAAAAAAAATTAAAAAAGGAAAAAAAAACAAAACAAATGAAATTGTTATGGGAGAAAAAGAAGAAATTCCATGTCATAACAGGCCTTATTCTAAGAAAAGGTGGAAACACCCTTAGGCGAAAAGCTAACTGTGGAAAAGGTGGCAACACCCCGTAGTTCAGGATAGCTGACTCATCACCAGCAGAACCTTTCGAGCAAGTAATTTGAAGCCACCTCTCTTGGTGCGTTGTCTCTGCAATATCAGTATGTATGCCCTTCTTAATAGACAACTTTTCTTACAAATCATTGAAGTATGAGATTTGTAGGCTACCTCTCTAGGTATGCCTTATCCTCAAGATCCGGATAACAACAACAGCCAACATGATCTTCATCACCGACCCCTTGAGTGATGTGAGCTTTCATCCTAACAGGATGGGGATGTGAGTATGGGTTGTCCTTTGTATTTATTATCAAAGAGTGAGGAAGAGGGTGGGGTGAGTGACTTGTCTTTCCCTTCAAATCAAATGAGAGGTGAGATGTGTGAACAAAGTGTTGCACGCACAGGATGGGCCTCTCAATGCACAATGCACGATTTGTTCCTGTGCACTGCACCACAAGGCTCCCTGGCCCTCCTTCTTGCACTGTATGTCGGCACAAGGTGGGATGCACAGTTATCCCATCAAATGT
The DNA here is from genome assembly GCF_053477565.2 of Lygodium microphyllum. NCBI lineage: Eukaryota > Viridiplantae > Streptophyta > Polypodiopsida > Schizaeales > Lygodiaceae > Lygodium > Lygodium microphyllum. Next base: position 153,000,028 of record NC_141138.1, on the reverse strand, counting down.
GCATAAAGGATACGCCCTCTACACAAGTGATAGTGAGGATTACATCAATGGCTTTCAGGAATGGGCTACCCTCTGTATCTTTCAATTGAGTGTGAGACAGAGGGTGGGCTAAGTGTGACTGGAGTTTCTTCAATCAATTATCGAGAGATGAGGATTGAGGGACGTTATGAAAATTGGAGTCCGGTACGTTCCTGTTTCCCTATGCACCCACGGGGTGGGTCTCTGCCACCATCAGCACCGGACACATCATTTTGTTCTGTGCACTACACTACAAGGCTCCATGGCCTTCGTACTTGCACCTATGCGAGATGGGGTTGGACGCACTAATGCACCATTAATTGTGCACCTTGGCATACTCTTTCTGCACCAGTCCTTTGTTGATTCCTAAACCGGGTGTGAGCTTTGATTTTTCATCATTATTTTCTCGAGTGATATTAGTAATGGGGCGAGTGACTGCTCTTTCATTCCATTTGAGTGATCGTGAGTTCAGTGCAATATCCCTCGTCATCGACGAATTTCCTGTGATTCCTTTAACCAACTACCTCCCTGGGTGCTACCGCGTGGTCCTTGCCACAAAGAATTGGTGCTGTGAAGACACCTAGGTACCTCCTGTAAGCCGACAATGACACTGGATGCAACCTCGATAGTCGACATTCCTCCTTGGCAATATGGGCCAAGATATTCTAACTCTACACCTTCTGTTTCTTAGTAACAGTCATGTCTTAAGTGTAGGGATGTTCATGGTTGGTTTGATGTGTGGTACTAGGTCCTTGATGTTGGATTTACCCTTCCTGCTAAGGTTTTAAGTGTGGGGACGCGTCCCTATGCATCTATGTTGCATACCCCCATGCATATATCCTGTTCTGATCATATATCTATGCCATGACTTCATTTTACCCTGATGGGGTCCCTTCCCCACTCCTTCATTCTATTTCACCCTGTCCTTGGAGATGTTCTTTGGTCGTTTTCCTTTAGTCTTTGTTTTGTGATTTTTCCATGTGAACGCACCCTACGTTCACCGGAATCCCAATCCAAACTAACAGTCTTGTTTGTCCCTTTCAATTGCATATTTTTCCTTTTTAGCAACCCCTGTTCTGACAAACGGTTCTAAAGTTATTAATTTTTGAAGCAATTCCCGTAACTTGGACGGTTTTCCATGTGAACGCGTCTTCATTGCGTCGGAACCCTGATCTGATGTGCCAACCCTGTTCTACACCTTTTCCCTGACATTTTTTCTTTTTATTCTGTGTCATTCTGCTGCACGGTTGATCTGTTATTAATTTTTATGGGGTTTTCGGGCCCTTTTCATGTCTTATTTTCACATTTTTCCATGTGAACCTACCCTATTTGCATCAAAATTTCAGTTTAACTTGAAAATCGTGTCCTGCCAGCCTTTCACTCACTTTTTCCTTTTTCCTCCCTCCTCTTTCGACTGTCGAATTTTTAGTTATTAATTTTTTGGAGTGTTTTCGGGTGTGTTTTTTGTGTTTTTCCCATGTGAATCCCTCCCAATTTCCCCCAAACTGAGTTTTGATGCTCCATCCCTGTGAATCCCTTTCTTTTGGACATTTTTTGTTTTTACTATCCTCTATTTCGATGCACGATTCTTTTCATATTAATTTCTGAGTTTATTTTCGGGCTTGTTTTTGGGGTTTTTCCCATGTGAATGCATCCTATCTTGCTCGGAATTGTGTTTAGCCATGATAGGGTTGTTGGACACACTGTTGTGTGTGATTTTCTTTTTTTTTTGCCCTTCTTTTCGATGCGTGAATTTTCTGATATTATAACCCGTATGTGTTTTCGGGCTTGTTTTTTGTGTTTTTTTCCATGTGAACACCCTGATTTTGCCCCAAAACCCATGTCACATTTTTCCATCATTTTTCCCTCGTCTCCTGACACATTTTTTCTTTTTACGGGTTTTGGATCCAACGTACGGTTTGGGTTTGATTAATTTTTCTTCCTTTTTGCCGTGTGACCGCGTTTCTCGTGTCACGCGTGAACGTGCCCGTTTTTGGTTTTACGTGCCTCGGGACGCCCCCATGGTGTCTGTGGTTTGCGCATCGCCGTCCATGCCGTGTTTGATCCCATCATTGCAAATTTTTTTACCACCACCCTGCGCATGCGCGCGGGCCGAGGGTGCGTTCCTTTTGCACACCCATATCCTATTTATTTTTATTTTAAGAAAACAAAAATAACAAAAATAACAAAACCAAACACACTTAAAAACCTAACAACCCCCATTCCATTAATTTTTAACAAAAAAAAAACAACACAAAAAAAAACACACACAACAAAACACATAGACAACATTAAAAACACAAATCATAAACAAAACACAAATAAAAAATAAACAAAAAAATCAATAGTTTAAAAAAAAAGGGGAAAAAAAACTAATCAAAATCCACACCCCACAAAAAAAAACCCACGACACGCCAACAACACCTAAATTGAAAAGAAAAACAAACTTTTTATTTAAAACAAATTTAACGTTTATTTAAAGAAAAACAAAAAAAAACAACCGCTTACCTGCTCCCGCGCGCTCGCTCTTGATCTCCCTACGTTGTCGGGCCCTCTCCTTCTCCATACTCCCCCCTCCTCTCCCTCGTCGCTAGCATCTTCTCCTCCCCTCTGTTCTCCTGTCTCTCGTCACCGTTACCTCTTGCCGCCGGCCTCGCCCATCATCCTCTCCCTCATCTTCTCCACTCCCTCCTTCTCTTCCCCGACGCGGTCACCTCCTGCCGCCCGCCTCGCTCACAGCATCTCCCTCCAACGCCCGTCGTCCTCTCCGTCATCTCCTCCACTCCCTCCTCCTCTCCCTCATCGCCGCCACCTCTTGCCGCCCACCTCGCCCGTCATCCTCTCCCTCATCTCCTCCACTTCCTCCTCCTCTTCCTCGACGCGGTCACCTCCTGCCGCTAGCCTCACTCGCAGCATCTCCCTCCTCCCTCCAGCGCCCATCATTCTCTCCCTCATCTCCTCCACTCCCTCCTCCTCTCCCTCAACGCAGTCACCTCCTGCCGCTCGCCTCGCTGCATCTCCTCCTCCTCCTCCTCCTCCCCCGCCGTCGTCGGCCGTCCCCCCTTCCCCCACCCCTGGTTAGTACTAACCTAACTAACCTCCACTTATACAAACTAACCTCCTTTAATTTACTTAAACCTACTAACCTAACTAACATTACTTAACTAGACTAACCTAACTAACCTAATTTATTGCACAAACTAAACCAACTTAATTGCTTTCACCGCCTAAGTTAACCTAATTAACTTAACCCACTCAATCACCTAATTCACTTAGGCCACTCCCTTACAGCCCTTGTTTCTGCCCCTTCTCCCTTCTCCTCCGTTATTCACCCGTCGTGCGGCCGTTCTCGGTGTACGGGTGTGGCGGGCGTTCATGTGCGAGGACGCGCTTCCGATTAGTTCGCGCGGTGGTGTGTTGCAGCCAACCGTTCACACGCAGTCATCCTCTATTGTTCACACACAACGCGGGTATCCCCTTTTATTTTCAAACCCACAAAATACATAAAAACACATAAAAATAAATATAAAACACTTAAAAATTTCCAATTTTTAATTAAAATTCCAAAAAATTACAAAAAAATTCCTCAAAATTTTTCAATATTGTTGAAATCATTTGGAATATTTTTAAAGTGGAAAGTCAAGAAAATAAATTGTAAAAAAATCAAAACTTTGAAATTACTTCAAAAATACATGTAAAATGAGTAAAATTCATTAAAATTTTGTAAAAATTTAAAAATATTTTCAAAAAAATTCCAAAAAATTCCACAAACTTCCTTGACTCTTTTGCTAATAAATTCTCAATTGGAAATGCTTCCATAACTGGCCAAAGTATTATTTGAAGCCAAAAACCCTAAATTTAATACTTCACCTCATGAAAATTCATTTTAAATTCCAAAAATCAGTTGAAAAATTATGGATAAATTAAAACACATTGTTTACACTTGTTGGATTGGTGAAATCCCACCCTTACACTTCACAACATATTCGTGTGTCCTATATCTCGTTTTAATTATTTAAAAAATAGAAAAATAATAAAAGAAAAACAAAGAAACTAAACTAAACACTATACAAAATACAAATACACCTAAAATTCAAAGATGACAAATTAAAAAAACCACAAATAAAAAAATAAAAAATAAAAGTAAAATCAAAATAAAACAAAAACACTAAGGCGTTTTATTTTTTCTAATCAGTGGTGTTTTTTTTTAAAAACTGGATTCCTTGCATTTGGGAGATTACTTCGTGCGCCTTCAGTTTATTGCATATACACCCCTACCATGTATTTATTTTTTAGCTTTATTCATTTTGATCATTCCTTAATCACAATTAATTGCTAAAATGAACTATATTCACCCACTTTTTTATGCGCATTCGTGCTTAACACACAGTTTTTAATAATTAAAAATCAACCAGCCATTCACTTTGCACGCACTACGTGCACTTCAAAGACACCTTAATTTTTAATAAAAATGAACTAGTCGTCACAAAAAAGCACGCATTGGTAAAAAATCGCTTCACATTACCATTAATTGTTAATTAATGAATTTGCATTTAGAGACCCCAGTCTGGGAATCACAGTTTGGGTTTTGTTAAAGCACCGCTTCACCCTAATAAATTGTAATTAAAATTTTAAGAAGGAACTGTCATTTTCTTATTAAGGTTTATAACCTAATAAAATGTCACCCATTGTTAATAATTTTTAAAAATGAATCCTTCATTAAAACCATTTCCCCTCACTGCACATTTTCCACCTTTTTAATAAACACACTTCGTGGGATGGGCGCGTAAAGTCCTCTTAGTTGACATTGTTGCTCAAGGTTATGGTCAGGTCCTGATTAGATTTTTATGGTATTATGGTTTGTTTATGTGCTACGATTACGGGTGCGGTTTGTAGTTTTTTCTCTTTTTTTGCCCGATACGGGGTTTTGGCTTTCATAAGGTCATTCCAATCACTCAATGTCATTTAATGTTTAATCTGAATACAACATCTAGTGGCTAAGAGCATTCGAAGTAGATACTAAGGATTTTGATATATCGTATAGGGTTTTTCATCAAACATCAATACCTAATGTTATTAAGAGACAACATATAGGAGAAGCGATATTTGTTAAATTATTTTGGAACTATAAGATTGAGTGGCACAAAGCTAGTGACTTAAACACACTCAAATGTATGTACAATATATCAAAGGGAGCCAACTCCAAATCACCTTGCCTATATTGCATGTCCCCAACCATAGAGTTGAACTTAAGAAATTGGAATAGATCTCCCTTTAGGCACAACAATAATCCATAGTTTAAGCCAGTCTCATATATTCCTTTAATGAATACCTATATCTGTACACTTCATGCACTTTGTAAGATAATTGAAAAGCTTGTTCATCTTTAAATAGGGTTTGCATGGAATCTAAAGCCATATCAGTTAGAATACATACTATAACAAATATTGAAAAAGTCTTATCTGCAATTGGTTTGCATGGTGGTGATGTTGTCATTGAACGAGATCTTCAAAAGTCTGAGCATGGCAATTGTGTTCCTAAAAATCTATCTATTGGTGAAGTGAAGGCTAAAATGGTTCGTAGGCTTTCATGGGAGACTTGGTCAGATAAACATTAGGAATTGTGGCTCAACTATTAGATACAATTAGTGGAAGTCGGTACGTAATGCAAGTAAGGATCATGCTCATAATGAACAAGCTTGAAATAGAAAAGCCAATGTTTGGAAAACGCTGGACAAAATATGCTTTTATTGTGATAAAATTAAACAGAATGATAATGATCTCAAATGCTTCAAAAACCAATTGAACATTTTTAAAAAAGGCAATGATAAAATTTTGGGATAATCAACACTTTACTCACTATATGGTAAGACATTTACGTATGTATGTCTCTTTATTGTTTGAATCATGTAAGATTTTTTATTAACTTTTTTTATTTGTTAACTATGCAACATATTTTATACAACCATGCTCCATATTTTATCAAGAAATATTGATCTTTATCTATTAGGTTAACCCAATGTATGAAAAAATCACATTATCAAGCAGTAACAAAATACTTTAGACACACGAGACATGGAGCTGGAATATAGAAATCAAACGGTTTATTAGAGGTCTTCCAATAGTTCTATAGACAAATTTGGCACAAATTCTAGCTCACAGACACACAACCACATCATATAATACATAATCTTTGGCAAGGACTATACAAAATATCACCCAAAGAAGAAAAGAGAGAGATTTAAACTCTTGTGCAAAGTAAACATTTTCAGAATGTTTAAAATCTTTTAGTTGGACTACATTGTTTGTAGAAGAGTCTCTAGTTTCAAGCAACTTACTAGGGCCTGTAGAAAATGAACCGTCATAACTTTTAGCTTCACTGGATGCATTATTGCATTGAATGGGTGAAACATTTATCACAATTTTCAACCCTTGGATGCATTGTACCAAACAAGTGGAGAAAAAAATCATATGAATCACAATGTCACTTGATGTACAACATGAAACGCCATTGCAAAAGATCAATTATAAAGGAAACTTGATGCAATGTATCAAATTTATATTTTGTACATTGTACATGAACTAGATGTATAGATTACTTATGTATTAAATAAAATTTACCAACTTAGATGAAAAATATACAAAATTTACGAAGCTAGGATAGAAAATCTAATTAAAATATTCCAATATTTTGTATAATACAATGTATTATATAAGAAATCCTTATTCTTTTGGAAAATCTTGAATATGCAATGACTAATCCATTATATAATTTTTTTCACAAAAATATAGAAGTAAAAAGTCTAATTATCAAACATAAATGTAGTTATAACTATAATTTTGAAAATTTGTTGAAAGTTATTGACATCCAACTTGCAAATTTACATGAAAAGTACAATTAGGTAAAGCCAAAAAAACATGTGTATCTCATCCCAAGCTCTTGTGTTTGGTACTTTGCTCTAGGTTTTTATGTCCTTTGCTCCATATAATAATAAGACACATTATAGTAAAATAATCACAAGAAGAAAATAGCTTATTTGGAATACTCCCTCAAATCAATCTAATGATAAATTAAAGAGTCCAATGATCAAGGTTACAATGAACAAGAGATCAAAATTGTCAAAAAGAATACTAATGTAAGATCGATAATGTACCAACTATGAGATCATCATACCTGATCACAATTGTTTGTTTACCAATCATGATCATGATCACCAATATCATCAAGACGATCATAACCATCATAATCCACAATTAGAACAGTTGTACTAGCATAATCAACCTTAAACATGTTGCCAAATCCATAGTGAAATGATTATCAAAATATATCCTAACCATAAAGGAGAACAAGATTGAGAGTTGATGATAACCCTACTTGTAGTGATACACAACAATACCAGGGAGAGGAATAAAGTATACCTACAATACTGCAAGCATATTCATCTCCATAGCATCCAATATCTTGAAAGTGATAATGATATATCTAGGGCAACATTCATTGACAATACTGCAAGCATATTCATCTCCATAGCATCCAATATCTTGAAAGTGATAATGATATATCTCGGGCAACATTCATCGTGAGCAAAGTGAGAAACTCTATGGACAGCCCATAGACAAGATCTATTTTCAAAACATTACATCAAAATAACATAGTTAAATTTCAAAATATGCCCCCTTGGATCGCTTTAGTGATAGTTATCTTTAAAAAAAGAAAAATAAAAACTTGGTGAACTAATTTGAGCTCTACTACTGGACATTTGATGCATTATAGCAAGATTGAGAAAATATAATTAGACTAACTCATGGTATTTTTGTGCACAACAATCAAGTTATTAAAATAATAGAAGAAACTTTCTAGAAAACTTGATGTGTTATATCAAGCTCACCATAAACTTGATACATTTTATCAAGTGTGGAAAATCAAAATGATCCAAAACTAACATAAACTTGATGTGTTGTGTCAAAACTTGATGGATTATATCAATCTAGCTAAAAAAGTAATAAGATTTCAAGGAAACTTGATGCATTGTATAAAGTAAAATAAAATAAATTTATTTAAATTCAAGTAAACTTGATGTATGACATCAACTCAACCAAAATACTAGCTAAAATTTAAGGATACTTGATACACTCCATTAATTTGATAAAAAACTTAGCAAAGTTTATAAGAAACTTAATGTAGTACATCAACTCGGTAAAAAAATTCACAAAGTTTATGAGAAACTTGATGCATTATATCAACTTAGCCAAAAAATTAGCAAATTTTATGAGAAACTTGATGCATTGCATCAACTTGGCAAAAGATTTAGCAAAGTTTATAAAAAAGTTGATACATTGCATCAACTTGGGTGAAAAAATTAGCAAAATTTAGAAGAAAGTTGATGCATTGCATTAACTTGGCTAGAAAATGAGTAAAGTCTCTAAGATACTTGATGAAATGTATCCATCAAGAAAAAAAATAATCTAGATATCAAGTGAACTTGATGCACTGTATGAATTCATCTAAAATATTAGCTGCATCTCTAGGAAACTTGATGCATTACATTAACTTTGTCAAAAATTTAACCGACTTTCTAAGAAACTTGATGCATTATGTGACCTTAGAAACAATTTAATAAATTTTTAATGAAACACAATGCAATATACCAATTAAGACCTAAAACTAATACAAAGAGTGGGTAAATTTGATGCATTGTATCAAATGAAATAAAATTTTAGGAGAAACTCTAAGTAACTCGATGCATTGTATTAATTTATCTACAAAATTTAACAAAAATCCAAGTAAACTTGATGTAATATATCAAGTAAATGTAAAACTTGGTATAAAATTTGTTTGAGATTGATGCATGGATCAATAGAAATAGTAACAATGATCATAAGAATATTGATGCATTACATCAAGTACACCAACTAACTAACATAATTTCTAAGAAATTTATTGTATTAAATCAAGTGAAACTAGATATTATAATATATCTCTACTCAAACTTGATGCATTGCATCAAATTAGTGGAGATATTGATGAAAATTCAATATAATTCATCAAGTTGTCTTCAAGAAGTTAGAAGATTCATAGAACATTGATCTAGTGCATCAAGTTCTCTATAGCCTTGGATATTTTTTTTCTCTTGAGTGATCAACTTGCTTGATGTAGTGCATCAAAGTCTCTATAACTTGACACATTGCATTAACTTGACCTACTTTTATCAATCATTATTCTTAATCAAGTCATTACCTAAATAGAAGGCTTATAAAATCCAACTATCTATACCTTTTACAACTCAATTACTTGCTTAAATTTTTTTCATAATCTATTACTTCAATAAAAGAAATATTTTTAGAGTTTTTTAAAACTAATAAAATATCACTTACATTGGTATTTTTTATTGTTGTTACAAGGTTATTGTGCTAGATTTGTGTGGGTTAGTCTTGCTTCTTCCATAATGCTCCTTTGCTCTAGCTTGTTGATCTCATGCTTGCAAATGAGAAGAATGAGCCATGCATCCCTTCTTATAAACAAAAGTTTCCTAACTAATCAAGTCCTTAATCCTAGGGCACCTTTACACTGAGTCTTATCCCTGACCTAATCCTAAACCCCAAACCCTTACCTCAACTACTCTCCTCATAAAAAACCATCGACCTTATTATTCCACTTTTCTATTATCACTAAGTTATAATATTATACTCAAGCATTTCCTTTAATTATCTTGCTAGCATATACACCATATCTTTTCTCTTGTATGAATGGATACTTTGTCTTTTGATTCCTATCATGGATCTAATGATCTATCTTTTGAATCCTTTGACATGGATATCTTATCAAGTGCATGTATCCCAATTGAGATTACAAAGACAAATGATATAGATATCGGCAAAGAACAAGATTAGAAGTCTTTTGATTCATTTAATCCCACTACTTTAGAGGACAATAGAGGTTCCTTGAATGATACAAAGGTGCAATCATCAAAGCATGTAGATCACTCATACTATTGACATCACAACTCATGAATAGAAGACATTATGGTATGGAGCATGCTACATTACTTGTAAGTGATACACTAATCAAGTATACATTGCAATGTGGTTGTTGCCAAAAGAATCCACTTGCTACATATGGTTATAAAAAATTGAAGGTAGTTCGACATCATCATTATCATTTTATGTATAGTTAGTAGGATGGTTTTCTTTCAATCAATGTTGATACCATGGGTATGTGGAGAGTTTGAGTATTTTTTTTACAACATAGTGGTGTGAAAGCTAGCATTTAAATTAGGCTTGAGCCTATGCAATACTTGACTTGAAAGAGTCAAATGTAAAATGTCTAAGTATGCTGGATACAGAGACATGAGCCAAAAGTTATCATTAGTTCTCTAGGCAAGGTTAATACCATATTAGAGATTTTGAAAATCTCCCAAGTTCCACTTTCAAATAAGGAGTAAAGATTTGACCAAGTGTCTAAATCTTAACCCCATATTTGAGAGTGAGACTTGGGGGGATTGCTTATACAGTATGTAGGGAAAAATCTCATCTTCAAGTAAGGGGGAAAGATTTGACCATGTGTCTAAATATTAATCACATTAGGAATTCCCAAACTTTATGAAAATTTCCAAATTCCTAAATATGTGGTTGGTTGCAGTTTCTTGGACAAAAATGTGCTTTAAGACACATTATGAAGTTATGCCCAACAACTGCGAGGTTGCATCTTGTAGAAAACTTTACTAGCACTAAAGTATATTTCATCTACAAGTAAGCTATGCTTTAAAATCCAGACAAGTTTATTAGCTATCCACATTCCACCAGATTGTGGAAGTCGTTCATTAACAATGTATCAATCCCATGGAAAGTCAGAATGGGAGTATATAATATCTATGCAAATTTAAAAGCTCAACAAAAGAATGAAAGAGATAACAAGGAGCTTGCGATGGCAAAGGAAGCAATACAAATTCATCGGGATGTGCAATCAACATAGAGAAAAAAGGCCATGCACCATAGGTGTAAGTGGTTTACTATACTAGAAAGATATTTTGGACTTGTACACATTGATGGTATGGATCAAAATAAGTCATGCTTACCCCATTTCTCTCATCTTCCAAAGGATGTCTGTGAAGAAACTCTTGTGGGAATGCATTTAGTGGGATGCCTTGTATACCATGGAAGAGTTCACTCTAGAGGTGTTCTTTACTTATCTAAATGTTCATAGTGATCCTAACCTTAAGATCACAAGTTTGAACATTTTACTCTCTAGCTAGAAATATGTTTTACTACTTGTTCATGATTTGCAATTGGATAACACAATAGAGAGAACAAAAATTAGACAATTTTGGGCTATCTCAATATGCTTGTATACATGGGGATATTTTGAAAAGTAAAAGTGAAATTTTTGATGGTGGATCATATACACGATCATATTGATCAAATATTTAACACATTTGCTAAGCGAATATCTCGACACAATGCTTTTAGCTTGCTTGAAATAATGTGTATATGTAGGATGCTTATATACCAAAATCAGTTGTCATTCACCTAAGAGAAACATATGACTTCAAGATTTTTGCATATGGCTCAAAGGAAGAAAATTTTAAAAATTTGCACAAGTTAAATGACCTCAATTTCCAATATGCATATCTAATAAAGAGAAAAAAAGAAGATGGTAGAGTATATCTATATGGAAAGCAATTCTCTTTCAATAAGGAGTGGTTGCCTTCAAGTGGACTTAAGTTCTTGGGATTATCCCAGAGTCTATAATACTTGTAGCAAAATAAGAACTTGTGGATTCCATCAAAGAAGGCAAAGAAGCATCCAAGAAGGGACAAGAGGTCAACCATGCTAAATGTATACAAGAACAAAGGTAGTTAATTAGAAAAGTAAGAAAGTATGTAGGCACATAGGATGTGACTTGGTGGGACGGTTTTTTCCAAGACCAAGAGAAAATACTTACAAAAATATGAAATGATGATTGGAATTCAACAAAAAATTTACCAAAATGGCCTAAAAGTTTGAGTATTGCAAATACTCTTGTAAGGAGAAATGTACAAATATTAGAGGATATCCAAAAGATCTTACATTCTAAGGAGGAGTGAGAAATGTATATTGGTAGTAGAAGATCAAGAACAACAATTGAGAAGCTACAAGAAATATGGGAGGGTGATATTAATAATATTAAGGTAGGGTCACTTGTGGCAAACTAGCTAAGGATGATGAGATGGGTCATCCATTTTTTATAGTAGAAGCTTTGTAAGTTTAGAAGGATGATACTTATAGGAATGATATGCTCCATAAAAGTACACTTGTTTCAAACAAAGCAAAAGGATGCACTTGTAGGTAAATACACAGTAGCCATGAACTCAACAAGAAATCCTACAACCAAAAGATTGTAGTTTTTAGGGAATCTTTGAAAAGATTTTAAATATTTCTCCTAAGACAAAATATTACCCAAAAGGTTTGCAAGTGTGTTTAAAGTAAAAGGGATCATTTAATGACCTTATAGCATCTAAGAAAGCGTATTTCTTAATACCCTTTAAACGCACATTACACAGATGATTTCTTATAGGTGCAGCCCCTAATAACTAAATAAACAAAGACATGAAAGAATATAGAGGAGGACCAACGAATATCCATATTCTTCAAGAAACTTAAGAAACAAGAAGTGGACAAGTAAAAAGAAAGGAAGGGAGAAAATACCTTACATTGGCATTGAAAAAGAACATCTCTCACTTTCTTGCAATGCATGTAGTCCTCATAACTTGAGATACAAGAAAATGCCTCCTCTCTTATTTTCCTTGTACTTGCACATTTTCATTAATGACAAATTTCAAGTGGATGAAATAAATTAATATAGAGAAAGAGTACCTTAGTTTAGCAATTATCCATGTTATTAGTTGCATGATTACTTATATGTTTATCTATATAATTACTTATTATATTTTTACACATGCTATTTAATTATATGTTACTACTTGTATGATTTATATGTTTATCTATATTAAACATGCTATTTTTTGTGACTAATAGGTAGAAAGTGTAGAGTCAACGTACTATTAAGCATATTTATACAAAGACTCTTGTATTACATTTCAACACAATAGAATCTTATCTACAATATATTCTAACATTATAGAAGCTTATCTATGAACAAACCAAGCTTAAGTAAAAATTTCCTTTCACGCCTTTAAAAAATAAATAAAAGAAAATACTAAACTAAAAAATGTATCAAAAGAAAGGGGAGAAAAAAGCAAAAACATCCACATTGTTCAAGGAAGTCTTGAAAGAAGTAGTGAAGCAAGAAGAAGAAGAAGAGAATGCAAAAGTGTATACATCATATTTTGATATGTAGGAGAACCTCCTCCTATTCCTTATTGATATGAATATTGATACCAATAAATATGAATATTGATATTCATATATTTTTTCCCTCTAGGTACTCTTGCATCTCTTTTCTCTTTCAACCAAACTAAAGAATAAATTTAAATTTTTGGTTCTTACTCTTAGATACCTTATCCTTGAAATGTGTGGTTAAAGTCATGTTTACAATCACTACTAAATGTGAACATAAACACAACCAAAAATCCATTTTAATTTATAAATAATTACAATATGTTTATAAATCCTCATAAACTTGCTTATGAAAGGCATGATAACTCACTTATAAGTGTGCTTGTAAACTTGTGTTCATAAACTTACTTATGAAAGCACTTAGAACTTGTGTATAAACTTGCTTATAATCACACTCATCAATATGCTTATAAACATGCTAATTAACATGCTCATAAATGTATTAAGACGAAGCTAGAGGCACCATTGTGAATACTAGTATAAATGCAATTGAAATGTATGCATTTGTAGTTACAGTTAAATATGCGTTAATAATGCACATTTTTGGTACATTTACAAGTGCTTTTGACTATATGTGTGATACTTTTAAGTGACCATGAGTGTAAACCAATTGTTGTTATGTAGTTAAATGCATATACTAATGTGCATCATGCATCCATGACTTTTGATATTTTTGTAGTATTAAGAAACTTAAATAGTTAATAATCTATATTAAACAAAAACTTTGAGAAAATCAAAGGTACTCTTGATAAAACTATGATTAATGATTTGCATATATGAATATTGATACCAATAAATAATAAAAATTTGGTGTTGCATCCATCATTTCTGTTTGATCCAATATGACATTAAATTATCCAATCATAAAGATAGTAGAGCAACACTAATTGTGGATTACACTTCACACTAGGTAACACTCATCAATGTTACATGAGAAATGTTAAAAACTATTTAGCCAATACCATTACACATAAGTGATATTATTCACAAATTAATTGAGAAATAGTAATCACAAGTTTGTTTTGGTGATCCATATGTTCTAAAGCTTGTAACCTTGCTTTGAGTCATTCCATTTGTGTAATGTAGAATTTGTTAAAACTTATCTCTAGCAAGATTATTTGAAAGGAATGATCTCCTTGGCGATGGGAGAGAGTTCTCTCTTTAGCTACAATGTCGTGTAAAGTAGTTATTTTTTATTTATATACTTGAGATTGATCAAATAGTGGGGTATCATTAAAACTACTAAAAATAAGTAGTTGTTTTTTAATAAAGATCCCAATGTATAAGTTCTCCCTAATAAAATGATCATATTTCGAACACTTTTTTGATGGTGCTCTTTTGTTATGTCTAGCCAGGATTCCATCATCATAAACACTTAATAATTCTCCATACTATGACTACTTCCAAAAGATGGTCATGTATGCCTTAACGGATTCACCTTAAAGCACATAAGAGTAGCACTTGACTTCTTTGACAAGGGTTTGAAGCCTACTTTTAAATAATATGAGGGGTTTATAGAATGAGTTTCATGAAGAACATGGAATTCATTAACATATGTAAATGTAAAGTGTTTATAAAATACCTCTTGAATATGTGCCTAAGGGGTGCACTACCAAAAATGTAAGTGTATCAAGTGAGTTCAAAAGGATTGGTACTTTATTAGATAAAATTTGGGCTACAAATCACAACACTTATTGAACAAGTCAATCTAGTCTCTTTTGTTCAATGAAAAAAATATAAGTTTGTCTTTGTAAACTCAATCGTGTTGCATGGATTCTTCATAATGTGGGAAAAAATGGAAGCACTTATTAAAGATAAAACATTGGTTGCTTTGGTTGGCAATGTCAGAAAGCTCTGTGCTTGTGTGTGATAAATGCATTTGAAACCCATGGTGAAAAACTATCATCATAACCCACAGTGAAAAACCCATGTGTGTACAAGTGATATTTCAAAGAAAAAAGTGAGAAAAACAAAATAAAAACTTCTAAAGTCCTCTAGATAAGTCCTATGGTCGCCACTCCCAAGATGATGCACGACCCTTGTCTCCAATCGTGCCCTCACTGCCTCTTGCTCTGCTATTACCCCAACATTCTCGAGAATCTATAGGCTCCTCCATGAGTCTACACCAGTCATCTGTGTCTAGCCACTCAAGCTTTGAGGAGCCACTCTTGAGTGCCTTGCGTGTGTCCAATTGTCTATGTGACATGTATGCACGCATGCACTTGATCATCCACCCAGTGCAAAACCTCTCTGCCCCACAGTAGGTACTAGAAACTCCTCATGCAAGGATACTACTATATAGTCCTTGCTCCCCTTGGGTGTATTCCTCTAATGGTCCAAGACATTGTGCCGAAAAACTTATTGGCACAACTCTCTTATGCGAGACATCACCATCCTCCCCTCATCACTCATGATCACAACTCGTGTCATATTATCTACAATGTATCCATATCTCTCTGGGGTCTCGGATAACTTACTCATGAATATATATGTGCATGACGTGGGTTGAAAATAAGGTATTTTTAAAATACCATTTTTATACATTTTTTAACATATAGAAGGGTGTAATATAAAGGGGTTATTTACAAATTGAATAGAAATGGGTTATATTTTATTCAAGAAAAATTCACAGATAAGGATATTTATAAATAGACCTTAAATGCACGTGATGTAGAGGATATACATATAGTAACTTCCTCGAGTGTAGGGTATGTCTAAGGTGTGTCCTCTCCCACCTATGACCGCACTCCTGGGCATAACCAGGAGACCCATGTACATCTGGTGTACCTAGGGGGTGGTATCTCTTGGAATAGAACCCATATAGGGGTGCCACCTATGGATGGCTAAGCAAAAGCTTGGAGTCACTAGAGTAGATCTCCCTACAGGTGTGACGAATCCTATAGGTGACATGCCTCCACCAAAATGACAAGACGGAGACATTGCATCAGTGCCTCCACAACATCCTCCTAAGCTACCCTCTCTCGAACTTGTACGAGAGCGAGGAGTAGCACTCGTATCTCGCACTCACCATGGGCTCACAGCATCCACATCTTCGCATCACCCCCCAAAACCACCCCCTTCATTCAAGCCCAGTCTAGAGCGTCAACCTCATCTACTAGAATCGAAGCATCCGAGCGTGCCGAAGTAGATCTAATGGAACGGCCTGATGGTATTCAATATAGCTCTTGGTTTACCATATCTCTAAATCGGGCCATCTGATTTGGAGACATATGTGTGAATATCTCCTACAACCTCGTTGCTCATACCTTGACTCATCCTACTCTCCAAATATCGTCAAAGGTCACCTGCAGAGACATAAAATGATGTTAGCATAATCAGTATAAAGATTTAAGCAAAGCATGGTTATATAACTCTGAAAAAAATTATGTTACTTACAATGCGTATTCTAGAGTATCCTTATAAGTAATTCATTAATGATTTGAGTAGGTGGATGTTGCAAGTATGACGTAGCCTATGGTCGCATGTTGATCTCTTGGCACAACTCTGCATACACTGGAACGTCAATAGATAGGTCCCCACAAAAGGATGAGTTTACTTCATTTTCTAAGAATTCCTGGCCTCTTGTGGTTCCATTCATTCTTACCCAAATCTGCCTCCTCTACATGCTTCAACCCTTGCAATATCGACCCCTCTAGCTACATGCTCTCCTCATCTACGTTGGGAACATTGCTTTCATCATATACTCTCACACTTCAACCTCCAACCCTTGCAATATCGATCCCTCTAGCTGTATACTCTCCTCATCTACAATGGAAACATTGCTTTCATCATATACTCTCACACTTCGATGAGTTGAATGTACAACATACAACCATCGAGATTGTTGGGGGTTTGGATAGAAAATTACATGTTCAAAATCACATATAAGAGAGATTCAACATTCATGACATATCTGTGTTTGTGAAAATAAAAATAAAAAAAATTCATGCACCTATTCACAATGGGCTAGCAAGACAAATGTGTTGCACAAATCCATTCATCTTTTCTCGAAATCTATTTCAAGAAATCTAGATGGACCTCGATAAATGGTTCGCCCGGTTCCTTCCAATACCTCTTTGAACCATTGCACATCAAATATGATCATGGAGAAGCTACATAATCCACTCAAATAACACTTTGCAAGCTCCCAAAATACTCCATCTCATCTATAATCATGAGGGAGAGAAGAGGCACATCATGTACACTCCCAATGACTATTTCTTATTGATCACAATCTACATATACATAGGTGAGACCTAGTCTAGATAGGGTGAGCTATATATAGCTCCAGCACCCCCACTCAAATAAAGGTCTCTAGCTATGGATGAAAAACCCCTTGGAGAGAACAAGGGAAAAACCCTGAGATCCTATATAAAAATGTGAAAACATGATCAAGGATTATTGTGTACATGTAAAGTAAATTTGTGTATGTTAGATGGAATTGAATATATATGTACAAAGATTATTGTGTGCATGTAAAGTGAATTTGTGCATGTGAAGTGAAAGTGAATATGTATGTACAAAGATAACCAAGCGGTCTAAGGTTTATGTGCATGTGTAAAGTGTATAGTGTCTATAAGGAGTATGTACACTAGCACTATGAGGTATATGGTTCCTACAAGGATTATGTACAATGGCACTACAATGTCATAGTAGATTAATTTCCAAAGGTTGAGACTGAGATAACTCTAAGTTTAGAGCACAGTAGAGTGAAGCGGGCTTCATTGAGTCCTTTGGTGAATATATATGCAATCATCTAATCATTTGGACAATGTTCAATCATAATCATGCATTTCTTTAATTCATATCAAACATAATGATCATACACTGCAATATGTTTAGACTTGTTATATTGAATATAGTCTTTAGCAAGACTAATAGCACTTTGGTTATCACATCGGAGTGGTGTGTTGGAGAGAGGAGGATGACCAATATCTTCTAGAACTTGTCAAAGCGATACTAACTCTCGAGCCGTAAAGATGTAGCTACATATTCAGTCTCTTTAGTGGAAACAACAACACAACGTTATTCCACTTGTAGAATGCCTAAATAAGTGAGAGCTTACCCAATTTGCATATGTATAACCCAAAAGTTGAAGTGAATGAAGAGAACCAAAGATAAACCAACCCAAAATCATAAGTGCCTTTCAAATACTTCAAAACTCATTTAACTGCAATCCAATGTTTAAGGCATGGAGAACAAAGTTTCCAAGAAATGTTATAGCAAAAAGAATGTCAGGGCAAGAATTTACCCAACAAATTGAAGATATCCAACAAGAGCATAAGGATGATGTGATTTTAATTGTCCATCATTTTGCAAAAAGTGAGAGTTTTTGATAGAGCTCACAAGACAAGGAGTACTAGCATAATGTGTAGAACCTAATCCAAACTTCTTAATAATATATTCAATGAACTTTGTTTGATGTAGGAATAAAACACCCTTTTCTCGATAGCATTGAATCTAAATACCAAGACATGAGTGTATGTCTCCAAGATCCACCATGTCAAATGCAGAAAATAAAACCTTCTTTACTTGTTGAAAAAAGTTGAGATTGTTAGAAACAAGTATGGTATCATCCACATATAGAGCAAGAATAACAAAATTATCATTGAAGTGCTTGACATATAAGTTAGGATCTAAAGAACAAGAGATAAAACCTTGTCTTGTAAGGAAGAGATCAATCTTTTGATACCAAGCTTGTGAATATTGTTTGAGACCATAGAGTGCCTACTGAAGTCTGCAAGCAAGATTTTTCTTATGTTTAATTAAAATCCCTTTGGTTGCTCCATGCATATCTCTTCCTTTAAATCACCATTAAGAAAAGTAGTTCTCATATCCATTTGGGGAACCTCGAAATCAAACTCAACAACAAAAACAAACATTAGGAAAAAAATAAACTCACAAATGGGCCTTTTATTCCCCCCCCTCTCTCCTCCTTAAAACAAGGAAAAGAGGAGAGAAGAATAGTAAAATAATCCTATTCTCTCCCCACTTTTGCAATCTCGTTTTGCCTTTTTTATATTATCTACAAAGGTATACTTAGATTCCTTCTCTCTCCTCATTCAAGAAGTCTTTTTCAACAAAATTTTATATTAAAAAAGGAGTTAGTTACGGGAGTTTGGTGCTTCGTTTTCAATGCAAAATGATTAGTAGATACGATGTAATTATTTTTTAATAGAGAACAAGGAAAATAAAATTTTGAATTTTTCTTTCAAGATATTTTGGAGATTTTTTATATTCTAGCTTTTGGTAAAGAAAACAAACCAATTGGTGAAATTTCACATTTTTTGGAGATGTTTTTGGAGGTAAAATAGAAATGTCTAAAATACAAAAAGTCTTGGATATCCCTACCCTCTGAGCTATTTTCCACCATATCTATACTCTCTCGTGGCTCTCTTATCTGTGTTTATGCAACCTTCATTAACAGAGTGAATTGCTTACACCCTCATTTCCCTTGGCACCTTTATGTGCCTCTTTGTGTATCTCCACTCTACCTCCTGTGACAACCAAGTAGGCTCTGCATTTCTATTAATAGTAAAATGAATACATGAAAGAAGGAGTTGCATATTGAGGTAGGGATTGAATATGCCCCATTATTCAAAAGAACCCAGCATACCAGTGTCAACCCTTAGGTTTTGCAGAGTTATAGGTAAATGGGATTGAAACATGTGGATTTGTGGGTTGATGTGGGCTGAAGCATGTGTGCGAGGGTGAAAATGGGTTACTCAGTTATACTAGGTGGCTCAATGATCAGGCATTCCAAGTATTTACAACTTACCAAGCAACCATAAAAATTTGCTTGCTGCACATCAACTTCATATACAACTCATAGGACAAGTGGTACAGTTGAATGACACTAAAGTTTAACAAAACAATCAAATTATTTCAATGCATGACACTATCCATAACCTTGGTATCTCATATGAGGGGGAAAAATCACAATTGGACAACTTGAGAAAGATCAACAACAAGCTAACACAGAAGCGCAAATGAAAGAAGAAGCCAATCAATGAGTTAATTGTGAATAGCGGCTAGTGGAAGTGACGTACCAAAGCATGTAAGGTAGCTCAGAAAGAGAACCTAGGTGAGGGTGAAGTTGGATCATGTATTAGTAGATTGTTAAAGGCAAGTACATTGAAAAACACTTTGAGTAATCCTAAGTTTAAAGCTGTGAAGGAAAAGGTGATTGAGTGCACATTAAAAGCTGTTAGCACAACAACTTACTTAAAGATATTCAAAGGTGTGAAGGCTAGGTTTGGTCGTGTGCTGAAGAGAAATAGAATCGTGCCTCTTTCTCAACCTTCAAAGTTAATAGAGGCTCGACGGCAACTTAATACAAAGGTTTTGGAGCTGATACGAGATCCCATGCATGTTGAATGCGTGGAAACACTAAAGGTTGGGACAAAAAATGCATGTGAGGTGAAGTTCACTGAACTCAATAATTACTATTTAGATTTGTACAAGGTGCAGTCGGCAATGGTAATGTACTACAATATGTCTGTTGAGGAATGTAATAGTAAATTGTAGTTTGTTATAAAATTAGATGAAAGTGAGGTCGTCAAAGGAGTAAAGCTTGAAAGAGTTAGTGTAACTATGATGAATAGAGCTTTACAATTTGACAAGAATAACCTAGGAAACTTTAGTGTTTAATCTAAGCGCCATGTTTGGTGGCTCACTGGATTTGAAGTTCCTAATAAAACATTTGAGGTGCTGCAGCTATTATTTATGCACACAAGCATTCCAAGCATCATCGATCATTAGGAACATGGTGAGATGCTCTTGCTTGAAGGGTATGATCAATACTCGGTTGAATGGCAGACTTGAAAACTTTAAAATGCATGTGTGGAATCTCCAATGGTGCAAATACAAAGAATCCATGCCTATATTTCTTGAGAGAGAGGGTGGAAGGAAAGGACAAAAAGAAGAACTGGAAAATGTAGGAATGTGGAGCGAGTACTATCAAAAATTGGGCTTCACAAGCATCAAGTGATGATTGAAAAAGATGAGAAGAGATTAGGAAAATGTGGTAGCTTGCCAAAAAAGCCTTTCTTTGGAGGAGCAAAGGCTAGGAAGTTTCTCTCAGCACCTATCAATGAGGAAGGGAATACCATGGTTCGTAGGCCGTAGGACTACAATGGGTGGAAAAAGTTACATTTCAATGTTCTTGATCAAAGCAATGGAGGAAAAAAAAAGATTGGCCAAAGCTAAGGTTTGGATAAGTCTTAACAAATTGGCTTCCTTACTTAGCAAGATGGTGTTTAATAATGAAGATAAGCAAGAAATTATCAATGATGTGCATAGCTTCTATGAAAACATGTTGGAAGGATGGGGCAAAAGCTTTATCGCATATTACATGGTGCGTACTAAGTTAATATTTTAAAATTATATGAAGTGTATAAACTATTGAGCATAGTTTTACTCATGTGTGATATGTGTCTTTGTAGCATATCCTTGAGGCACATGGGCCATACTTTGTAGAAAAGGGAAGCATCAAAATTTGGTGCACACAAGGGATGAAAAATTCACATTGGATAGCGTGTGGTACATACCAAGGAAAAGCTGATCATGGTGGAGGGGTGAATGGTAGCAATCCAATGATCCAATTGCTATCTTGGTGGCATAGGAGACACTAATAGAAACACTTATAGCGACGCAAATAGCAATGCTAATAGCGATGCTAATAGAGACGCTAATAGCGACACAAATAGTGACACTAATAGAGACACTAATAGCGACACATATAGGGTGCTAATAGTGACATCAATCTGAGAAAAAAGTTTCGAAAACCCGAGCAGCATAACCTTTGTCGAGAAAACATTTGCAAGAAAGAATGAAAGAGAGAGCGAGAGAGCTTAAAGCTTGAGAGAGAGAGAGAGAGAGAGAGAGAGAGAGAGAGAGAGAGAGAGAGAGAGAGCTCATCACCATCGTCACCGCCGCTACCACTATATAAGAAGAAGAAAGAGAACCATGCAAGGGAGAAGGGAGGGAAGGTGCAAAGAGAAGGTACAAAGGGTTTCATCTTCAGGCCTTTGAGGTAGGTACATTGCCTCTTTTTGCTTTATTTTTGTATTCTCTTGTTTTCTTTTTTAATTTTTCTTTGCAAAGAGATACATGGAAAGAGAGGGAGGGAGGAAGGGAGGGAGAAGAATGAAGGGAGATGAAGAGAGAAAGAGGGAGAGAAAGGAAACAAAGAGAAAGAGGAAGAGAGAAATGAGAGATGAAGGGAGGGAGAGAGGAGGATGAGTGAGAGAAACAACGAGAGAGAGACGGGGGAGAAACAAAGAGAGAGGAAACAAAGAAAGGGAAATAGAGAGAGAAAGAGAGGGGGAGAGAAATAGAGAGAGGGAGAGGGAGAGGGAAGGAAGAGAGAAGGAGGAGGTAGAAAAGAAGGGTGAGGTAAAGAGAGAAAGGAGAGTGAAAAGGAGAGAGAGAGGGAGAAAGAGAGATAGAGAGAAAAAATAGAGAGTGAGAGAGAGAGAGAGAGAAATAGGAAAACAATGAGAGAATGAGAGCAGACTAAGAAAGAAAAGTAAAGGGAGAGGGGGGAGAGAGAGAAAAAGAGAGGTGGGGTGACATTTCTTTCAATATCTTTGTTTTTTCAGCTTTATATTTTGTATCTTTGATTGTCTTTGCAATGAGACGAGTTGAGTGAGAGTGGGGAGGGAGAGAAATAGAGAGAAGAAGGGAGGGGAAGGAAGAGAGATATGGAGAGAAATAAAAAACGAGAGAGAGAGGGGCTTCATAAAACAGTGTCAAAACCCAAGCATGGCATTTTACAAGTTTGTAAACAAGAGAGAGAGAGAGAGAGAGAGAGAGAGAGAGAGAGAGGCCGCCGTCACCGCTGCCATCCATAAAGAGGGAGGAGACAAGTGTAAAGGAGAAGGAAGAAACTCGCGAAGGAGAAAAAAAAGGACAGAAGTATGAAGGGATTCTTCTTCAAGCTTTGAGGTAAGTGCATTATCTCTTCTCTCTTTGTTTTTATCTTTTCTTTACTTCTCTCTTTCTTTTTGTTGATGAAGAGTGTACAGAGAGAAGAAGTGAGAGAGATCAACGTGTGTAAGGGAGATTAAGAGAGAGGCCGCTGCCACCGCCAATCCACTATAAAAAGAGAGGGGACAACTGCAAAGAATAAGGAGGGAACCCGTGAAGGAGAAGAAGAAGGAGAGAAGTGCGAAAGGATTCTTCTTTAAGCTTTGAGGTAAGTGCATTCTCTCTTCTCTCTTTGTTTTTCTCTTTTCTTTACTTCTCTCTTTATTTTTGTTGATGAAGAGATGTGTAGAGAGAAGAAGGGAGACAAATCAACACAAGGGAGATTGAGAGAGAGAGAGAGAGAGAGAGAGAGAGAGAGAGAGAGAGAGAGAGAGAGATAGAGAGAGAAAGGCTGCTACTACCACTACCATTTCCACTACATCCACTAAAAGAGAGGGGACAACTACAAAGGAGAAGGAGGGATCCTATGAAGGGGAAGGAGAAAAAGGAGGAGAGAAGCGTGAAAGGATTCTTTAGACACCAGACTTCCAACCAAGGGCATTTACACTTTTTTTTCCCAAAAAAAAATTTGGGCTCTTGGTCACCTAACGAGTGCGTATGTGAAGTTTCATTGCATTTCGATAAAAGGTTATGGATTTACGATCACATGATGGACAATGCGTATGAAGCTACATTAACCTAGTTTTGGGATTTAAATGGGTTAAAAGTTCATCATTCTTCTCATTTTCACATCTTACTTTCTTTGCTTTCTTCATTCTCACACCCTGAACCTTTGTCTCTTCTCCATCTTGCCCTCCTCAAGCTTGCATGGTAGGTGCAAGTATGTCCCCATTTCTCGGCCATGGGAAGGCCTCATGCCAAAGGTTGCCACATCGAGCACAAGGTGGAGCCTCCTCTAGTGTAGGAACAGGTGCTCCCCATAGAGCACAATGACCACTAGAGAAGAAGAGGAGATGGAAACCGGGCACTATCACCCTTCGGGAGATAAGGAGAATCCAACACGGATACGAGCTTCTCATCTCGAAAAGATATTTTCATAAGGTTGTTCGGGAAATCATGCAAGACTTGGAGCTGAAAGAGATGGAAAGATTTTGGGCATGAGTGCGGGATGGCCCACCAGTAGAAAGGTAGACTGCTACAGCTATGATGGCACAAAGAAGAGCCTACATAATGTATTACACATGTACCTTCTATTACCAAGAATCTATTGTCGGTTGGACAGATGGCAGAACAGAATTTGCAAGAATCTACTGTCCGTTGGATAGATGATTTCAACTGATACACATGGCTATACATTTGGAAGTACAAGGATGAGGTACTCAATGTCTTTAAGCAAATGGGTTTATAAAGAGAAATGCAAGTCAAATGGTCATTGGAAAGATATAAAGCCCGGCTAGTTGCAAAGGGATATGCATAGCAATACGGCCTAGATCATGAGGAGACTTTTAGCTCGGTTGCCAAGATGGAAATAATGAGAATAGTCCTTGCACTAATGGCTTCTAAGGGCTGAAAATGATAGCAGATTGATGTAAAAAATGCATTCTTGAATGGTGAATTGCTTGAAGAGGTATATATGGAGCAGTGTAAGGGTTATGTACACAACCTAAGGTGTATATGGATGCTGGTTAGCAACCCCGTCTATCATACTAGATCTAAACACATAGAGGTTCATTACAATTTCATCAGAGAAATGGTACTTGTAGGACAGATTGATCTACTTCATGTGAAGATACAAGGCCAGGTAGTAGATATCTTTACCAAATCACTTGGTAAAGAAAAGCTCGTTCATTTCAGGGATCTACTTGGAGTACATCAACTAAGCAAGTGATGAAAAAGCTCTTTTTATTCTCAGGCTTAAGCAAGTGATGAAAAAGCTCCTTGCAAAATACCTTTTTGAATTGATTATATCTAGCTTTTGCAATCAAAGGATTCAATTTTTTTTTTTAAAATCTGAAACACAATTTTTAGACATT
Source organism: Lygodium microphyllum (assembly GCF_053477565.2). Lineage (NCBI taxonomy): Eukaryota > Viridiplantae > Streptophyta > Polypodiopsida > Schizaeales > Lygodiaceae > Lygodium > Lygodium microphyllum. The sequence goes on along the minus strand of NC_141138.1, from coordinate 152,974,713 downwards.
AGGTGTAGGTGACATTGGCAAATGAATTATGCAAGAATATTTAGTGCATATAGCTAGAAGGGTGACAGGGCTGCATGCCCTGCCTCTATTAGTGTCTCTATTAGCGTCTCTATTAGTGTCTCTATTAGCATCACTATTTGCCACTATTAGCGTTGTTAATTAGGTTAGTGACGCAAATAGCGATGCTAATAGAGATGCTAGTAGAGATGCTAATAGCAACACAAATATCGATGAATCGATTGCGTCACTAATAGCAACGTGAATAGTGATGACAGGGGTAAAATTTTCCATGAATATTCCGTCGCTTCAAATGTCGCTATTGGGTCTATATGTTGTAGTGTCTCCCAATTCCCATTTTTTGAATACTAAAAAGGTGGCACCCGGATAACATGCCTATAAGTTTCTCAAAACTATATGATGTGACCTATCATTGAAAAGTGCTTGAAAAATAAAATCTATTGAGCTATAGAGCGCTTGATTTTGAGTTATAGTATTCAAGTTATGACAAATGCAAATATTTGACCATGTTGATCCAAGAAAATCACAAAAAAAAAATTGTCCAACACTTTGTTGATTTTTTGCACATTTGGAGCTTTGAAATAAAGAAGAGGATGGGAACAACCTCTTGGGAAATCTAAGAAATCACTGGATGGAAATATTTCATGGACTAGTTTACCAAGGGGGGGTAAAGAGTAAAGATCAATGGAGGAAGGTGAAGGGAAAATGTATAATGTGAAAAGAAAAGACATGAAATGGATTTGGAGCCATCCAAAGGGCATGTGAGGCTCATAATGTCATGACTTTGGAGCCTTATGATAATTCAAACAAATGGGACTCTTCTTAGAAGCATTAATGGAAGAAAAATCAGGCACATGATTTTATAAGATTTTTAATAAATACTTCCACTCCAATCCAAAAAAACTTTTCAACATGAAAGTTGTAGCACGTGAGCCTTTCCCCTCACTTATCCTCTCTCTCAACCTAATAAACCATTAGAATTCCCCTCCTAAATCACCCTCAAATCATCCTTAATTGTACTAGTGATGTATGAATTCTCACTACTCTCTCTCTATTATTGCTAGATATGATCTTATTTTATGAAGATTCTCTATATTTGTTTATAGGAGAGCTCTTGGACTCAAGCGATGGGGGCAAGAATGGAGACAACTCACCTATGATGGAGCTTGATTAAGTACAAATTGGTCAACAGAACATCTAGATGGAGCTTTCACATTAGTGGAACCGCCTTAATGCATCTTTGGTGCTGTTAATTCCTATTCTATCTTAACCTCCTCCCTAAACACCCTCAATGCCTATATAAAGAGGTCTTTCCCTTTGTAATTTGCAAGAAGAGAGAGAGCCAAGAGGCCTTCTTCAGCCCTATTCAGCCTTCCCTATTCTCTCTCATGAGCTTATGCACTTCATTCCCTTACTATAGCTTTTATGCATGCTCAACAGTGTAATAAGCCCATGCTATTGGTATCCATATTGTGTATATTGGCTATGTCTCAAGGGTTCTCCATCTGTTAAGTTTATTGATTCATCTATTTTTTTGTAGTTCTCTCTCTCTCTCTCTCTCTCTCTCTCTCTCTCTGAGTTTTCCTCTCTTCTCCCTCACAAGCTCCTCTCCCTCTTGCATAGTGACCTAGTCCGCTCTTTCATGACTAGGTGGTGCCCTTACCTCATTCACTTTGTGGTAGAAGGGAGTTTGGCATAGTATAGAGGCTGCCATACCGAATTTCCTTCGTCACGTGTGTCCCAAACTTATGGAAAATTTCCATATTTTCCGATATGGTGTTAATGATTTAATATGTGTTGTCATAAAAGTTTTGATGTTGTATTGTAACTTAGTGAGCTGACTACAAAGATAAAGTATTTATGTAGATTTCTTCTCACAATTTGTTATCAAATACTCCCATATAGCTTGTGAGGTTGAAATATTATATACATCAAGCATAAGAGATTATTGAAGAGAATAAAGAATATACCGACGAGTTGCTTTGTCACGTCTGACCCACTCATTGTTTGCCATTCTTCAAAGATAGGTCCATCAATTACAAGGATATTATCATGAGCTAGATCAATTGGTTGAGGTGGACATTCATAATTACGAAGAACAATATCATGCAAGTCATCACCTTCAAGGATTAGCAACAACTTGACTTTCCATCCAAGAAATCCTTGTCCTTGAAAGTGAGAGACATAACATTATGGAGAAGGAAATCCATTAATAATGATAGAATTTGACATATCTAGCCAAGAGAATATGTACAATATGAGATCATAGAATATGCACACCATCTATGAAATGAGGATGAAAGTATAGCACAACAAGTCGTATGCAAAAGCTATGCTATAAAGAAAGATGTTTAGTTCAAAAAGCATACTCTAAAAAAAAGAGACCCAAGATAGATGAAATGTGGGCAAGAATAAAGCGACTCAAAATAGACAAAATGTGTGTGAGAATAAATTAGCCCAACATAGACGAAATGTGTGTGAGAACAAATCAGCCCAACATAGACAAGAAATATGAAAAACTATTAAAATGTTATTGCTTTAATTTTTAGCCAAGAATAAATGATGATTTGGCTAATTTTGGCAAAAATACAAGGGTGAGTAATCATGACAGAGTGAGTAATCGTGACGAAACCTATATCGTAGAAGTCTATGGAAATGTCATTGTCCTATTTGTTTTCCTATTTCAAGTGTAGGTTACCTAAATTGACTTGACACCAAACTTCAAATTGAGTATGGATTTGCTAAGAAGAAAGCTTGTGAGTCCTAGTGCATAAAAAAACTAGTTTTCTTAAGAAAGGTGTTTCCTTAAGAGTTTCCCAAGTCTAGATAGGGTGAGCTATATATAGCTCTAAAAATGAAGACATAGACTTAGAGAGATTGACTATTATACAAGTGAATTAGATTCCAATATTGAAGCTTGGACTCATAAATGCAATCTTGTGTATGTGGACAATGACACTTAACTGAAAGGACAAAAGTACAATGATATTTTTTTTAAATGATAGGCAAGTACAATGCTTTATAGTTGCAGGATAGTTGTACTCTCCCTCATAGTGCCTATGGGATTTAGGCACCTCTTCCTAGATTGCTTGCATTTCCCTTGCCCACTTCTCCATACAAAGAGGCATAAAAATGGGTGTGTTTGCCAAACTCTCAACTCCAAAGGCTGTAATAGGGCCTTCACAAAGTGTACAGAGGCTGTAGTGCCAAAAGTTACATGAGGAGTTTTACAAATCTTATGAAAGGAACATTAGGGCAAGGTTATACAAGAATTCAAAGAAGTCTATCAAAGTAGTGTGAATAGAAGGACTGGTGAGACTTGTCCTTTTGCTACAGATGGTCTTCTTCTTCTGCTTCATCTTCATGATCTTCTTTTTCCTTCATAGCTGCAAGGTAGGCTTGTTGAGATCTCTTCCTAGCATGATAGAACTTTTCAATATGTCGGGTTCTTTTGGAGAAGTCACAAACTAGTTGATCCTTTTTACCTTTATACTTGTTAGTGACATATAACACTCGTTCATCCTTAGAAGTAATGGGCTCTTCTTTATTTTTAATCTTCTTTTCTTTTTCTAACAGAGAGGCCTAAATGTCAATAAGTTTAGGATTTGGCATGTTGATTAAAGTAGTGCAAACATTATCATAGTCTAGAGGCAATATTTTTAACAAAACACCAATGCATACACCTTCGTCCATTTTAACATTGATTCTTGCAAGTTGGGTTAAGAGACTTTCCATGTAATTTAGATGTGTTGCTAGAGATGTGTTAGGTTTTATGTCCTGTCTGAAAATTTCAATTAATAAACAATACTTTGAAGACTTTGACTATGCACCACAAACAGAGTATCCAATCTTTTCCAAGTGTCATGGGATGTGTCACAGGTATCCAAATGGTGGATGCAACTATAATTTAGCTCAAGCTTTATGATGGCTTGAGCATTGTCATCACTTTTCTGCCAAGTTGCTACAGAGAAACATCTTAGGTCTTCTTCTCTTAACTGTTGTGGTGATCGTCCATAAGCCCTTCTTCATGAGGATAAGCTTTATTCATGTTTGCTAGGTGTGAAACCCAACTCCTTTAAAGTGACATGTTAGAGATTCTTTGCCCATGCTTGAGTGACAATAGCAAATCAACACCCAAACTCTCAAAAATGAGCTAACTTTGAATGTGTCAAGAGACATAAGCAATGGTAGTATAGTGTCAAGAGATACTAGTTTGTTGTTGTTGCTTAAGCCTTCCAATCTTCACAAATCTTCTCCTTCTTCTTGGTTTGATGCCCAAATGTTTGTTGGAAATTGAGTAGAAACTTAGATCAGAGTGATAGGAACTCTAATAGGCTTGGAGGAGTGAAAAAATGATGGGATTTTTGAGCCCGAAGTTAAAGAAGCTATGGTGGATTAGGGTTAGCAAGACATGTGATTAAATTTTTTGATGCAGTAGCTTGTAGAGTAGATCATTTGGCAAAATATTCTAGGCAAAGGAAGCTTATAAGGAAAGCTTCAATTTCCCTAGGTCTATAGGGTCAAGAGCATCATGTATAGAGAGATCAGGCCGTACGATCACAAAGAGGTGCACATATGGCAATAACCTTAAATTCTGACAATGCTAAGCTACGTGGTTCTCAATGTTGAGGTGTAAAGTGATAGGAAGTTGCCCCGTAAGTAGAACAAGAGGTCCATAGAAGAGATCCAGTAAAAACATGGCATGATTGAAGAGATCTAGGAGCTCAAATGAATCAGGGTGTATATTGGCTATGGCTGCAATGAAAGGAAAAGTGGAGTTGGAGTGAGGAATGAGATCATGAGCTCACAATGAGCTAACCAAAGGTGAAGAGGAGCTGAGAGAGTGATTTTTAGAGCTGAGCCATACTCACAATGTCTCTGATACCATGTTGAGAAGCATGGATCTAGAGTATGGCTATGGAGGATGAAACACAAAGTTAAGACTCATGAAGATATAGAATTAGAGAGATTGACTATTACACAAGTGAATTAGGTTCCAAGTTTAAATCTTGTACTCATAAACATAAACTTGTGTATGTTGAGAAATCAAATGATGTATGCCCATAGAGGCTGAATGTGTGCCCAAAAGAGGCTTGCCCATAAGTGGCTTTGTAGGAGAGATAGACAATGATGTATGCTCTAGGAAGAGATGTCCTAAATCCTATAAGCACAGTGAGGAAGAGTGGTACTATCCAAAAAGCTATATAAACATGTACTTGACACTCATTTCAATGCAATGGTACTATCAATTTGAGTCACTCAAGACTGTCTTTATGAGTCCAAGCTAATCTATCTTGGAACCTAACTCACTTGAGTTACAACCCCACGTTCTGATAATGTATCGTGTGTTTGACTTGCGTCCACCATAGCTAGCTAGCTCTAGATCTATGTTTCTCAACAGTGTATGTGGATAGAGGCACTTGACTGAAAGGAAAAAAGTACTATGACATTTTTAAAAAATGATAGGCAAGTACAATGCTTTGTAGTTGTAGGATAGTTGCACTCTCCCTCACTATGCCTATGGGATTCAAGCACCTCTTCCTAGACTACTTGCATTTCCCTTGCCCACTACTCCATACAAAGAGACATACAAATGGGTGTGATTGCAAAACTCTCAACACATCTATGGGTAAATGAAGGGTTATATCCAACAAATCTACAAATAGATCCATTGCCCAAATTTGGGATGCTTCATGATAGAATGGACATAGAAATGATGGATTGTTGGGGTATTGTAATTGTTCACAATATGAGGAAACTACCTTATCACAAACATTATTCTTGGGTAGCAAAATATGGACAACAAGCGAGAAAATCGGCGAAGGTAGACATAGATTTAAAATTGAAAGAATCAAGTGACTAAATTGAAAGCTTCTTTGAATTTCGTTTATTTTAGGTTAAGATAAAGGAAATTTAAAAATTTTGATCATTTGGCACCAAAGGGTGTGGGCTTCAAGAAAAAAAGAAATATGTGTTGACTTCAAAAAGTTTCATTTCAAGAGGTAAATAACACACCAAAACAAAGAGCATGTTATCAATTTGCTCAAATTAGATATAGCTTCACCCTCTCTACATGAAGATCTACGAAAATAGATAAGCAAGGACTTTCAAATCATAGTTGAAAAAGTTTTAGAACCATAAAGGGAAGATAGCCTTGGAGAAGCAGTTGTTGGAGAAGAAAATCAAAAAGCGATTGTTGGAGATGGGAGTAGAAAATACCAAAAGAAATTTGAAATCTTGCACCATTTATAAAAAAATTAGGCATGCAGACAAATAATATTGGTATGATCCAATTGTAAGGAACAAGAAGAATTTTAAATCTTGCACAATTTATTAAAAAACTAGGCATGAAGCCAAAGAATGTTTATATGATCTAATTGTAAGGAATGCGAGGATGCAACCATCACTAATAGTAGCACATGTAAATTATATAATTTTTGAGATGGCACCACAAAGGGGATTTGCAAGGTTTGGTAGGAAGGTTCATCCCAAGAAGTGGGGCAATGACCAACCAAGACCATGTAATAATGTACAACAAAGGCCAAGGGAACGATGCTACTACTCTAGATGACAGGGACATATGTCATGATCAAATTATGAATTATGAATACTATATTACGGAATTTGGAAATTTCCATGCACTTTCAGAACTCCCAATACCTTTGTTATTTGACCACATGGTTAAATCTTATCGACTTACTTAAAGGCAAAGTCTATCCTAAGTGCTATATAAGCTACCTTCCCAAATCCCACTTTCAAATATGGATCAAGATTTAGCCATGTGATCAAATATTTATCATTAATTTTAAATTTTAAATTTGAAAATTTCCAAATTCTCTAATTTACTATTTATGGGTATTCCATAGGGTTGAAAGAGAAATACACAATTCAAATTAGGAGTAAATGCAACTGGTAGGAGCATCTCAAGGACAACAACCACCAACACCTGCAAAAGTGGTCTTGGCCAAAATCCTTATGGAAATCATAGAGAGATAGTCCATAGGCCAATAGCAACTGAAGCAAAGTAACAAGGGAGTTAAGAGAACATAGGTATTATGTGAGGAGGAGAAGGTTACAAGACAACATGTATTGGATCAACATGTGGGGTGTGATTGCTCCAATTGCATTATTGGATTAGCATGTGGGGTGTGATCTCTCCCATTGGATATGTAAGTATTGGATCATTATCTGGGGTGTGATTGCTTCAATTGCACTATTCTAGAATGGGGATCTTATTTTTGCGGGCTTTCATTTTCGTTCTTTTCTAATCAATCTCTTTTTTTCGAGTTTTTTCGTGCAACATATCCATTCTGCATATAAATAGTCTTACTTAAGGAGTACGACACATTGCATTTACATGAACACACATCAAGAAAACAAAACCAACGGAAAACTAGTAAAATATATTCATGTCAAATAGTTGCAAGGTACACTCTTCCTAAAAACAAATCAAAGATCCCAATGCATGTAATCTCTTAGACAAAATCGGGCATAGTCACATGACAAAGTGTATAATAAACATATATATAAAAGTAGTAACAAAATGAAATGTCTAGAGTCTCTCGAAAAAAAAAACACACTCTCTCTCAGCATGGTACCGGTCCACACACTATGGTGGACAAACACTCCCCATAGAGCACATCATCTATTTCTAGACACATGCAATGTCTCATCTCCTCTGCACTGGCCCGCGCCAAACCACCACACCCCGCAAACACATCCAAAACATAGTCGTAGCGTTTCGTAAATGTAGCTAGTAACCACCTAACCATATCACCAATCACATATCACCAATCAAGATACAGAATCTTTGTGGCCATGCAAGTAGAAACAATGAAAATACCATACAAGGTAACCTGAGAGCAAAAACATGCAAGACTACTTACCGAAAGAAAAGATGAGACCTCTCTGCTCCGCCTCTGACAATGACACCATCAACGTCCATGGGAAAGACACAATCATCCATCATGTAGCTACGATACGCTAGAAACAATCTCTTTGAAATCTTCTCCCCAGCCTCTCTGTCGTAGCAAGGCACAACATGACCAGCACGATGCCAAAGACACACAGTAAGATCAAGTACCTATTCACGAGTGGAAATAGAATAAGTGATCCATGTTTTTATTCAAAGCATGTAACATAAACTTTATTTAGAACATACAACCGTACGTTCAACGTATCCAACTTTGTTATCTTACGGCCTCTCTAGTAACGGGATGTTGATAAGCCTTGGAGTCACACATGAGTGTCCAAGTGTGGTGAAGCACAAACCCCACTCTTTCCACATCCATAATAAACTCACCTATATGCTCTGCTAAGCACATAGTGACTAAGAATCCTTGGTTGGCCAAATACTCGCGAGCAAGGTCCATACAACCCATTACTAGACCCTTTGAGAACATGTTCCACTTGGGAATAGTCATGCCCTCTACAAACAACATTGGCATTATGATATATGAGAAGTGAGTTTGATGTAAACCTTGTGTGATAGAAAGCATAACTTACCCAATGGGATGGGACCTAGAGCATCCACAAGCAAGCTCGTAGGAAAATCCGCAAATATCAATCGAGCCACCTCTTGACATGGAACTCCATCTTTGCTATAAAGATGGATCTTTTGTGTTGCAAAAAACTTGTTGATGCTATACACAAAACAACATAGTCATTAATGCAAAGTAACCGATGATGCAATGCTATATGCAACATGTAAATTGATGTTCTTGCAATATGTAGTTGTCATGTCTACCTATCAAGGGCAAATCTATCAATTTGGGTCACATCCACTAATAGAGCATCGACATATGTTTGATATTGGAACCCTGCAACAATTATCTCAAAGTAATTTATTTTTAATAATCATACACGAATTTCAAGTTAATATAAGACTTCTTACCTACTAAACGGGTCATAGGTCGCCTCTCCCAATTCTCTCGACCAAGAGATGAATCTGCAACAAAGGAGGTGGTGGGCGCCATAGAGGACTCTGGCACATTTTTTCTCCCTGGATTACCTTGAGTACCCTGGGTGGCACCTTTGGTAGCCTTGGTTGCTTGCTCCTCTACAGTGGTGGGTGCGGTAAGCGGTTCATGAGTATCAACTCCCTCCTTGAATCTACATAGTATCATTCACCCTTAGACTCCCATGCATGAGCACAAAAACTATTGCTACAAAAGCGACAAGATGTTTACATAGATTGAAGTACTTACTGTCATGCAGATCTTTCTCTTGCTTAGGGATAACCCCCACAGGGTAATCCAGCCACCAAGGGCAAACACTTGCCTCCCATGCCGTCAATTTTCTATCACGTAATGATGGAGAATACATAGTGTTCTTGTCACGAACATCAATCCACTCTCTTGTGAATTGCGGAGCTGCATCCAGCCTCTTCTCTTCTACACATTGTAGTATCCACCTGCAACATTCTTGCCAATTACGCAAGCAAATGCATGCAATCTAATATGAAAATCAGACACACAATCTAATATGAAAATGCATGCTAACCTATAAATCACACGTTTGGCTGAAAACGTAAGCTCTGGCATCTTCTCTGCAACATCTGAAGATTTCACTCCATCCAAGAGGTGTACAAAAGCCTACACAAGTTTCACAAGCGCTTAACATTAGCACATATACATTTTAAGAAAGAACTTAAGAAAGCAATATGAATGCACTGCATTAAGTCAACCTGCATGACATGATTCTTCATGTTAAGCTTAAAGAACTCCTCAAATGAATCTGGTAGCTGTGGAACTTCTACTTGTATCCTATCAATCTGAAGTAGTGCCTCCGAATGCAAGTGAGCCCAATATGTCTCTTTCTTCATGTAAACCCGAAAGAGCTTATAATCACCAAAATACGGGTATTGGGGGTCTTTGGCCTTTGTGAGACTCATAAGATGCAACAATATTTTTTTCTTGTGATGCACAACAATATACGCAAATAGAAAGCATTGAAGAAAAAAGCATCACATACACACACCTTGCGTTATATATACAAATTACCTTTCCGCAGGGATTTTTGAGCTTGTGAGACAATACAGCTTGTCTCTTGTGATCTTGAGCATGCTTGCATCATCCCACTTTAGCCCAAATAACAACTTAAAGAACTCATCACCATTTTGGGGATTAGCAATGGATAGGTATTTGTAACCCCTATCCTTAAGGCGCTCCTCTTCCACCCTTGTAGCCTTCTCCAAACGTTTCTTCCTCTCTACCTCATCTAGACCAAGAGCCTCAAGATTAGCAGTTTCTTTTGAGATGAAGACATGAAATTCATCCTATCATTCCAAAAAAAAACTAAATTAGAGATAGAAAAGCACATCTCATACAAGTGAGCCATAGAAAGAAAATCACCTTCCATACAAGCTGAGATATTAAACCGCAAGGAGAGTTATACCATGGAGCAACACCATGATAATACCTTGCCTCTATACTCATCTCAACCTCAGCCCACTTCCTCATGGCCGGACTCAATCTATCTAGAATGGAGTCTTTGTTTGCAATACCAAACTTTTGAAACATATACACCTCATGCGCAATATTTGGAGTAACATGAGCTCTGGCAATACTATTGAAAACAAACAAAAGCATAATATGAGAATGTAAGTGTAACATATTACAAAGAGGAGCATAGTTAAAGGAAGAAGACTTACGCGTTGGTGGTGTCTAGTGCGAGTAGTAGCTCTGCTTCCTTTGCCTTGGGCACCTCAATGAATTGGCACTGTACACTAACATGGTAGTGAGCACAGTTGGAGTACTTTGTAATTGAAAGCCAACAAACATAAGAATGGGATACGAACATTCAATACTTGCATGTATAGTGGACAACTTACTTTCCTTGATGCGTTTCCACCACGTTTTAAGCCTGTGGTTTCCATCCCAAACCAAGAACTTTTTACCCTTAAGGTCTTGCCACTCTCTTCCAAGAGCCCTCTCAAAATCCTCATTTCTTCGACGCCATATTGGACCCCATTCATCTAGATTGCTGGCTGTCACAGACATGGTCTCCCCTCTCGGACCTTCAACTGACACAAGGAAGTGTCCCATAGTCTCAAGATAACCAGTGGAATCAAAGGAAGGAATCAACCACTGGGCATCATCCGTAGCAAATCTGACTGCCTCATGAGCCACTAATCTGCAAAGAGGCACAAGAGGAGGTAGCGTCCTCTTTTTTATATAAAATTGACTCAGCACATCCTTCATCAGTCCTAGAGAGACTTGCTTGCCTAAGTTCCTTGAGTGCTTCTTTTCTTTTTCATCATCATTCTCCCTTTGATCACTATCACCACTCACCTCTTCTTTGTCATCTAGACTATCATGCTGCACATTAGTCTCTATAGGAGCAGATATTAATAAGTAACAATAAAAAAAAGTAGCATTAAACCAATCATATTTAGTACATAACACTGAACAAAGCGTCATATGTAAATGAAATGGACACATAAGTGACTACCTGTGTGCTCTGCAACCCCGTCAATTGTATTGGAGTCCCCATCCACTTGTGCTTCGTCATCAATGTAGACACATCTTTTTGGACCACGTCCTTTCTTTGTTGAAGGAGTGTCCACTGATCTCAAACACGATGATGCTTCTTGCTCTAAGATCCGCCCAGGAACACATCCTGAACGTAGCTTCATACAGACTTCACGGCTACTATGAGGTGACACACATTTCTTTCTCTTTCTAAGCACTCTTTTAGGTGCCATAACTTTCTCTACACACTTACAAATAGATACACAATCAACCTATTTAAGATTAACAACACAATCAATCTCTTTAAGATTAGCAACACAATCAATCTCTTTAAGGTCACGGGACGAAGCCACGGACAAAGCCACACGCTTGTGCATAAGCCCACGGATCGTCCGCGTAGACGCACACGATTGGGGGGTTCAATCTCTTACCTTATTCTCACGAAGCATATGGGATGAAGCATAAGCCCACCCAATGGTTGCGCGGACGCGACCATAAGCTTCAATCTCTTACCTTGGAGGCCCGTCGGACGGCATACGGGACGGTTGCCACGGGGGCATAAGCCCACCCATCGTCCGCGTGGATGCGGACGATTGGGGGGCTTCAAGGTGTTACCTTGGAGGCCCACACGACAGCGCATAACCAAATGACGGGACGGCATATAGGATGGTTGCCACGGGGCATAAGCCCACCCATCATCCGCGTGGACGCGGACGATTGGGGGGCTTCAAGGTGTTACCTTGGAGGCCCACACGACGGGATGGCATAACCAAATGATGGGACGGCATACAGGACGTTTGCCACGGGGCATAAGCCCACCCATCGTCCGCGTGGATGCGGACGATTGGGGGGCTTCAAGGTGTTACCTTGGAGGCCCACATGACGGCTCGTAACCAAATGACGAAGCGTAGCACACACGACGAAGCGTAGCCCACACGATGGCGCATAACCAAATGACGAAGCCACGGCAAATGACGAAGCGTAGCCCACATGAAGCATGACCAAATTAACAAGCTAAAGCGTGGCAAAGCTTAAGCATGACCAAAAGGCAAAAGACGAAGCGTGACCAAAAGACAAAGCGTAGCCCACACGAAGCTTAAGCAAATGACCAAGCTTAAGCCCACCCATCGTCCGCATGGATGCGGACGATTGGGGGGACTCAAGGTGTTACCTGGGAGGCCACGGACGAAGCCACGGACAGTCGCATGAAGCCAAGGTGTTACGAATGAAGCCGTTGATCGTCGCGAGAGCTGCAGGAGTTACGAACGAAGCCACGGACAGTCGCACCGTCGCGAACGCTGGAGGAGTTGCACTGTCGCGAGAGCTACAAGAGCTGCCGCACGAGGAGTTGGGGAAGGAGTTGGCACCGTCGCGCAGGAGTTGCACCGTTGCGCTGGAGTCTGCACCGTCGCGCTGGAGTTGGGGCAGGAGTTGGCACCGTCACACAGGAGTTGGGGCAAGAGCTGTCGCGCAGGATACGAAGCCGTTGTGGGGCACCGTCGTGAGAGCTGTAGGAGCTGTAGGAGCTGCAGGAGTTGTGGGGCACCGTCGTGAGAGAGAGACGGAGAGAGGGAGAGAAGGGAGAAGGGAGAAACAGAGAAGGGAGAAAGAGAAGGGAGAAAGAGAAGAGAAAGAGAAGGGAGAAGGGAGAAAGAACGGAGAAAGAGAAAGAGAAGGGAGAAGGGAGACAGAGAGAAGGGAGAGAGAGAGAAAGAGAAGGGAGAAAGAGAAGGGAGAAAGAGAGAAGGGAGAGAAGGGAGAGAGAGAGAGAGGGAGAGGAGAGAGAGTGAGAGTGAGAGCAAAGAGAGGAGAGAGTTGAGAAAGAGAGGAGAGAGTTGAGGAGAGACTTAATAACCCTACTAAAGAAGTCAGCCGTTGATTACGTAATTAGGTAACTAGTTAGCCGTTAAATAATTAAATAATTAATACAACATAAATAAATTATGAGTGCATAAAGGTGAAGGATGGTGGGTGGTTGAGTCGTAAATTTTTCTATTGATTTCTCTCCGCTTGTAGTGACGGTGAAGTGTTGCCTTCTCTTCATCAAATACACACTGTGAGCTATATTCAGAGTTTTCTTCTCTTCATCAAATACTAACCCACTAGAGGGCACAACATGTCGAGTTTTGCTATTTTGACATGGAGACTAGCCAGTGATTGCTTAGAGCACAGGGTTTCATTAAGAAATGGGGAGATTATTTTGAGTGAGTACTACCTACAGAATCTATTGCCTCCAACACAAAAATTCCAAGGGTTGCAAGCCGTCATAGAGAATGATGGTGGAGCAAACAATGTCACTGTGTCTCCAAGATGGGATCATGAAGGGCATGCGCACTATCTGATTGCTAGTACATTATCAGCCACCTACTCTATCAGGCACTCAAGTAACTATGTGTGCATCTCTAACAGTATTGAGTCAATAGAAGATGAGATTGACAACTACATTGATTGTACTCCAGGTTGTAGCAAATCAACTCCAGTGTGTCTTGACGTACACTTAGATAACAAGAAGGATGTTGATGACACAAATGTCGGGGAGGACCTATGTGTGGGCAGCCAAAGCGAGGACTTATCTTCCTATGATAACTCGATTGCAGCCTTCATTGAGGAGAAAGTCAGAACGGGTAGATTGAAAAAATTACTAGCGCTCTGTGGACCTCCACGAAGGGTGGATGAGCTCCCAATCGAGTATAATGGCACAATTGCTTTTGAGCTTCCAGCCACAGATAGCAAGAAACGAATGATGGGTATGGAACAAAAATATGATGGTCACTTGTGGTCGCGGCCCTCACAGACAAATATGGCAATTGAGTGCACTGTGCACTTGAGCTATTGTCTTGGAAGTCTTCAATGTCTTAGGATCACTTGTCCTTACTACATAACAGAGGGAAAATACAATGATGTTTTTTTCCATGGTCACTTGGATAGAACCGTGAGCATGGGTTATCCTGCAAGTGAGGGAAACTCCAAGATAACATGTCACTATTGTCTTAATGTTGCTACTTGTGCAACCTTTAGCAAATGCATGATCTATTATGTGTTGCCACTGGATCCTACAGTGACACGTTTGGTGATCCATGTTGGGGAGCATGCTCACAATGTTCAACATGGCACTAAGAGGGCAACCCTTGACAAGGTGCGGAGGCTTGTGAGCACGGTCCTAAAGATCGAAAAGGGAGGCCCACGAAAAATACAGATGCTAGTCACTCGGCAGATGTTGTTTGAATCTTTAACAAAAGAAGATGAGTCAGAGGTGACAGAGGTGGATCTTAATCATTTTCTAGAAGAAATGATGCCACTTGTGCAGAATAAAGGGTAGGCTTGTGCATTATTATTTTCTGCTTACAATGTATGTCCTGCATTTGAAATAACCCTCTACTAAACACATAGGTTCAAAGGCATCGTTTCACAAGAGAGAGCCAAACAAGGTCAGGTGGTTGGTGATGGGTATGACAACATACTTCTTTTGAAAAAACGTTGTGTCCTCCCATTTTTCCATGGAAGTAGATTTCTAGGACAAGGTGATGCCAAGGAGAAGTGCTACTTGTTTAAAATGTCCACCAAGGGACCAGCATCAGGGGTGGACTTAGTGAATCGTATGAGGCAAATTGGGACTGGAGATTTACGACGTGCATGGTTGCACTTTGATCATACCCATAGGATTGATGGGTGGGCAACTATGTCTTGTTCAGTTTATGATCACGGGTATGTGGCAACATAATGAAAGCTTTTATTGAAATTAAATTGTTGTTGATGAACACTATACTAATGTATCAATCATGAACTAGCATGAGAGCATTGGAGGTAATTGCAATATGTGAATTTAAAGAGGAGGATGAAGAGTCTCAAATCCTGTTTTGGAGAAATTTGAATTCTGTCATGGTTCAATGTGGCCATGATCCACCTGACTTTGCTGGATCTATGTCCGATGAGGCAAGTGCGAATTGGATGGCAATAAGGGCTGTGTACAATGGAGGGCCTCATAACATAATGGAAGGGAGGGAGCGTTCTTGTCTTTTTCATTGGGAGCAAAGTTTGCAAAAGCATACCAAGAAATTAGTCACTGTGGATAAACAAATGCACCACATTGAATTGTGTGAAGCATGGAGGCTAGCAACGACAACTCAACTAGCCTCACTTCAGGCCTCTGCTATCCGAGATTGGTGGGCACGAAATGTCAACAAGGAACACATCAAGGCTTTGGATAGGTGGTTGAAATGGTGGGAGCAAAGAATTGCCCACTGGGGAGGAATTGAATCTCATGTAAGTGTGACATTTTTTCCAGCTCATTAAGATTTGTTGCACAATGTAGCAATGGGGAGAGCTACTGATTCTATTTTTGGATTTGACTCCGCAGGCTAACAAAAGTCCTTGGGAACATGCTCAAATTCCAAGCATAAACTTATCAGAAAGTGTCCATGCTAGTTGGTTAGTAGGTGAGGGTGGAAAACGAAAGATATCACTTTATGATGCATGTGTTAGTGATGTTTTGAATGCATATATTCAATGTGCAAAGAGGTTGGGCTATACCACGGGGAGGTTTATTGGATCTGGGCCTTCTATGGAGTCTTTGTTGGCTAGTGCCAGCAAAAGGGAATCCCCAAATCCCTCCTCTGTTGCACGGGCGTTGCAAGGTGTTGTAGCTGGAAGTCCTTTGTACGAGGAGCCTATAATGCAAGGTGATAGGGAGACTGTGCAAAGAAAAAAGAAGGGAGGTGGAGCAACTATAAGTTCTCATAGACCGGGATACGTGATGGAGTCAAGGCAAAGGAAAATCAGGGGCAGGCCGCGGAGTATACAGTTTGACGATGGAAAGATGGAAGAGATATGTATCCAAGAGGATGAGGAGATACCAATCAAGCCCTTTGCAGGTGGAGTAAGTGCACCAAATGCGGAAACGTCAACTCACGTAGAAGAGGTAGAAGTGGCACAAGAGGAGTGGGCTTTACGAAGGACACCACCTAACTGTGTGAGAAAGTGTTTTGGTATGGAGGGTAGAAAGAATTGCAGCAGCAAATTACAGAGTTGGCAAGTGGGGTTAGTCGCACCATGCTTTTGGTCTGAGAGCCCCTATAAGAACAAGGCCATTGCACAATGGATATGGTTTTGTAATCATGATGTCAAGCATACAAACGCTGTGCAGAAACAAGTGATAGCATCACCAATTGTTCCATCTTTGTGGCCAATTGATATAGGAACAAATATATCGAAGGAAGAGTGTAGCAGCCTAAGACAGGCTGGTTTCAAGTTTGCCTGATTTAGCTTTACAGCACCACCAAGGAACGAGAAGAGCAAACCTCCTATTTCTACAGAATGTGGTTCAAGCGGGAGAAGACGTAAGTGGAGACATGGAATTTCCAAAGATGCACAAAAGAGAATAGAGGCACCTGGTTGCATGGTTGTGACATTTTTGGAGGAGGTAGTGCAACTTGAGAGACAACATTCAGTATTTCGAGTCTTGACAGAGAGTTGTTATGATGTGCACATCAAAGAAGAGCCTAGGTGCACTTGTCCTGATTTTCAAAAAAGAGAATCTACCCAAAAGGCATTTCTTGCTTGCGAACATATGTATTATGTGTACATGCACATACTTGGCCTTCAACCCAAGGAGCACATGGTCATACATCAGCCTGCACTAACCCCCACAGACCTTGCCTTTGTGTTAGGGCAAACACGTAAGATATGCCCTGTTATGTAGGAAGCCCAACGTAAGCATGGCTCATTTATTGTTTTGGAGGACTCATCATCATGCACTTCATTAGGGTGTGACATGTCCTTTTTGTTACATGAAGATCTTGGAACCTTTTTAGATATTGTACTCCTTTTGGGTAATGCAAAACTTTGGAATGTTATTATTTGTTGTGATTATTCAACACCATTGCTCCCTTTATTGTGAATGGGTTAGTAATGCATGATGCGCAATATATTTTTGACATGTCATTTGTAGAAAGCATCCAAGGTTGTTTCAAAAAGCTCTAAAAATCAATTTCAATTGCAAAAGCACGAAATCAAAAGCTCGCTAAAATAACACACCCTTCTAGAATATTGTCTAGATAACACTAAATTCATAGCTATTACAAGAGCCAAAGCATAGAAAAAGATAAATTGAAATGTAAGAGAAGGCCACAAAAAAGGCTGCATAAGAGGTGTTGAAATGAACTTAGCCTATCTTGAGTCAAGGCTTGAATTAAAATGACAAGAAAATCAAGAAGTAACTATTGAATTAATTGGCCATAGGTAAATATGTATTAAGACTACATCACATTGAAGCCATAGCTAAGTTGAATCAAAGGTACGATGAGAATCATGGATGAGAGGTTGATGCAAGAAATCCACCTCTTGTTATGGTGGCCATTGAGTATTCACCCTCAATGTTGGTGGGAAAGGAAAGAACCCTTAAGCTCCAAGAAAATGGAGAAGTTTAAAATGTAAAAAAGGATCCTTACAATGGCACGCTCTTGCCTTTTATCCTTTAGCCCTCAATTAAGCTAATTTTCCTAAGCTAAAGGATACAAAATTTGTTTTATTATAATCCATTCCTACTCAAAATTTTCATCCTCAAAACTTGAAGATAGAAAAGGTAAATGAATGGTAGAAATGAATAGGAAAAAATCCAATTCTAAAGTAGCCTTGTAGAAGCATGACATATGATTTTTTACGCTGAGAAGTGCTTAAAAATAGCCAAAAAATCCAAATTTCAGGGGAAAAATAGACTTCATCAAAGGCGGTAGCTGTAGTCAGTACGATTTTGATGGGACCTAAAATGGGCCAGCACGGGCTATAGCACTAGTCGGAACCTCTGACGACATGCACAACAACCCCACGGCCTCATGGCCAGGAGTGTCTACAGGACACATTGCCCTACCATCGTACGCACATTTTGCATTTGTATCATGTTTGTAGTCCAACCCTTAACCTTCTCAGACTCCTTAGAGGAAGACCCTACACATTTTAGTGTAAGTCACCACATAGAACAACATAGGAGGCACCCCTTGACTGATTGCCATGGCCCCACTGCGACCCTCCTACACCTTGGGGATTGGCCCCTCGATGCATCGCTAACACATATAACACATACCAAACAAACTCCGCTCTTGGTACCAATATTATATTGTTTCAAGAATGTACTAGTTCTCACTTACTTGTCCCCTTGGACCCACTGTCTAGACCTACATCTTGGGTGCCTTACTCTCTCCAACATGGGTCATTTATAATTCAACCAATTGCTATGCATGCCAACAATAGATACCATATGTACGATTCATGCAATAGTGGATGCCTTATTGTGCACAAACAATTATGGTTTGAAATCAGCCTATGTGTCGTGCAAAAACTGTCCTTTTAATGAATTTTTGCTAATACACAATGCTTTGTTGCAGGAACCTAGCACCAAGGCGAACCTCGTGCTACTAGATCCTTTATTTCCAAATAAACTACATCCTCAATGTTATGCATAAAGAGAACAATTAGACTTTGTATTATTTCAACGCTTAAATTGTTGTATAACATCATCCTCCCCCTCACGATTTAAATTTTGCTACGTTGCATAGATGTAGAGATTCTTTTATGTCATTTTTTGTATGTAAAAGCAATAAATACGTACTTTAACACAAAGGACAAGGGCCAAACTGAGGCTTAACCTCATGCTTCAGCCCTGTCAGATATTCACATATATAGATCTCATTTTTTTCATTTTTTTTGAATGCAAGAAACTCATTTTTCCCATTTTTCTCTATTTTTTCTATTTATTTTTAATAAGAAATAAGTATTTTTGGTTTTTTTCTGATGACTAATCATTGGAACTAAAACTTAGCCTTTTTTCTTATTTTACCCCATGTCCACTCATTTTTTCGATTCAAAATCAAAGAAACTATTAATTTCCATCAAAATTTGTATTTTTTCAGGTTTTGAAAATTTATAATTGCTGTAAATCAATAAGGGTTCTACATAACAGTGATTGCAGTCCTCAAACATAATGCAAGGAACATTCAAATAAAATTTTAGCTCATGTGTACACCATTTAGACCATGAACGATAAAAAACAAGCAAAATTCTTTCATAAAATAGAGCACATTGCCTTTTTGCGCGTTTTGGGTTTTTTGAATATTTAATTGGGACTGTGTATCAACCAACCAACCATGGATTTTAGCATAGATCTTTAGCCTTCAGCCTCCTTAGCCTCTTGGAACAATCGAGTGCCTCCCGGACAAGCATCCATCTCCCGATTCTCTTCTTGATTCTTGCCACATGAAGTGCTTCTATATAGGAGAGAAAGAGGAGAGAGAAATACTGAAACTACATCTCCACAATCGACAGCCATTCGAGGATCAGAGATAAGTGATGAGGAGAAAAGATAGAGTGCAGACAAGGTATCCAATCGAGCAGCCATTCGAGGATCGGAGACAAGTGATGAGGAGCAAAGATAGAGTGCAGACAAGGTATCCAATCAGTTGGGGGGGTTGCTTTTAAGCTCTCCAACCCCCCTCTCCATCAATCATGGCCATGGCACCTTCTTTCTGCTCACGGTGTGGGGAAAAACGCCCCCTCCCCCCCACAAATTCATTTTTAGTTGGGCTCCCAAAGGGAGCCCTCAAAAGGCATAACCTTTGGGCTCTCTAAAGTCTATTCTCACTTGCCCTTTTCGGTCTTGGCCTCCCAGGCACTCTCTCTTCCTCGTTGATATCTGATTCGCGGTCTGAAAAATCTTGGGCATCCATCTTAAAGTCCTCCACTGTCAGGCATCTCCCAAGGTCTTATCTAACACACCAAAAAAGTATGAAAATTCACCAATTGTCATCTAGTGAGTCTTTTAAGCACTTTCGGGCATTGTCACTTAAAATCATGCTGATTGCAACCACCACCTTCGACGAAGTCTATTTTTTCCCTGAAATTCAGAATTTTTGGCTATTTTTAAGCACTTCTCGACATAAAAAATCATCCGTCAGATTTTAAGGGGCAAGCCCCAAAAGTTCTTTAAAGACCCACCGAGCCACGGTTGGGGAATTTTCATAATTTCTTGGCATGTCAGATGAGAATCGGGAGATGGACTTCGAGAGGGATGCCTAAGAATTTTCAGATTAGGAATTGGAGGCCGGACAATCGAATGGGGGTGTCTGAGGCCAACAAAGACAAAAGAGAAGTAGTGTGAAAAGGACTTTGGGGGGACCAAGGGGGGCGACCCTTGGGGTCTCCCACCCCCCAATTCTTAGGCGACGGAGGGGGGGTGGGGGGAGCTATTTTTTTTGCGAAAGAAAGGGAAGAAGGGCGCCATGGTGACAACATGATGAATGATGGAGGGAGAGGGAGAGGGGGTTATGCCACCTCAATGTACCCCCATAAATTGATGGCTGTAGTGATCTACACTCTTCCTTCGCTTCCAATCGTCATTCTTTGCTCCTCTAATGGCTGCCCAAATCAAGATCAAAAACTAGTCTTTCTCTCTTCTCCCTCTCTCTTCCAAGTGGCGGTTCGTGTGGGAAGAATTAAGAAGAAGAGGGGTTGAAGGACGCTTGTGATGATGATTGGATTGCTCCAAGATCAAGAGGAGGTTGAGGGGAGATGTTCAGCATTAAAGATTTGATGCTGATTGATCCATTGGCAACTCAAAATATTTAATTACAAAACCCACAACACGCAAATAAGTGGTATGCCTCATTTTTACAAAAGAAATTTACTTCTTGTTGATGTTTGAAGGTTGAAATGGAATTCATATGGAAATTTTTTTTGTTTAGATATTATTTTCATTATGATTGAGGGTTGTGCATAAAATAAATGTAGATCTATAATAATAAATAGTCGCAATAATTAAATTATAGCTTGAAAAGCACATTTTTAGTGTAAAAATGAAGGTTTTACTGGTTTCGGGTGGGGAAAACAGATGTGTATGGGTTAAAATTCTGAGAAAAAACATCTTTCAGCTATCATAATCAATCAATAATCACAAATTAGAAAATAATCTATTTTTATGCACAACCAAATAGAGAAAAATAGCTAAAAATGAAAAAAATAGGATTTTCGTGTTATAAAAATATTAAAACTTATGATTCGTGGTTGTAGTTTTATAACAAAGCTAAGGCATGAAGTTTGGCTTCAGTTTCGACTTTGTTTATGTGTCATAGTTCATGGTTTTTTTGTTTTATGCAAAAAATACATATAAAATAATACCCTACACCTATGCAACACAACATAACATAAACATTAGAGGGGTAGGGTGATGTTAAGAGATTAAGAGGGCTGAGACGGTTTTGAAATTTTGAAACATTTGATTGTGCATTCCATTTAAAATTGCGATATTCAAGGAAATTGGTGCTAGTCTCCATACATCGAAGCATACATTTAGTGAAAATCATGAAAGGGCTATTTTTTCCACATATGTTGATTTGTTAAATATTGTTTGTGCACTAGGATCATATACACTATGCATAAAGCACAACATGGTATTAGTCCTGGATTGCATAGCAATTGTCTTCTTATTAGGATATGACTTATACATTGAGTGGAAAGGAGCCTTTGTTGTAGATCAGTTGTACGCTTTCCTTGGGACTATTTGGTGAGCATCTATATACTCCTGGATCGTACAAAAAAAGAAAGGAGTGGAGTTTGTGAGTTATGTTTTATATGTGGGAGTGACACATCTTGGGGCCAATTCGCGAGGTGTAGGACATTAGGGCTAAAAACGTTTCAAAAATGGCACTTGTAAGAAAATGATTAAGTTACTAATTAGTTGAGGTTTTAAAATAATGAACCCTCCAAATTTGGCCTTTCAGACGTGATTAATGAGAGAATTTATTATTCATTTAAGAGGTTAGCCATTAAATGCCTAAGGACGTTAACTAATGTCAGAGGTCACTTTTCGGCCATTATTCTTTCTTTTTGAATTTTCTCCTATCACGTTTCCCACCAAAATCAAGCTTCTGTTTTCGTCTATATTCATTTGAATCATCGTTCTCTCCTCTTCACTTTGTTTCTTAGTTCTTAAAGTAGATTTTACTCTGTCGTACAATTTCTCACCAAAATCACATCCCGTTCTTATCAGTAGTCCGCATTGGTCTCCCTTCGTCTCCCTTCGTCTCCTTTCACAAAATCTTGAGAAGGTGATCAACAATCAAAAGAGTCTCTACATAGAGGATCAATACCACTTACTTGCCGATTGAGCTATAGAGATATGGTCCTCCATGGACCTAAGACGAGATCATCTCGTTAGTTTTCAGCAAACCCAATAGGTTGGAAAATCCAAGCCGTATCTTTACTTCGACCCCTGAGACATCCATTCTATAAGATTTTGTTTCAACTAAATCCAAGCTTTTTCTTCAATCTCTTCAATTTGATTCATAAGAAAATGGGTAAAAGAGTCCCATGGTGTTGATACAAATTGGTAGGGATAGATATACTAAGGATAATCCTTAAGCTAATAGAATAGAAAGTGAAAATTTTCACCTTGATCTTGGCACTTGAAAATAGAATATCTTCATTATACAGTGTTGTAGTATCAACTTTTTAGCAAGCACCAATGGATAAGACAAGGATAATATATTATAATTAGAAGAAAGGAAGTACTTTGATTCTGGGAGACAAAAATATTTACCTAGTAATAGATTAAAAACGTTTATTATTCAATTTTTAGTTTCTTAAAATATAATTTTATACAAGAGTAAAAAACAACTATTCGATGGTATGGTCGATACGACATGGAGAGGATAAGTTGATATGATCCGAGAGCATCAAAGCCAAATTTTCGCAGGGTCCTATTCGGGTTGTATTGTGAAGCAGCTCATACGGCGCGAGCATGGCAAAGCATAATGTTTGCTACTATACTTCTCGCTCTGTATCGTGGATGACTTGATATGGTGCGAGAGTGGCACAACAAAATCTTCAAAGGGGTCCTCCTTGCTCCGTATCGTGAAGGAGTAAACATGCGCGTGCAAAGTACACCCCCTGTAATGACTTGATTTTTGTAAGACCTTAAACCCATAAAAAAAATGGGGTGTTCAAGGACCCTCGAACACCCCATTTTCACACCATATCATGATATGCTATTTTTGGGTGATTTTTGGTCATTTTTAGGCCATTTTTTGCTTTAAAATAGTTTTAAAATAGCAAATGAGATTTAAAAAATCTTTAAAAATTTATAATTTTTTTTCAAAGCCTAATAACCTTATGGAAAATTTTTGGAGAATTTTTTATGGATTTAAGGTCTCACAAAAAATAAGTCATTATAGGGGGATTGTACTTTGCACGTGCATGTTTGGAGGCAAGTGCATATCCTTCGCCATGTAAACATATTGCAGTTTGATAAACCACCCTTCATACATAATTTTGAAAGAAATGATACGTCCCTTCCAGTAATGTTTAACATCCTCTCGCTTTTTTCTTTTCACCTTGTGAGAGTCCTTGCAAGAGGGTAGCATGGGAACCTAATCATTTATACTAAAGATCCCAATTTTCATCAACTCTGTGGCTCTATAAATAGTACAAGAGTTTACTAAATGAGAAGAGTGCCTTCTGGATGCCATACTTAAATTAAATTCGCAGAGAAAGAATCTCATCGAGAAATATGAATGAACTAAAAAGTAGAGAAAGAAGCTCACTAAGAAATGTGAATGAACTAAAAAGGAATATTAAGAAGACTAATGAAAATATATTGGGCGCCAAAAAGTTCTCGACTTTCAAAAAAATCATCATTAACTTCACATCAACTTTATTATGTCATTTGTCAAATTTTATAAGTAAATAAGGACTACGGGACTACTAAAACATGTCAGACATTGGAGATTTTGGCTAAAAAGGAGGAGAGAAACACGAAGTGGACTCTACTATCTCCAAAAAAGAGGAGACAAGAATACCATATTCTTGCACACATGGCAAACTCTCTTTGGCCATTTTCTTAATCCCGTGATTAACAAAAGTGCATTTTTTGAAGCGTTTTCGGCCCTAATGAGAGTTGTAGTGGAGCCGTGGCAATCAATCGAGGGGTGCTTCCTCATGTTTGTGTTATGCGGCACTATGCCTATATGTTATGGGATCTCCCGCTGAGGAGAAGGGAAGGTAAATGTTGCACAACATATCAGCTACAAATGCATAATTAAGTCTATCTAGTGTACATCGATGTATTACAGCCGCTCTTGGCCCACAAGGCCATGTGGTGGGATTGTTTGTTTTGTGTATGAGGTCCGGCTAGTGTTATAGCCAGTGCCAACCCATTTTAGGTCCCATCAGTGGTGCGTTTGCTAGGAGCCGCCAATAAGTGGTGGTTTTGAATCTCAGGTTTCTAGGGACCAAATAGTCGGTTTATGTCCTCTGACAAGAACCGTCAAGCTGAAATAAAAAAAGCGGAACATGTTGAGAGGGCTAGACGGTAGTTGGAGATTGTAAGGTGTTATTCCTCTCAAAGAAGTAGCCCACTACGCATAAGCGGCAGTGGTTCTAATAACCTAAGTGTCATAAGTAGCCCTTTGAGTGCAAGCATTAGTCTTAGTACTTCCCCACTTCCAATAAATCAACCCACTTCAAGTAGGGGTGTAGTTTTACCCACACAAACTCCTATTGTCAATCTGGTTGTAGCCATGGCACAATCCATCGAAATTTCAACAGGGACATCGGATTTATTAGCATTACGAGCATGTTTTCCATCTTCCATGGGTTAGCAAAAGAAGATGGAGAACTCCATATAAAGGAGTTTCAAACGCTCATGTTCAATTATCGAATCCAAGACGAAGGACACTTAATGATATTCTACAATATGACGTTAAAAGGAAGGGCATTAATATGGTATCATGGTCTAGAGACTCGAACCATAACTAGCACTCACCAATTCTTCATGGCTTTCTGTAGAGAGTTTGCTCTTGAGAGGGGTGGATAGTATTGGTTGCGTGTCTTGAATGTAACATGCCAAGAGCCAAATGAGAATGTCTAGGCCTATGCCAAGAAGCTAAAGCAAGTTCTTCGCAAACTTAATACTTATATCCCCATTCCACTGACTGCACACTACAATATTTACTACATGGATTAGATTTCAATCTCCACGTACAGCTCAATAGTGTCACCCAAGCAGAAGGAGTAGAGTCACGGTTGCAAGCAGCTTATGTAGCAAGGATAAATTGGAATGGTAATAATTTGGCATTGACTAACGGGAGTCAAGGGGACCCCATGCAAAATGTGAATGGCAACGGGAGTATCATGCAAAATCTACCTATGTTAACAGCTCCTCCCAATAGTATGACTATGCCTATGGCGAGTCAAACTAGTCCACTAAAAAACAGTGGAGGCCAAATAACAAATCCTAATGTTGTCCCAGTAGGTCAACGGCCAATTCCTAATCAAGTGGTTAGGTTGATGGGATGACAGATAGACGATCACAACTATGAGTCGAGTGCCTCTAATGTCCTTGGCAAAGTTAAGGACAT
Source organism: Lygodium microphyllum (assembly GCF_053477565.2). Taxonomy (NCBI): domain Eukaryota; kingdom Viridiplantae; phylum Streptophyta; class Polypodiopsida; order Schizaeales; family Lygodiaceae; genus Lygodium; species Lygodium microphyllum. Next base: position 152,948,822 of record NC_141138.1, on the reverse strand, counting down.
GATGAAGCACTACACCAATATGATTTCTGAACAATATCAACAAATAGTGGTGGATGTTAATTTTCTTAAGAAGCAGTAGAATTTGATAGGGAGTTGACGCCCTAAAGAGGCTGCCCCCTCACGATTCAACTGTAAGTGATGTGTTGGCCAACATTTTCCTAGAAATTTCCCAAATGTCAAATCCAATATTTGTAGAAAGTTTGGTCACCTAGGAACTACATGTTGGAGTAAGATTAGTTTTGTCCAACAAGGGAGTAAACTGCCAATTCCAGTTAACCATCGCACACAAGGGAATTATCTCCAACAAGATGAGAGACCAAGGCAAATACTACAACGAGGAAAAGCTATTGTAGAGGAGTTGCCTCATCTCAGTGGAGTTAGTCTTATTGAGGCTGTATGTGTCAATGATGCTAAAACTTCTAATCTACAAGCAATAACAAGAGGTCAAAAGATTAAAGAGGGTGATAAAAGAACTATAGGTCTTGTCGAGGGAAACCCTAAGCAAGATGCTAGGGAAAAGCAAGTTCTGAATCCTGATATGGAAGGTGGATCTCTAAGGCCTATTGATAGTAAAGTTGATCCTGAGAAGGATAAAGGATTGCCAAGAAAGAAGAAAAAATTATAAAAAGAGTCACCAAAGTCGATTCAAAGACCAGAGAGAATGGTTTGGCACGAGAAGAGAACTTTGGCTAACTACTACAACTTTGACCTAGTAAGTTCTCTTTGCGAAGTTAAACCAGATGTGAATCTCCTGCAATTAATTAAATTGTATCAATGAGTACGCAAGGAATTCAAGAAAATCTTGTGTATTGGGTATATTGTAGAACCTTTGGGCATAGCTAGAGTGGGAGAAGATTTGTTTGATCATGCTAAAAAACATTGCCCTAGGGTTTCAACATATGTGGATGGAATATTAGTGAAGCACGCTATCGTGGACATTGGATCCTCCATCAATATCATGAGTTCAGACTTGATGGAGAGGCTAGGTCTTGAAATTCAAAAAGACAGCTCCACACTTCTTAGGATGGCGGATGATAGACTAAGACAATCAGAAGGTTGTATCACTAAATTCCATGTTACAGTTGCGAGCATGGAATGCTATCTATACTTTAGGGTGATAAGGTTTGCAAGACATCCTAGCTACCGAGTTTTGCTAGGTAGGCCATGGATCTTATGAATAAACTGCCAAGTCGATATACCCGCTGGTCAAGTGATTCTAGGTAGAGGTGCTAGTTGTGTAATTGTGTATGCTTACCCTGAGTCTCCTTAGAGTGAGAGAGCTCCTTTATCCTCTACCAAACTAGAAACAATAGATGATCCATTTGATAGTGAGACACCATGGAGCGATGGATCTAAAGAAGGGTCCACTACAGAGGACATTTATAAGATAACATTGAATGAGCTGATAGAGCCTCAAGATTGAATAAGAGATGCGGAAGTTATTGAGTTGGACCTTGGTATACCTAATGATTCGCAGCCAATTAAATTAGGTTCCATGCTTAATTTGGAAGAGATAGAGGATTATGTGTCCTTGATTTAGGAGTTCCGCGACATCTTTTCTTGGAGCTATGAAAAACTTAGGGGCATTCCCCCCAGTCTAGCTATGCATACTATTCTTGTAAAGGAAGGTACCCATCCTGTACATCATAAAGTAATATGTATGCCTTTTGAATTATGGGACGAGCTGTTTGAGGAGCTATAGAAGTTGCGGAAAGAGAGTTTGATCTTCCCTGTTCAACATGCTGAATGGTGTTCACCAATTGTGATCGGAAAGAAGAAGAATAATCACGTATGGCTTTGTGTAGACTTTAGAGAGTTGAATAAACAGACTATTGAAGACTACTACCCATTGCCCTTTATTAACAACATCTTCAATCAATTAGTGGATAGGGAAGTATATTTGTTCATGGATTGCTTTGCGGGGTACAATCAAATGGCAAATGTTGAGCAAGACAAGCTTAGAATGACATTTATTATTGTCTTTGGTACCTTTGCGTACCATGTGATGGCATTTTGTTTATGTAATGCACCTACTTCGTAGCAAAGACCTTTGGTGACATCTCCCTAGAGGAGTTGAAAGTATTCATTGATAACTTGGGGGCAAACACCACTAGAGAAAGGAAGTTGATCATTTTGTGGAAGTGTTTTGAACGTTGCAGACAATTTTGCATAGCTCTTAACCCATGGAAGTGTGTCTTTGGAGTCCCTTATGGGCTATTCTTAGGCCATGTGGTCAGATGAGTAGGGATTGCGACTGACTGTAAAAAGATCAAGGTCATAGTCACCATGAGTTGCCACGTACTCCAAAGTAAGTACATAGCTTTCTGTCATCGGTAGGGTATTATCAGAGGTTTATCAATGCCTTGGTAGAAAGAGCGTTGCCATTGATAAACCTATTGTCCTTCAACTGTCAGTTTACATGGAGTGATAAACCTAAAAGGGGCGAAATGTTGTATATATTTTTAGCAGCCACTATGCATAGTATAAGCTGCTCCTTATCCCAAGTTTGGGAGGAAAAGTGGTACCATTCGATAGCTTTTTCCAATTGGAAGTTGGGCATATTAGAAATTAACTACACATATATGGAGAAGTTATGCCTTGCAATGGTATTTGCGACCAAAAAGTTTAGGCACTACATTCTTTATGAGAAGGTGGTTTTTTATATGAAGACAAAAGGGCTTCAATTTTTGTTGAATAAGTTACAGCCTCCGGACTGTTTAGAAAAGTGGTTAATCACTTTGCAAGAGTTTGATTGTAAGATCAAGAGAAAGCCACCGAAGCTACAGGGAATTGTGGAATGTCTCGTGGATTTCGGAGAGCCAAAAGAGGTCTTGGCTGAAGGAAGTGACATGGAAACATTGTTTAGGATTCAGATGGCATCTATTCGCTCTTGGTATGCTGCTATAATGCACTATTTATCTACGGGAGAGACTGGAGCTACTTTATCCAAATCGGAGAAGAGAAAAATTAAACAACAAGCATTGAAATTTTCCTTGATCGCACGAACACTATATCAGTAGGGTGTTGATGGCATCTATCGCCGATGTGCGATGCTTGATGAGTTCCATTTATCTTAGAGGAGTGCCATGACTCCACTTGTGGAGGGCACTTTGTTGGCCAGTTGATGGCATAGAAGGCTTTAAGAGTTGGATATTGGTAGTTTTCCATCGTCCAAGATTCACTTGAGTATATTAAGAGATGTGATACATGTCAAAGACATGACAGGAGAGAGAATATGAAGCATCCACTTATGTCTGTTATGGCTATTCTTCCATTTGAGAAGTGGGGCATCGACTTTGTGGGTCCCATAACCCCGTCGTCCACTACTTAGAAGAGATACATTATAGTAGCCATTGATTACTTTACAAAGTGGTCAGAAGCACGGGCAACGAGGCAAGACAATGCAAAAGAGACTCCCAGTTTCCTACTTGAGTAGATTATTTGCTGTTTTGGTCCATCAAAGGAAATAGTATCAGACTGTGGAACTCACTTTTTGAACAAAGTGATTAAAAGCTTGACTGAAACTTGGAAAATTAGGCATAAAAAGACGACCCCCTATAATTTGCAAGTCAATGGACAAGTTGAAAGTACCAATAAGCACCTTGTGGGTCCTATCCAAGACAGTCCTCGAAAAGAAACGGGGCTGGGATACAAAATTATATGTAGCTGTTTGGGCATATAACACAACATTTAAACGAGCCACTGGCCACACCTTGTTCAAATTAGTTTATGGGGAGGAGTGTGTCTTGCCCTTGAAAATTGAGTTGCCGATAAGATTCACAACCAATCATTCTTTGGGTGATGAAGATTCCCTATTCGAGCGGTTTACAACTATAGCCCACTTGGATGAGCTTAAATTGCAGATTTTGTTGGACCAAGAAGTGGCTAAGCGTCAAATGAAGCAGTTGCATGATCCAAAAGCAAAGAAATATACCTTTAAGAAAGGGCGGTTAGTTCTATACTACCATCATGCGCATAGGGAGCTATTTCCAAGAAAGTTGGAACCTAAATGGGATGTCCCTTACAAGATAGTTAGGATAGGTAAAAATAAGTCCACGACTTTATTAGTTGATCTACAGGGAGTGGATTTTAAAAATAAGGTTAATCTTAAAAATATTAAGCCTTATTATTTCTGAATATGCTAACGCACTGAATGTATTGCAGGTCCATGCTGGGATTGATTTGAGACCTATAGGAGAGCTTAAATTGGTTGATGGGGCGGTTGATCCCTTATTTGGAGCACCCATATTTAGAGCAAAGATATCATCAGGGGAAGCTTATTTGGTGGAGCAAACAAAGGATACAAAGTGATTGAGCAAGAAGACATCACCTTTGTGTGGGAGATTAAAGTTTTTTGCCATCACTGTTTACAAATTTTGACAAGCATCCCTATTGAGTTTAATGAAGAAGGTGGGATGGAGGCATCAGTTCACCCTCTAAATATGTTGAATTTTGATTATCATAATTACAAATAGGGAAGTTCTTGATGACTGACTGTGTAAACCCATTGTGGATGTACACATTATATTTTGATGGAGCGTCCCAAGGCCCTAATAAAAAAGGGAGTATTGGAGTAGTTATCTGAGATCCTCGATGTAAAGCTACAATGAAATTAGCTGCTTACCTCAGGGTAGGATTCAAGGACAATATGGCAGAGTATAAGGCTTTGATTATGGGACTAAATATTGCCACGAAAGGTGGTATTGGACAGTTGTTAGTAAAAGGGGATTCCCAACTGATCGTAAATCAATTAAATGGAATATACACATTTCAGAGTCCCATCCTTTGTATGAATCATCGAAGTACTATAACCCTACTTGATGAATTCGAGGGAGTCTCTCTTTAGCTGATTCCACATTCTTGGAATAAGTTTGCATATTCATTAGCCAATTTTTCTCATGAGGAGGACCTCTTTTTCAAAGGTGGCCCTAGTCCGGATGTTGCTATTGATAATGAGACATGACCTAGTTATTTGTGGGAAATGTTATCAGACCACACGTTATATGGCAGGCAATGGTTGATATGGGTAATGCGAAGAGTAGCTGAGACCCATCTATCACTATTATCTTGGACCCATAGGTTGATTAGATGACATGTTATATGTACCCCTCTTGCTATATATGGAGGAGGGATGGGCCACAACTTGATGCTTTAAGGTTTTAATGTCTAATTTCATTAGGCCAAGAGGGCTAGCTAGTCTGTGTCTGTTTGGTGTAGATACGTTTAATGGTTTGTTGTTTTAGTGATTGCACTATACAGGTTGATGAAGTAGCTGAAAGGAGCCTTTGCCGCGGGGAAGCTTCTTGTGGCCATTCAAGGTTGGTTTGTTCCCTTTCTGAAACTTTTCCCTTAAGCAATTAATGATATATGTGTATGTAAGGGTGCTTTCTTTTTGTCTGTTGGGGACTGGAAATCAAGGCATGAAGTCCCAGGTTTAGGTTCTGTATGTCTGGGGGAGGTCTGAGTAATCATTGCCTCCTGTACCAACATTGTCAAGCACTGAAAGACCTATTTTAGATGGGAGTTCTAGTGACCTTGTTTTGCTAACCTGCTAGGCGGCTGTTCTAGGAGGTCCTGTTAGTGTGGGGCAATTAGAGAAGCCTACTAAAACTAACCAGAAGGAAAAAAACCCTCAATATTTGAAAGAATATATATGAATATACAGAGGTGTGTAAAAAGGGGTTCTAACCCCTATAAAAATAGAGAAGAAATAACAATCTTTGAGCAATCGTTTATCGCCTCGTGAAGGTTTAGTAGGTTCTTAGAGATGAGACAAGACCCAGGGTCGATGCTTTGTCTTCCTAGGGGTGGAAACTAGTTGAAAAAGCAAAGGAAATAAAAGAAGGTTGGAGTGAAAATAAAAGTGAGTGGTAGAAAAGGATTAAGTGTCGCCTTGTGCATGGGCTTGGTAGGTTCTTGGATACCGAGATAGGACCTGAGGCCGATGCCTTGTTCTCCTTGGGTCACTATGCTCAGCTCCCTCCTTTTTACACCCCTGAGTATGGAAAATCTGGGGCTACAAGGGAAAGTGCTAAAAGACACTGTCTATTGATTAGGTTATAGGAGTTCTCGCCTAGTAGGAGCTCCTAGTTGAGTTGTCTTTCGTTAGATAGGTAGTTTAGACCACCACTTAGGATTACCTCTCTGATAGTTCTTTTTAGCTTGGTCGTGGTGGAGCAGTTGGTTAGTGACTCGCTTTGGGCTTTTTGTTAGATTATGCTAGGCCTACTCCTCGTAGATTTCATGCCTTCTTTTTGTCAAGGGATCAAGCGAGAGTTGTGACATGTTTTGTTGTGTATCCATTTTGTATTAGCTTGATGCTCTTTGTGGTTGTATTTATGTGCAGATTTGTTCGTGGGATTCGATGGGCTGAGTCGCCCTATCCCATGGTTACCAATGACACATGTTTCTTGACGTCAAAAAGTGCTTAAAAATAGCCAAAAAATTCCAGTTTTAGGGGAAAAATAGACTTCGTCAAAGGCAGGAGCTGCAATTAGTACGATTTTAAGCGGCAAGCCCCAAAAGTGCTTTATTAAAGACCCACCAAGTAGCGGTTGGGGAATTTTCATAATTTCACAGCATGTCAAATGAGACTTTGGTAGATGCTCGACAGTGGGGGACTTTGAGACGGATGCCTAGGAATTTTCAGATCATGGATCGAAGGCCAGACAATCGGATGGGGGTGCCCAAGGCCAAAGACAAAAGAGTAGTGTGAAAAGGACTTTGGGAGGCCAAGGGGGGTGAACCTTGGGGTCTCCAAACCCCCAATTCTCACACGACCCGGGGGGGACTATTTTTTTGCAAAAAAAAGGGGAGAAGGGCGCAATGGTGATAACACGACGAATGATGGAGGGAGAGGGAGAGGGGGTTATGCCACCTTAATGTACCCCCATAAACTGATGGTAGCAGTGATCTACACTCTTCCTTCACTTCCAATCCCCGATCTTCGCTCCTCCAATGGCTGCCCAAATTAGCAAATCAAAAACTAATATTTCTCTCTCCTCCCTCTCTCTCTTCCAAGCGACGATTCATGTGCGAAGAATCAAGAAGAAGAGGGGCTGAAGGATGCTTGTTCGACGATGATCGGATTGCTCCAAAATCAAGAGGAGGCTGAGACGAGATGTTCAGCATTGAATGTTTTCTACTGGTCGGTTCATTGGCAACCCAAAAAAATTAATTACAAAACCCGCAACATGCAAATAAGCGGTATGCCTCATATTTACAAAGGAAATTTACTTCTTGTTGATGTTTGATGGTTGAAATTGAATTCATATGGAACAAAAATTTGTTTGGATCTTGTTTTCATTACGATTGAGGGTTGTGCATAAAAGAAATGTAGATCCATAATAATAAATGCAAAATTAATATATAGCTCAAAAAGTACATTTTTAGTGTAAAAATGAAGGTTTTATTGGTTTTGGGTGGAGAAAAGAGATGCGCATGGGATGAAATTTTGAGACGAAACATCTTTTAGCTATCACAGGTAGCCACTAATCAGAAATAAAAAAATAATCTATTTTTATGCACAAATAAATAGCGAAAAATAACTAAAAAATGGGAGAAAATAAGATATTCGTATTATAAAAATCTAAAAAATTATGATTCGTGGTTGTGGCTGTATAAAAAAGCTCATGCATGAATTTTGGCTTCATTTTGACTTTTTTTATGTGTCATAGTTCATGGTTTTCTCATTTTATGCAAAAAATACATACAAAATAATACCCTACACCTATGCAACGCAGCATAACCTAAATGTCGCAGAGGTAGGGTGATGTTAAGAGATTACGAGGGCTGAGAGGGTTTTGAATTTTTGAAACATTTGATTGTGCATTCCATTTATAATTGCGATATTCCAATTTAAGGGGCTAATAGCATGAGAAATCGGTGCTAGTCTCTATACATCGAAGTATACGTTTAGTGAAAATCAAGAAAGGGCTGTTTTTTCCACATCACAAAATGTTGATTTGTTAAATATTGTTTGTGCACTAGGATCAAATGCACTATGCATAACGCACGACATGGTATCAGTCCTGGATTTGCATAGCAATTGTCTTGTTACGATATGACTTATATGTTGAGTGGAAAGGAGCCTTTGCTGTAGGTTAGCTGTATGTTTTCCTTGGGACTATTTGGTGAGGATCTATATATTCCTGGATCATATAAAACAGTGGAGCTGTGGCAATCAGCTAAGGGATGCTTCCTTATGTTTGTGTTACGAGGCACTATGCCTATATGTTATGGGATCTCCCTTTGAGGAGAAGGGAAGGTAAACGTTGGACTACATATCAGCTACAAATGCAATAATTAAGTCTATCTAGTGTACATCAGTGTATTAGAGATACTCGTAGCCCGCAAGGCCGTGTGGTGGGGTTGTCTATTTTGTGCATGAGGTCTGGCTAGTGCCATAGCTAGTGTCGACCCATTTTAGGTCCCATCAAAGCATCATCAAAATGACAAGTAGTAAAATTTTGAAATTTTGTCCAAATAGGGTAGCTATAGAAAATGACCCATTACTTTAGCAAAAATGTCAGATTGATGCATATAGGTATAGAAATGAAGTATACTTCAGTATGTAACCATCCATGTCTTCAAAATACAAACTTGGCATCAATAGGCCAATTATTTTGAATATAGAGATTTTATATAGTAAGCTATCCCATATTCAGTGAGCTAGTATCCTCTTGAAGAAGCCATGGAAGTTGTTCCAAATATGAAGCATGCTGCCAAGAAGACTCCTCCATAGGTAAACCCTTTCATTTAATAATATATTCCATGATAATATGATTCCTTAGGACCTTCTACACTTGGAAACAATCCTCTTGGGCTCATAGATGATCAACCCATCCTCATCAAGGGGAGGTAGTTCTTCAAGAACTTGAAAATCAAGGCCAATATACTTTTTGAGTTGATAGACATGAAAATTTTTGTGAATGCATGAAGTTGAAGGAAGATCATGGTGGTAGGCAAGATCAACTTTCCTTGAGATTTGATATGGACCATAATAGTAATGAGTAAGCTTATTATGTCCATCTTTAAGAGAAGCATAACAAGATTTAGGTACCTTCAAGAATACCCATTCTCCCTCTTCAAAATCCAGATACCTTCATTTTTCATCAGCATAAGATTTCATAGTCTCTTGTGACTTTTTAATATTTTCCTTACATTGCTTCATTAAGACCTCCATCTTTTCTAGTTCTTCTCTAGCAAGGGAATTCACTTCTGTTGAGATGACAAGCTCAACACATGCGGACATTGATGATGGACCGCCTGGTTAGATGGGTCCACAAGTCTACACTTAGCACGTCGGTGGTCATTATGACTCTCACATGGCCACTGACTCATTACTTATTATATTCAGGTTGTTACACCTATTTACATCTGGCATAGTTATAGCGCCAGTCGACTAGTGTAGTCGGTTATGCATTGTTTGGCTTAGTAGGCCACTTTCCTTTTATGTTGTAACTTATCTATACTTTGTGTACATTGTAAAGAGTGTGGAAGAAGAAGAAGAAATCAGCAAGAAAACGTTTTGGCCTCCATCTCTCTTCTTGTCTCTTGAGTGAGCTTCTTCTTGTGCATTCTGTGTGTGTTCGGCGCAGCATCTTGAGCAACCCCCTCCACCACGCGATTCTTGACATGGTATCAGAGCCGCGCCATTGAGAGAGGCTGATTTCGAAGGTTGAAGCAAAGGAGAAGAAGCAAGGTTCGAGCAAGCAAGCTACGGGTAAGAATCTCTCCCATTCTTCCACTCCTTCTCTTGGATAGTGCCTGTGGAGGCACCGGAAGCAGTGCAGAGCAAAAATCTCAGATTGCAGTGAGATTTGGTGTGCACGAAGAGCGTTGTATATTCTGCAGATAAGCCCTTTAGGGCATTTGAGGCCGTTTCACGGCCCGTTTTAGAGCCGCAAGGTTGCGGACAGCAGTTTCGGGGTACACTGTGACTTCGATTGTATTGACCGAACGTGGGTGCGCAGGTTACAGATTTCAGATCTGTAAGTTCAAAGGTGTTTACCAGTGAGTAAACACAAGGTTTATCTGTAAAAAAAATTGCAGATTGCATGTATTGTTGAGCAGACAGTTAAAAAGGCTGTCTGGTGTATTGCTGTGCACTACAGGTCCAGGGTTGCAGAAGATTTACTTGCTGTTGGTATTAATTTTGTGATAATGGCAGAGAACAGTGGAAGCCCTATCATTGAGAAGCTCGACAAGAACAACTACCCTTCATGGAAGTTCCGTGTCACGAACTTCCTTATTGGAAAAGGCCTCTACGAGTTTGTTTCAGGTGAAGAAAAGGAACCGGAGATGAGTGATCCTCCAACTGCAGAAGAGACAAAGGCACGGAAGGAATGGAATGCAAAGGATAAAAAGGTCATGTATTGGTTGTCTGCAGTAATTGACAATAATATGCTGGGACACATTAGAAATGCAGAGAATTCATATGCAGCTTGGACCATACTTGAAAGTATGTTTTCTATAAATACAAAGGCACGAAAGATTCAACTCAAGCAAGAGTTGAATACATTGAAGAAAGGGAAGATGTCTATCAATGAGTATGCACTGAAGGTAAGAAGCATTGCAGATGCATTGGCAGCGATTGATGCAATGCCCGATGATGATGATTTGGTGTCGTCTACCTTGGGTGGACTTAACAATGAAAAGGCTTGGAAGTCTTTTGTAACTTCTGTATATGTCAGAAAGCCATTTCCAGATTTCGATGAGTTGGTCTCCCTTATGATCACTGAAGAGATCAACATGCAGAGTGAGACACCTGAAAGAAGTGGTGAACAGGTCCAAGCTTTCTACTCCAGTTCAGGAAGGGGACGTGGCAGGTTCTCTTCAAGAGGCCGTGGTACAGGACGTGGTAGTGACAACCAGCAAAACAGATTGAATCAGCAATTTGGCGATATGCAGGTTTCAGGAGGTCGTGGTAACTTTAGAGGCAGGGGGAGCTTTAGAGGAAGAGGTGGATGGCAGAACAGAGGTTCTAACAACTCTGGTATTGTGTGCCACTACTGTGGCGAAACGGGTCATATTGCAGCCCAATGTTATGCTAAGAGAGATGATATCCGCAGTGGTAAGTTGCAGCAAGGAAACTATGCATCGTCTTCACGACAGAATGAAGATAAAAATGAACGTTTGTTCGTTATGCAGCATATGCTGAATGCTGTTACAGGAAAGGGAACACATGAAGATGTTTGGTATGTTGATTCAGGTGCATCCAATCATATGACCAGCCATGCAGAATGGTTTGGGGAGATGCAGGATTTGCAGAATGCAGGTTATGTGCAGACAGGTGATGACTCATGCCACCCAATTTCACACATTGGAAAAGTTCCCTTGTCCTTGCATGATGGTAAGACAAAGAGTCTTTCAGATGTATTGCATGTGCCATCTATTACAAAGAACTTGGTGTCAGTCGGTCAAATGGTAGAGCAAGGGCTGCAAGTCAGATTTAATGCAAAGGGCTGCTTTGTAGAAGACTTCAATGACAAGTGCAGGTTGGTAGCAAAGGGAAGTAGAGTTGGACGTATGTTCACTCTAGATGCTGGAATTCCTACTATGAATGCTGCTATGTATGCCAAAGGAAAAGGTGTTCTTGCAGACATTGAAATTTGGCACAAACGCATTGGACATGCAAATGTACAAAGGCCAAAATTAATGCAGTCCAAAGGGTTGGTTACAGGTTTGCCTACTTTTAAAGTTGCAGAATTTCAGAAGGTATGTGAAGCATGTCAGTTTGGTAAGCAGACAAGACAACCCTTTTCACATGACAGAGATGTAAGCAGAAATATCCTTGATGTTGTGCATACAGACATTTGGGGGCCTACACAAAATGTATCTCTTGGAGGCAGTTCATACTTTGTCACATTCATTGATGATTGTTCTAGAAAGCTGTGGGTATATTTTATGAAGGAAAAGAGTGAAGCTTTTGAGCACTTTAGAACTTTCAAGGCTGCAGTTGAAAGAGAAACAGGCTTGAAAGTAAAGTGCCTGAGGTCAGATGGAGGGGGAGAGTACCTCTTAAATGAGTTCAGTGATTTTCTAAGGTCTCATGGGATAAAGAGACAGTTCACATGCAGGTATACCCCACAACAAAATGGGGTTGTAGAAAGGAAAAACAGGCATATTGCAGAAGTTGCACGCGCCTTGATGGCTGAAAAGAATATGCCTAAGCATTTTTGGTCTGAGGCTGTTCATACTGTTGTTTATATTATGAACAGAACTCCCACAGCTGCAGTTCATGGTATGACCCTCGAAGAATGTTTTACAGGTAAGAAGCCTGATGTTTCACACTTGAAAGTATTTGGCTGTATTGCGTATGTTCATGTGCCAGATGAGTTGCGGAAGAAACTGGATCCAAAGGCTGAAAAGTGTGTCTTTATTGGATACTCTTTAGAGCAGAAAGGGTATCGCTATTACAACCCTGTCACATGTAAGTTCAGAGTGAGCAGGGATGTCATCTTTGATGAAATGAGCAGTTGGTATGCATCTAGTGGTGATGCATTGGATGATGATGATGATCATGACACTCATGTGCAGGCTGAAAAGCAAGAATCACGAACTCTTAGTGGACCAGAGACATCATCTGGTAGTCCTTGGTCTGGGAGACTAAGGAGTACCTCTACATCTTCGGGTGCATCTAGTAGCACTACAGGTAAAGACAAAGGAAAGAATAAAGTGTTAGAAGGTATTGATGCAGTTCTTGATGGAGACTCCAGTGGCTCAGAGAGCTTGGATGATGAGCTTGGCATTCCTTCAGTGAGGACTCCAGGTGTGCAGAGAGCACGTGTTAATGCAAAGACTCCATTGAGTGATCTAGTGGTACGCAAGTCTAGCAGGGTGAGATACCCTGTTAAAAGATTTGGTTTTGAGGGTTATGCAGCTCACCATTATGCTTATATGGTGAAACTAGTTGAGGATGTTGAGCCCACATGTTTTGAGGAGGCAAGCTTGTGTAAAACATATCGTGCAACATCATCAGGAGACTCAGGCATGGTATTTGCAAGTGGTAATTTATGATACTTCAGTAACCTAAAAAAAATATCATAAAACACCTTGAAAAAGCACAAATATTTTCAATGATAGTGCCGAAAAGAAATCAATGAAGTGTATGTACAAGGTACGTGAACAACTCGGTCACACTCACATCGCTCCATCTATATTTTGCTTGCATACTTAGGAGTGCAAGCAGTGTCTTCAGGCGAGATACTCGGCACCCATCATATAATGGTATGGATGCTTCCTCTCTAAGCGGATCAGAGGTCTCGACATCCATGGGCATCAATGCATCGATCATTGCCTCCATCTCAAGCTCCAAGATTGTAGGTAAGTCTGGAAGGCTGTCTGTCTCCTCTAGTATTGATGGTATAGATGGAGTAGTACCTTCCAAGTGGTGGATTGGCTCAGGCACTCCATCCATCGCACACTCATGAACTCTTCTAATTGGCCGCAAAGGGTGCACTCGTCCTTGGGATGAGACGTCACCTCCCTGGATAGAAAATTTGCCAGCCACGCCCAATGTTTTTGTATATGGTATTCAATTAGCCTGCGAATACAATGCATGATTGATATACACTTTTCTTACCGTTTGCTCAAAATATGAGATTACCTAATCAATGATCTCAGATTGAAACTCGCCAAAGCATCGTACATGTTCTATAGACAATTGAAGTTTTTATCTAATTGCCAACTTACATTGAGAGTAAGGACATGAGACATGTTGATTAAGATACGCCTCGCGATCTTGAACATCACGACCTTCATTGTTTTCCATTTTGTCTACGTTACGACAAACAATTTGTTTTTGTTATCATTTTTTTTTCTTTCTTAAATTTGTTTGAGAAGGGATTTTGTCTACGTTACGACAAACAATTTGTTTTTGTTATCATTCTTTTTTTCTTTCTTAAATTGTTTGAGAAGGGATTTTTTCTCTTGTAACTCAACAAAATTAACGTATGTAAAGTCTCCACCCACCCACAAATTAACGTGTGTCGGAGTGTTTTCTATCTCGTGGTATTGCATCGGACCTCGCCACCACTCTCTCTTTGTTTTTTAATCAATTCATTCTCTCCTCTCCTTCCATCTCTTGCTCTTTTTCTCTTTCTTTATTATGTTGCATGTTTATTCCCTCTCTCTCGTTCCTTCTTCCTTTTTCTCTTCCTCTCCCTCTCTCATTTCCTTTAACAAAACCTCTCTCTCTACTACCAATTTCCTTTAACAAAACATCACTCTCTCTCTACCACTACCACTACCACTACAATAAACAAGAAAAGAAGAAAAAATAGCAACAACAACAATAACAACAATAACTACTACTACTACTACTACAACAACAAACAAGAAAAGAAGAAAAAACTACTACTACTACCACTACTACAACAACAACAACAAACAAGAAAACTAAATAACAATAAATAAGAAAACAAAAAAAACTATTACTACTACTACTACTGCTACAACAACAACAAACAAGAAAACCACTACTACTCCTACAACTATGACTATGATGACTACGATTATGACTATGACCATGACCATGACCATGACTACCACTACTACTACCACTACCACTATAATAAACAGGAAAAGAAGAAAAAAAAAAAACAACAACAACAACTACTACTACTACAATAACAATGAACAAGAAAAGAAGAAAAAACAACAACAACAACAACAACAACAAACAAGAAAACTAAACAACAATAAACTAGAAAAGAAAAGAAAAAACTACTACTATAACAACAATAAACAAAAAAACTACTATTACTACTACTAGTACTACTAGTACTACTACTACTACAATCACAACTATGACGACTACGACCACGATTATGACTACCACAACAAATCTCTCTCTCTCTCTACTACTACCACTACAATAAACAAGAATAGAAGAAAAATCAATAACAACAACAACTACTACTACTACAACAACAACAACAACAAACAAGAAAGCTAAACAACAATAAACAAGAAAATAAGAAGAAGAAGGAAAAGAAAAACAACAACAACAAAAAACAAGAAAACCAATACTACTACTACTACTACTACTACTAAAACCATGACTACGACGACTACCACTACCGCTACCACTACCACTACCACTACCACTACCACTACCACTACCACTACCACTAGCACAATAACAAACCACTACCACTATAATAAACAAGAAAAGAAGAAAAAAAAAAAGCAACAACAACAACAATTACTACTACTACAATAACAACAAACAAGAAAAGAAGAAAAAACTACTACTACTATTACTACAACAACAACAACAACAACAACAACAACAACAATGACAACAAACAAGAAAACTAAACAACAATAAACAAGAAAAGAAAATAAAAATACCACTACTACAACAACAACAAACAAGAAAACTATTATTACTACTACTAGTACTACTACTACAATCACGATTACGACGACTACCACTACCACAATAACAACAAACTAGAAGAGAAGAAATTAAACAACAACTACTACTATCACTACTACTACTACAACTACCACAACAACAATAAACAAGAAAATAAGAAATTAAACTACCACTACCACTACCACCACCACTACCATTACCACTACCACTACCACTACCACTACCACTACTACCACAAAAACAACAAACAAGAAAATAAGAAATTAAATTACAATAACTACCGCTACCGCTATTACGACTACCACAACAACAACAAAAAATTAAAAAAGAAAAGAAGAAATAAAACAACAACAAAAATTACAACAACCTCTCCCTCCCTCTCCCTCTCCCTCTCTTTCTCTCTTTTCCTATTATGTTTAATGTTTTCTCCCTCTCTCTCTCTCATTCATTCATTCCTTTTCTCTCTTCCTCTCCCTCTCTCAATACACATGATTTTTAACAAAAAAAAGTAAAAGAAAAAGAGAATAAAAGAAACAAAGCAAGAAGGAACAATGCACTCACCGTAAAGGCCCAAGGATGGGTTCGATGGCTCCGCAGCGGCTCCTCTTTGCCCTCTGTACACTTCCTCCTCTTCTTCGCGAACGGCGGCAGCGGCGAAGAGAAGCTTTCCTTCTCCCTCTTTCCCTCTTTCTCTCCCTTTCCCTCTCAAATGCAAGATGGAGTTCGCTCTCCCTTTCGCTCTCTCTTTCGTTTGTTCATGCAAAATAATGCGCTCGGGTTTCGGCCCGCATTTTTTCGTATGAGCATCGTCACTATTTACGTCACTATTTGCGTCACATTTGCATTGCAAATAGCGACGCCGCTATTTGGCGTCAGAAAATGCTGTGGCTATGCCTCAGTATCCTTGTAGTGATCACAAACTGGAGGTTTATCAAGCACCTATTGTGCTTCTAGAAGTAAATCACATTTAACAAACATATCCCTTGAGTTGCTGCCTACAACAATATTTCTTTCTAATCCCTCTTCAACAATGGTGGCATGCAATTTTTGTCCCCTATCTATGGCTTCTATGCTACTACAAGCATTTAAGCTGCAAATAAATATAACAGCATCTAAAAACACACCATCTAGCTACATCTGCTCACATCTTCACCCATGTCGTTATCTACATATCCTCCAATGAAGGTGTTCCAAAAGATAGCATCACAAACTCAAAGTTCATAAAACAGCTGCTATTCCTCTAGAGGTAAATCACATTTGACATACATATCCACATGCGTGCTGCCTACAATAATATTTCTTTGTAATCCATGTTCAACAATGGTGACATGCAGTTTTTGTCCCCTATCTATGGCTTGCATGTTGCTACAAGCATTCAAGTTGTAGACTAATGAAACAACATCTAGATACACATCATCTAGCAGCATTTGCTCAATAGAGATCACAAATCTGCCTCATTAAGGTTGTGTTTAGTATACCCACAACCAATGTATTCCAGGAAACCACATCCCTACGAAAAGCATATTGAACATCTTCTTTGCTTCAAAAATCGATTCACATTTCATGTACATGATTACTATTATGTTGCCAATGTAAGCATCCTTTTCTAATGTGAAGCCTAGCTCTAAATCCTTGAGCTAGCTCAAGATGCTCTCTTGAAGCAATACTATTGATTTCATCTACCTAAAAGTAGTGAGCACATGTTCGCCCATGTTATTTTCTACATGAACTCCAATTAAGGTGTTTTATAAGATAACATCACGAATTGAAAGTTCATCGAACACATGTTGTGCCTCTAAAGGTATATCACACTTGACATACATATCCATCAAGCTGTTGCCTACCAAATTATTGTTTTCTAATCCCTCTTCAACAATGGTGGTATGAAATTTCGATCCCCTATCTATGGCTTGCATGCTGCTACAAGCATTCAAGCTGGAAACAAATGTAACAACATCCTCACCCATCTCATTTTTTGCATATCCTCCAATCAAGGTGTTCCGTAAGATAGCATCACGAACTGGAAGTTCATCAAACACCTGCTGTACCTCTAGAAGTAAATCACATTTGACATACATATCCACCAAGCTACTACCTACAGAAATATTACTTTCTAGTCCCTCTTCAACAATGGTTGCATGCAGTTTTTTTCCCGTATCTGTGGCTTGCATGGTGCTACAAGCATTGAAGTACACAAATGTAATAGCATCTGGATGCACACCATCTAGCTATATTTTCTCAATAGAAATCACAAAGCTGCCTCATTAATGTTTTCAGCACACCCTCCAACCAATGTATTCCAAGAAACCACATCCTGGACCAAAAGCATATTGAACACCTTCTCTACTTCGAGAATTCACTCACAATTGTTGTACGTGTTTACTATCATGTTTCCAATGTAAGCATCCTTTTCCAATGTGAAGCATAGCTCCAAATACTTGAGCTGGCTCAAGTCACTCTCTTAGAGCAATACTATTGATTTCATCTGCCTAAAAGAAGTGAGCACATCTTTACCCATGTCATTTTCTGCATATTCTCCAATCAAGGTGTTTCATAAGATAGCATCACGAACTGGAAATTCATCAAACACCTACTATGCCTCTAGAAGTAAATCACATTTGACATAAATACCCATCAAGCTGCTGCCTAAAAAAATATTTCTTTCTAATCCCTCTTCAATAATGGTGGTATGCAGATTTTGTCCCCTATCTATGGCTTCCATGCTACTCCAAGAATTCAAGATGCAAAGAAATGTAACATCATCTTGAAACACACCATCTAGGTGCATCTGCTCAACACAAATCAAAGCTACCTCATTAAGGTTGTGTTCAACATACACTGCAAGCAATGTATTCCAAGAAACCACATCTTGCACCAAAAGCATATCAAACACCTTCTCTGCTTCCACAATTGACTCACATTTGTTGTACATGTTTACTAACATGTTGCCAATGTAAGCATCCTTTTCTAATTTGAAGCCAAGCTCCAAATCCTTAAGGTCACTCAAGATGCTCTCTCGGAGCAATACTGATGATTTCATCTACCTAAAGGTAGTGAGAAAATCTTCACCCATGTTATTCTCTGCATATTCTCCAAATACTGATGATTTCATCTACCTAAAGGTAGTGAGCACATCTTCACCCATGTTATTCTCTGCATATTCTCCAAATAAGGTGTTCCATAAGATAACATCAAGAATTGGACGTTCATCAAACACCTTTTGTGTCTCTAGAAGTAAATCACATTTTACATACATATCCACCAAGCAGCTGCCTACAAAAATATTGCTTTCTAATCCATCTTCAACAATGGTGGCATGCAGATTTTGTTCCCTATTTGAGGCTTGTCTGGATACACACCATCTAGCTACATCTGCTCAACAGAAATCACAAAGCTGCCTCATTAAGGTTGTTTTCAACATACCTTGCAACCAATGTACTCAAAGAAACCACATCTTGGACCAAAAGCATATCAAACGCCTTCTCTACTTCTATAATTGACTAACATTTGATGTACATCTTTAATATCATGTTGCCAATGTAAGCATTCTTTTCCAATGTGAAGCATAGCTCCAAATACTTGAGCTGGCTCAAGTTGCTCTCTCGGAGCAATGCTACTGATTTCACTTGCCTAAAAGTAATCAGTACATCTTCACCCATGTCCTTCTCTTCATATCCTCCAATCAAGGTGTTCCATAAGATAGCATCATGAACTCAAAGTTCATCAAACACCTACTATGCCTTTAGAAGTCAATCACATTTGACATACATATCCACCAAGCAGTTGCCTACAAAAATATTGCTTTATTTTCCCTCTTCAACAATGGTGGTATGTTTTTTTCCCCCTATTTGTGGCTTGCATGCTGCTACAAGCATTCAAGCTACAAACAAATGTAACAACATCTAGAAACACACCATCCAGCTATATCTCCTCAACACAAATCAGAGTTGCCTCATTAAGGTTGTGTTCACCATACCCTACAACCAATGCATTCCAAGAAACCACATCCGGAGCCAAAAGCATATCGAACACCTTCTCTACTTTGAGAATTGACTCACATTTGTTGTACATGTTTACTATCATGTTGCCAATGTAAGAATCCTTTTCCAATGTGAAGCCTAGCTCCATATCCTTGAGCTAGCTCAAGATGCTCTCTCAAAGTAATATTGCTGATTTCATCTACCTAAAAGTAGTGAGCACATCTTCACCCATGTCATTCTCTACATATCCTCCAATTAAGGTGTCCCATAACACAGCATCACAAATTGGAAGTTCAATTGTGCCTCTAAAAGTAAATCAAACTTGACATACATATCTACCAAGATGGTGCCTACAAAAATATTTCTTTCTAATTCCTCTTCAACAATGGTGGCATGGAGTTTTCATCCCCTATCTATGGCTTGTATGCTACTACAAGCATTCAAGTTGCAAACAAATGTACCAACATCTACAGACACACAATCTAGCTCCATCTGCTCACCACATATCAAAATTGCCTCATTAAGGTTGTGTTCAACATACTCTCCAACCAATGTATTCCAAGAAACCACATCCTAGACCAGAGTCATATTGAACACCTTCTAATTTGCTTCCACACTTGACTCACATTTGATGTACATGTTTAATATCATGTTCTTAATGTAAGCATCCTTTGCCATCCTAGGGCTGGCTCAAGATGATGTATCTAAGCAATAATAATGATTTCATCCACCTAAAAGTAGTGAGCACATCTTCACCCATGTCATTCTCTGCATATCCTCCAATTAAGGTGTTCCATAAGATAGCATCACGAAATGGAAGCTCATCAAACACATGTTGTGCCTCTAGAAGTTAATCACATTTGACATACATATCCACCAAGCTGTTGCCTATGAAAATATTACTTTCTAATCCCTCTTCAACAATGGTGGCATGCAATTTTCGTCCCCTATCTGTGTCTTGCATTTTGCTACAAGCATTCAAGTTGCAGACAAATGTAACAACATCTGGATACACACCATCTCGCTGCATCTGCTCAATTGAAATCACATAGCTACCTCATTAAGGTTGTGTCAATATAACTTGCAACCAATGTATTCCAAGAAACCACATCCCGGACCAAAAGCAATCGAACACCTTCTCTGCTTCCATAATTGACTCACATTTGCTCTACATGTTTACTAACATGTTGCCAATGTAACCATCCTTTTCCAATGTGAAGCCTAGCTCCAAATCCTTGAGTCGCTCAAGATGCTCTCTCGGAGCAATACTGATGATTTCATCTACCTAAAAGTAGTGAGCACATCTTCACCCATGTCATTCTCTGCATATCCTCCAATTAAGGTGTTCCATAAGATGGCATCATGAACTAAACACCTAATGTGCATCTAGAAGTAAATCACATTTGACATACATATCTAACAAGTGGCTCGCTACAAAAATATTATTTTGTAATCCCTCTTCTTGGGTAAGTTACTCATGAATATGTGTGCATCACGTGGGTTCAAAATAAGGTATTTTTTAAATACCCTTTTTATACATTTTTTACATATAGAAGGGTGTAATATAAAGGGATTATTTACACATTGAATAGAAAAGGGTTATGCTTTTATTAAAAAAAAATTCACAGATAGGGATATTTATAAATAGGCATTGAACACATGTGATGTAGAGAATATACATATAGTAACTTCCCCGAGTCCCTCTTCAACAATGGTGGCATGTAGTTTTCATCCCTATTTATGGCTTGCATGCTGGTACACGCATTCAAGCTGCAAACAAATGTAACAACATCTATAGACACACCATCTAGCTGCATGTGCTCAACACAAATCAAAGCTAGCTTATTAAGGTTATGTTCATCATACACTACAACCAATGTGTTCCAAGAAACCACATCTTGATCCAAAAGCATATCCAACACCTTCTCTACTTCCAGAATTGACTCACATTTGATGTACATGTTTATTATCATGTTCTCAATGTAAGCATCCTTTTCCAATGTGAAACCCAGCTCCAAATCCTTGAGTTGGCTCAAGATGCTCTCTTGGAGCAATAGTGCTGATTTCGTCCACCTAAGAGTAGCGAGCACATCTTCACCCATGTCATTCTTTGCACATCGTCCAATAAGCGTGTTCCATAAGATAGCATCATGAACTAGAATTTCATCAAACACCTGCTATGCTTGTAGAAGTAAATCACAATTCACATACATATCCACCAAGTTGGTGTCTACAAAAATATTGCTTTCTAATCCCTCTTTAACAATGGTGGCATGTAGTTTTCATCCCCTATCTATGGCTTGCATGCTGCTACAAGCATTCAAGCTACAAACAAACGTAACAGCATCTTGAAACACACCATCTAGCTGCATCTGCTCAACACAAATCAAAGCTACCTTATTAAGATTGTGTTCAGGATACCCTACAACCAATGTATTCTAAGAAACCACATGTCAGACCAAAAGCATATAGAACACCTTCTCTGCTTCCAGAATTGACTCACATTTGCTGTACATCTTTACTATCATGTTGCTAATGTAAGCATGCTTTTCCAATGTGAAGCCTTGCTCCAAATACTTGAGGTCGCTCAAGTTGCTCTCTCGGAGCAATACTAATGATTTCATTTGCCTAAAAGTAGTAAGCACATCTTCACCCATGTCATTTTTTGCATATCCTCCAATGAAGGTTTTCCATAAGAGAACATCACAAAGTGGAAGTGTAACGTGTCCACTAGAACCATCCAGGACACGTCTTAGCAGTCCATCGGAAAGGATGTCTAGAAAACTCCACCCGGCACTCCCATGGAATGTTACGGGTTTTGCAATCTAGGTCTTTCTGAGTCTGCCACGTAGCGGAAGTATCCTGGCCGTTCCCACTTAGGATCGACCTGAATTTGGGTTTCCCTGTTTGGTCATCAGCTAGCAACAACTAGCGTCGGACCCGAGCGAACTACTTTACGCAGAAGCGCCTGGACCGAAGCAGATTCGCGCTGCACTTGGTTCAAGGAGAATGGGAAACGAGAGGGATGCAAGGCTCGACCTCTCTGCCATAAGGCATAGTCCCATTCCGTTCCCCTAAAACAGCGTAAATCGGGTAGGATGTAAGTCTAGGTCATCGTCCTCGTTATTCGTTTCGGTGATGTTGATCATCCTTCTGTTCGTCGAAGACTTTGAGAAAAGTTCCCGGCTAACCGGGACCACCCATCCGTAGGACGGACCCATGGTCCATCCTCCGCACTTTCCTCGGTTTGTTTTAGTTATGTAATTACCTACCACATTAGTTTGACATGTAACAAACAACTTCCTTGATTAACCCTGTTAGGCACTGGTTCCTTCACGTAATCTTATCACAGGACATAAAGAAAACAATGTCAAACACTTCTTTGTTATCATTTTATCCTTTTATCTTGAAATACAAGGAGTTCCCGCCCGTAGGCGCATTCATAATCCGCCCGAAGGCTATCCAGTAATCCTTCAGTGATTACTAATCCAAGTTTCCGCCCGTAGACTAGTATGCGGGCCTCGAGATCCAATCCCGAGTCACGTTAGTCTCTTGTGCAGGACCCGGAAGGCGAGGGATTTATAGCCAGAGCCCCCCCTAGCACCCAAGCGTCCTCCTGCTCCAAGCAGAACTCAACGGAGAGACCTCTCACGGCGGGTTCGGTCCACGTTCCCGGCGCGGTTCACAACCCCCTTGGTTAGGGTTAGGCAGGCAGTCGGGGGTAACTGAAGCTGCCTCTCCCTTCAGGCTTCAACCTGAAGTATTTAGATATGTTTTCCTCCTTTAGTTCATTGAGCAAACAATGCAAACAGTACTTTTCTAACTGTTACAAGCACAATCAAATTCCAATGGTCGTTTTGGCTGGCAAACTGTCAAGGAGTGACTTCCTTCCCTCCGAATGCAATCCGCATTCGTTCCGGAATCAATTGCAACTTGGCAAGATTCCTATCATTCTTGGGTTAGGGTCATACCCTACCCATACTTTAGTGTTTAGTTGTGGTAGGTTCCAGCGACCATGTCGCTTCAGTTTATTGTCTGGTCATTTTCAAATACCTAACTTTCCTTTTCCTTGGCAAACTATCCCCAAAAAAAGTGAGTAACAGGATGATTAGTCATCCTCTTGTAAGTTAAATTCTTTCAATAACTTGCCAACCTCATTTTCGAGAGATGACAAAAACTCTCTTGTGGACAAATCACAAGACTATACAATGTTGCGGCTTTGTGCACAGGTATTGCATCTATTCCACGGAATCCTTCTATCCATTGCTTAGCGTTTCCCGATCACGGAGTTTACCTCCATCGAGTAACAAGGTTTTATTGGGTATCCTTCAAACCATTCCTAGTTATGTTGGCCCATGGTACTAAAGATAAGCAACTCCGTCGGAGTTTCATCATTTTGAATGATCCTTGGGATAAAACCTTAGATCATTTCATGCATGAACATCCAATTGCTTCGACATTTCGTGAACGTGTGTAAGATCTTTAGATTTGCGGTTTTTGTCTTGGCAACCAGTGTAAACTAGGTCGAATTGCACTAAACCCTAGTTAACACTTAGGATTCCTATCATATCGACTCAACCATGTCCATACGAATCCTTGGGGTTTAGATTACTTAGTCAATTCAATTATGCTTGTCTTGCGACAAGGATGATCCTTCTCAAGGGTAATAATCTAGATCTAACAGGTAACAATACTTACAACTACACCAACACGCGTAAACATGCGATTTATTGCCTTTACGCATCACATGGCCCATGATAACTTTATCTTTCTTTGGTGCACGATAATCTGGCTACTAACTTTTCCTAGGACCTACTAGGTCTTACATCAATAGTCGTACCTACAACCTTGTTGTCTACACTTTGGCATCTTATGCTTTAACTCCTAATTGCGGCTCTTAATGAATGACATTTTTCACATGACGACTACGCATTTCACAACATTCTCCTAGCTACGAAGTAGTCAATGAACTCATCCAAAGCTAGTGCTAACTTATTCCATCTTACATGCTATTTACAAGTTCATAAGATCATCTTCGTTCTCTATTATTCACTTTGGGATAATACCTTATGGTGTTAACCTTGCCTCATGAAGTTATTATGAGAAGCATGTTGCCTAATGTGCGGCACCCGCTTATTCCTACCATGTCTAGGACGAAAGAGAATGCATTTATAAATTCCATTTCTTTGCCTAAGTTTAGACCCTTTACTTTGATGATGTACCAAAAGCTACATGCAACTAACCTTCTAAAGTGGATAACTCGTCCAAATTTATGACATAATTCAATCTTGCCTAATATTTCCAGAGATGCTTTATCACATGTATTCCTTTCCAATTTCCGTATGCATTAAATGTAAAATGCAATTCCTTTTATGGGCTAAGCGCGCCTAATCTTTTCCTTATGCGGAAATAACTCGAAAGAACCTGGACTTGTGGAGTCGGGGAGATGTCCACTTGTACATTCGGAGATGAGCCTTCCGCAGTCGCACCTTGTGATCCTTTTGGGGCCATCGTAGACGTGGATTCGACTTATGATTTGCCTTTGCGGTCTACGGAGTGACTGGCCTCGGAATGCGGCCTTCCGACCTTTGCCTTTATCCTTTTATGCGGGAGATTCTTTCCCGGGGTGGCGCTTGCGTCAAAAAGCTTTAGGAGTCTTTCAAGAAAACTCGAATCGGCACGGTATTTATCCTCGGACGGCTTGCGGCTTAAAATCTTCTTGCGGAAGTCTTTTCGATGGATCTTGCGGTGGCCTTTATGGCTTCACCGTCCCCTCTTCAAAAATCCCGGGAAGGGATATGAAAGGGCTTTTTTCAGAGTTGTGGTGGGAAGGGGCCTTTGGGAAGGGCCTTTGGAAAGATGGTGGGAAAAGGGGGTTAAAGAGGCCCCCCCCCCCCCCCCTTAGAAGCTTCTAAGAAGCTTCAGCTTCTTCAGTACCACGTGGGGGTCGCGATCAGCGTGGCGGGGTGGTGTTGGCTGTCTGGCGGCTGTGGCGGTAGCGAAGGCGGCTGGCGGACAGGGCTGGGCGGCAGATGTGGCAGCTGGCGGCAGCGCGGCGTCGATGATCCTCTCCACGGCGGCCAGCACGGCCCTCTCTCTCTCCCTCGATTCCTCCTCGACAGTCTCACTCCTTAGCACACCCCCTTGATGAGGGGTGTTTATATAGGAATGGGGGTGGGGAAGAGGGTCTCCACCCACGTGGAGAACTTCCTCATGAAATCCCTCACTTGGCCATCCCCCCTCCACACTCCCTCTCCTCGAGCCATGCATCGGCTGGGGGAAGGGATAATAGTAAAAAAATTTGCCTTAATTTAATTAAATTGTCCCTCCCAAGAGGGTGTTTTTGCGGGTCTTGCGGTTTTGATCTCCCGGTCTTGATTTACCAAAGCGGAGGACCCCATTTCACGCGCGCGGGTCACACATTACGCGGTCAACAATTTCAATGCAAGAGATACCCTTGTACAGGGTTTACACGGCGTGCGGAAGGTTAATATTTACGGTACGGGTATGCGGAAATATTACAGGAAGTTAATTAAACACCTCTATTGTGCCTCTAGAAGAAAATCCTATTTGACATACATATCCACCAAGTTGGGGTGTACAAAAATATTGCTTTCTAATCCCTCTTCAACAATGATGGCATGCAGTTTTTGTCTCGTATTTGTGGCTTGCATGGTGTTACAAGCATTCAAGTTGGAAACAAATGTAAGAGCAGTTGTATACACACCATCTAGGTGCATCTACTCTACACAAATCAGAGCTTCCTCATTAAGGTTGTGTTTAGTATACCCTACAACCAATGTATTCCAAGAAACCACATCCCAGACCAAAAGCATATCAAATTGTATCTCTGCTTCCAGAATTCACTCACATTTTCTCTACATGTTTACTATCATGTTGCCAATGTAAGTAGATGCTCTGTCCTAGCAATACTCCTGATTTCATCTACCTAAAAGTAGTGAGCACATCTTCACCCATGTCATTTTCTAGATATCCTCCAATCAACGTGTTCCATTAGATAGCATCACAAACTGAAAGTTCATCAAACACATGTTGTGCCTCTATAAGTAAATCACATTTGACATACATATCCACCAAGTTGCTACTACCTATAGAAATATTGCTTCCTAATTGCTCTTTAACAATGGTGGCATGCGGTTTTCGTCCCCTATTTATGGCTTGCATGTTGCTACAAGCACTCAAGTTGCAAACAAATGTAACAACATTTGGAAAACCACCATCTAGCTACATCTGCTCAACACAAATGAAAGCTGCCACATTAAGGTTATGTTCATTGTACCTTGAAACCAATGTGTTCCAAGAAAGCAAATCTAGGACCAAAAGCATATCGAACATCTTCTTTGCTTCCAGAATTGACTCACATTTGATGTACATATTTAATAACATGTTGCCAATGTAAGCATTCTTTTCCAATGTGAAACCCAACTCCACATCCTTGAGCTGGCTCGAGATGCTCTCTCAGAGCAAGAGTGATGATTTCATCTACCCAAAGTAGTGAACACATCTTCACCCATGTCATTCTTTGCATATCCTCCAATTAAGGTGTTCCATAAGATAGCATCACAAACTCAAACTTCATCAAACACTTGTTATGCCTCTAGAAGTAAATCACATTTGACATACATATCTACCAAGCTGCTGCCTACAAAAATATGCTTTCTAATCCCTCTTCAACAATGGTGGCATGCAATTTTCATCCCCTATCTGTGGCTTACATGCTGCTAAAAGCATTCAAGTTGTAAACAAATGTAAAAACATTTGGAAACACACCATCTAACTACATCTCCTCACAACAAAAATCACAAATCTACCTCATTAAGGTTGTGTTCACATACCCTAAAACCAATGTATTTCAAAAAACCACATCTAGGACACCAAAAGAATATCAAACACCTTCTCTCGTTTGAGAATATACTCACATTTTTTGTACATGCTTAGTATCATGTTGTTAATGTCAGCATCCTTCTCCAATGTGAAGCCTAGCTCCAAATCCTTGAGCTGGCTCAAGATGCTCTCTCAGAGCAATATTGCTATAATCATCTTCCTAAAAAGAGTGAGAACTTCAGTCATGTAATTTTGTGCATATCCTCAAATTAAGGTGTTCCATAAAATAGCATCACGAACTGGAAGTTCATCAAACACCTTTACTTTGCCTCTAGAAGTAAATCACATTTTACATACATATCCACCAAGCTACTTCCTACAAAAATATTGTTTTCTAATCCCTCTTCAACAATGGTGGCATGCAATTTTCATCCCCTATCCATGGCTTGCATGCTGCTACAAGTATTCAAGTTGCAAACAAATGTAACAGCATTTGAAAACACACCATCTAGCTGCATCTGCTCAACACAAATCAACACAAATCAAAACTACCTCATTAAGGTTGTGTTCAGCATACCTTGCATCCAATGGATTCCAAGAAACCTCATCTCCGATTAAAAGCATATTGAACATCTTCTTTGCTTCAAGAATTGACTCAGATTTGTTGTACATGTCTACTAACATGTTGCCAATGTAAGCATCCCTTTCTAGTGTGAAACCCAGCTCCAAATCCTTGAGCTGGCTCAAGATGCTCCCTTGGAGAAATATTGATGATTTCATCTACCTAAAAGTAGTGAGCACATCTTCACCCATGTCATTTTCTACATATCCTCCAATTAAGGTGTTTTACAAGATAGCATCACGAATTGGAAGTTGATCAAACACCTCTTGTGCCTCTAAAGGTAGATCACACTTGATATACATATCCATAAGCTACCACCTACAAAAATATTGCTTTCTAATCCCTCTTCAACAATGGTGGCATGTAGTTTTTGTCCCCTATTTGTGGCATGCATGTTGCTACAAGCACTCAAGCTGCAAACAAATATAACAACATTTGGAAACACACCATCTAGCTGCATCTTCTCAACACAAATCAAAGCTACCTCATTAAGATTGTGTTCAGCATACCCTGCAACCAATTTATTCCAAGAAACCACATTCTAGACCAAAAGCATATCGAACACCTTCTCTACTTCGAGAATTGACTTATTGTACATGTTTACTAACATGTTGCTAATGTAGTCATCCCTTTCCACTGCGAAACCTAGCTCCAAATCCTTGAGCTAGCTCAAGATGCTCCTTTGGAGCAATACTGATGATTTCATCTACCTAAAAGTAGTGAGCACATCTTCACCCATGTCATTTTCTGCATATCGTGCAATTAAGGAGTTCCATAAGATAACATCACAAACTAGAAGTTCCTCAAACACATGTTGTGCATCTAGAAGTAAATCACATTTGACATACATATCCATAAGCTGCCACCTACAAAAATATTGGTTTCTAATCCCTCTTCAACAATGGTGGCATGATTTTTTTGTCCCCTATCTGTGGCGTGCATGCTACAAAGCACTCAACCTGCAAATAAATATAACAACATTTGGAAACACACCATCTAGCTGCATTTGCTCAACACAAATCAAAGCTGTCTCATTAAGATTGTGTTCAGTATACCCTGCAACCAATGTATTCCAAGAAACCACATCCCAGACCAAAAGCATACCGAACGCCTTCTCTGCTTCCAAAATTGACTCACATTTGCTGTACATGTTTAATATCATGTTGGCCATGTAAGCATCCTTTTCCGATCTGAGCTCCAAATCTTGGAGCTGGCTGAAGATGCTCTCTCAGAGCAAGATGTTCAGAGTAGCTTGCTTTTCCTGCTGTTCAAACCAGCTTGCTATTTCACTTATAAAAGCAATAAATATGAAGATAGAGTAAAGAGTTTGATAGAAGACTGCATGAATGATGAAGGAATCAAGTCTAAAACTGAACACAATAATGTGCTAAGTACAAGCCAGTTATTAAGAGCAACTTGCTATTTCCTACTGTTCAAAGCAGCCACCTGTTCAAAGTACTTAGCTATTTGCCTTTTGCTTTCACAATTTGCACAGCATGCTATTTTCTACAGTTTTTAAGAAGCATGCCCTTTAGAATAAATTGATGATCAGCTACTAGTTTGTGAATGATGATCCCATTACTAATGATGGTGCTATGGAATCATGAAACAGAGCTACTCTTGTACCATGGCTTATAACGCCCTTTTTTATGCTAGTCAAATTGAGAGAATCCTTATGCACTCCTAGAGTGAGGTCCAGCACCACTCATCTATGATCCTTGTTGCCATTATTGCAATAGATAGTGTGATTATTATCATACTCATGGTAATCATGATTTCCTACTCTTCAGAGAAGCCAACTATTTGCATCTTGCTTTCACAGTGGGCAACATGCCTACTCCTCAGCTTGTCCTCTTGAGAAGCTTGCTTGAGAAGCTTGATACAAGTAGGGTATTTGGTAATGATAAGCTTCCTTGTACATGCAAGAAATCTAGAATTTTTTGTATGCTGAGAGAGCCAAGAAGAGAGAATACTTTATATCTCACACAAATATCTATATGTAGAGATCATGAAATCCATCTTTGGTTAGATGTACATTCTGGGAAATCTTTTATTTTTCATATTCTTGATAGTTCTAGATTGAAATACATCTCGAGTTGTTCAAAACAACTTGCCTATTGTTTGGCTCTTGCTTTCATAGTAGGCAACATGCCTTCTTTCTACATTTTTTAGGCATAGCTTTGGTCAATTAGTTTCTCTACAATGACCTACAAGGAGGAGGAGGAGGAGGAGATTTTCATAATTTTGTCTAAGTAATAAGAAGTCCCTACTAACAATTCTTATAAGTGGTTTCGTCAATTAGTGCAACTATATTTTGGTCCTTTTTGTCCTTAAACACCATCTTTAATCACATCACATTCCTATGGTTATGTTCAAGATATAAATGTTATGCTCAATACATCTTTAGACACATCATATTCTTATGGTTATGTTCAATATTTTAAGTGTTATGTTCAAAATTATGTTATTAACGTGAAATTATGTTCATGGTAGGATTTTTTGCAATTGCTTATGCCATAATTGTGGAGGTTACTTTTTTATCAACATTGGATTGAAGACTCAAGATATGCAAGTGAGGGACATAATTTGGTCTATAAAATGAGAAAATTATCTCAATACATCTACCCTAAACAACATATATGTCTTTTTCTTCAAGCACATTAAGAAAATGTGTATGTAATTATAAGTGTGCACATATTCCTGAAGGTTGGCAATTGTTGAACTGTAGTACTTATTTTAGACACATGAAAAATGACATGCTTGGAATTATGCATTCTTCTCTAAGGATATCCATCCTAGTGAACTAGGTGATTCAAATGTGCAAGAAGACTATCTTGAGAGCCAAAGGCATGAAGAAACATCTCAAGTTTAACACGAAGCTAGCATAGTTTATTCAAATAGACGATGTATGTGGTGTGATTGTCATGCATATTGTAATGGTGGGAGGAGTGTTGGTCCAAAAACTTTTCTTAGGCACCAAGAATTAAAGGTCAAATATGATGCACTAAGTATGCAAAAATTGGTCTTACTAGTTTTCTTGAAGCCAATACCATGGAGTCTAATAAAGGGCAAGAAGAATAAATCAATGATCAAACTATCAATAGTTGTGTAAGTTCCCCCTTAGGTCATGAAAATAACTCAACTAGTCCTTCTATTGACCATGTCGAGTCTCCTCAAATAGATCCTTATATAGATGAGTCATCACCACATCAATAAACCATTTAAAAAATAATTGAGCTTCAAGCTCTTTGGGATGAGAACCAAATCTCAGTTACTTCACAAGAGAAGATGCTCCAACTATTATTTGGAGACATGGGTAATCCAAGGGTTAGGAATTGAAGAGTGTTAAGTAAGCTATTAGTGCAACTACCTGATACATGGGATGGAGACCTTGATGGAGTTAGAGTCCCTACATCTTAGGAGCAACTAGACTCTATGTATCATGGTCTTGGCATTGTCCAATCTAGACGCTATAGGAATTGCATGGAAAGGCAAAACAATGATCTAAAATTGAGTTTCTTTCACCTAGCAAGGAAGATTCTTATGCCAAAGATTGTAGTCTTTTGTTCTTGCAAACAAAATATGCAAAAAAAAATTTAAAGCGTGACTACATTGAATGCTATGACAAGTGTAAAAATAGCAATAAACCAAGGAAAGAAATGTTAGCTATTGATTATTTACCTCTCAAGAAACAATTGGAGCTTTTAGTGTGATCCAAGTCACTTTCTCATAATTTCCTAAGCATGTAGCGTCATAGAGCAAGATGGCTAGGGAAAGATATCCATATGCAACCAGAATTCATGAGTTTTCGGATGGAACAAAGTGTTGCGAGTATCACTACAAGGATACGGAGGCATAGTGACAGCACTTTTCGACGCAAAATAGCGGCGTTGCTATGCAAATAGCGATGGTGCTTAGAGGATAAAACGTGTGCCGAAACCCGAGTGCGTTATTTTGCGCGAACTAACGAAAGAGAGAGCAAAAGGGAGAAGGAACTCCATCTTGCATTTGAGAGGGAGAGGGAGAGAAAGAGAAAAAGAGGGAGAAGGAAAGCTTCTCACCGCCATTGCCTTCATTTGCGAAGAAGAGGAGGAAGTGTGCGTAGGGCAAAGAGGAGCCGCCGAATCCATCCTCGGGCCTTTACGCTGAGTGCATTGTTTCTTCTTGCTTTTTTTGTTTTTGTTAATTTTCTTTTACTTTTTTTTGCTAAAAATCATGTGTATTGAGAGAGGAAGAGGAAATGAGAGGGAGAGGAAGAGAGAAAAGTAAAGAAGGACGAAAGAGAGAGAGGGAGAAAACATTAAACATAATAGGGAAAGAGAGAAAGAGAGGGAGAGGGAGGGAGGAAGGGAGGGAGAGAGAGAGGGAGGGAGAGGTTGTTGTTCTTGTTGTTGTTGTTCTATTTCTTCTTTTCTTTTTTTCTTATTTGTTGTTGTTGTTGTGGTAGCAGTAGCGGTAGCGGTAGTGGTAGTGCTAGTTGTTGTTTAATTTCTTATTTTCTTGTTTGTTGTTGCTGTGGTAGTCGTTGTAGTAGTAGTGGTAGTGGTAGTGATAGTAGTAGTAGTTGTTGTTTAATTTCTTCTCTTCTTGTTTGTTATTGTTATGGTAGTCGTAGTTGTGGTCGTAGTCGTCGTAGTCATGATTGTAGTAGTAGTAATAGTAGTTTTCTTGTTTGTTGTTGTCATAGTAGTAGTATTTTCTTTTCTTTTCTTGTTTATTATTGTTTAGCTTTCTTATTTTGTTGTTGTTGTTGTTGTAGTAGCAGTAGTTTTTTCTTCTTTTTTTGTTTGTTGTTATTGTAGTAGTAGTAGTAGTAGTTGTTGTTGTTGTTTTTTCTTCTTTTCTTGTTTATTATAGTAGTAGTGGTTTGTGGTGGTGGTGGTGGTGGTGGTGGTGGTAGTGGTGGTGGTGGTTTTCTTGTTTGTTGTTGTTGTTGTTATTGTTGTAGTAGTAGTTTTTTTTCTTTTCTTGTTTATTGTTGTTTAGTTTTCTTGTTTGTTGTTGTTCTAGTAGTGGTAGCAGTAGTAGTTTTTTCTTCTTTTTTTGTTTGTTGTTGTTGTAGTAGTAGTAGTTTTTGTTGTTGATTTTTCTTCTATTCTTATTTATTGTAGTGGTAGTAGTAGTGGTAGTAGTAGAGAAAGAGAGTTGTTGTGGTAGTCATAGTCATGGTCGTAGTCGTCGTATTCGTGATTGTAGTAGTAGTACTAGTAGTAGTAATAGTAGTTTTCTTGTTTATTGTTATTGTAGTAGTAGTTTTCTTTTCTTTTCTTGTTTATTGTTGTTTAGTTTTCTTGTTTGTTGTAGTAGTAGTAGTAGTAATAGTAGTAGTTTTTTCTTCTTTTCTTGTTTGCTGTAGTAGTAGTTTTTGTTGTTGATTTTTCTTCTATTCTTGTTTATTGTAGTGGTAGTAGTAGTGGTAGTAGTAGAGAGAGAGTTGTTGTGGTAGTCATAGTCATGGTCGTAGTCATCATAGTCGTGATTGTAGTAGTAGTAATAGTAGTTTTCTTGTTTATTGTTATTGTAGTAGTAGTAGTAGTTTTTTCTTCTTTTCTTGTTTTTTTTTTTTTCTTTTCTTGTTTATTGTAGTGGTAGTGGTAGTGGTAGTTTTTTTTTCTTTTCTTATTTATTATTATTTAGTCTTCTTGTTTTTTGTTGTTGTAGTAGTAGTGGTAGTAGTAGTAGTTTTTTCTTATTTTCTTGTTTGTTGTTGTAGTAGTAGTTATTGTTGTTGTTGTTTTTTTTTTTCTTTTCTTGTTTATTGTAGTGGTAGAGAGAGAGAGAGATGTTTTGTTAAAGGAAATGAGAGAGTGATAGAAAGAGAAAAAGGAAGAAGGAACGAGAGAGAGAGAGAGAATAAACATACAACATAATAAAGAAATAGAAAAAGAGAGAGAGATGGAAGGAGAGAAGAGAATGAATGGATAAAAAACCAAGAGAGAGTGGTGGTGAGGTCCGGTGCAATACCACGAGATGGGAAACACTCCGACATACAATAATTTGTGGGTGGATGGAGACTTTACATACGTTAATTTTGCTAAGTTACAAAAGAAGAAATTCCTTCTCAAACAATTTAAGAAAGAAAAAAAGAATGATAACAAAAACAAATTGTTTGTCGTAACGTAGACAAAATGGAAAACGATGAAGGTCGTGATGTTCAAGATCGCGAGGTGTATCTTAGTCAGCATGTCCCATGTCCTTACTCTCAATGTAAGTTGGCAATTAGATGAAAACTTATATTGTCTATAGAACATGTACGATGCTTCGGGGAGTTTCAATCTAACATCATTAATCAGACATTCTCATATTTTGAGCAAATGGTATGAAAAGTATATATCAATCATGCATTGTATTTGCAAGCTAATTGAATACCATATACAAAAACATTGGGCATGGCTAGCAAATTTTCTATCCAGGGAGGTGACGTCTCGTCCCAAGGACGAGTGCACCCTTTGCGGCCAGTTAGAAGAATTTGTGGGTGTGCAATGGATGGAGTGCCTGAGCTAATCCACCACTTGGAAGGTACTACCCAATCTATACCATCAATACCAGAGGAGACAAGCAGCCTTCCAGACTTACCTACAATCTTGGAGCCTGAGATGGAGGAAATAATCGATGCATTGATGCCCATGGATGTCGAGACTTCTGATCCGCTTAGAGAGGAAGCATCCATACCATTATATGATGGGTACCGAGTATCTCACCTGAAGACACTACTTGCACTCCTAAGTGTGCAAGAAAAATACGGGTGGAGCGATGCAAATGTGATCGAGTTGTTCAGGTACCTTGTATGTACGCTTCATTGATTTCTTTTCGGCACTATCATTAAACAAATTTGTGCTTTATCATTGAGGTGTTTTATGATTTTTTTAAAGGTTACTGAAGTATCACATATTACAACTTGCAGATACCATGCCTGAGTCTCGTGATAATGCACCACATGTTTTACGAAAGCTTGGCATAGACTACAATAGCATCCATGCATGTATCAATGATTGCATACTGTTTCGAGGTGAATACGAGACTATGGAGACATGTCCAAAGTGTGGTGCTCACATTTATTGACAAGACTTACAAGGGCAAACCATCCCTCAAAGAGTTCTTAGACAATTTTCGCTTATCCCCCGCATAAACCACATGTTTTGTACATCCTGCATGGCGAGCTTGACAATGTGGCATGTGCAGAATAGGTCCACTAATGGAGTTCAGCGGATTCACGCGCATGGAGCCACATTGACTCTACCTTCCTAGGCTTTGCTTGAGATCCAAGGAATCTTTGGCTCGATCTTGCTATGGATGGCGTGAACCCATTCAGTCTGCGCTCAACTTCTTACAGTGTGTGGCCTATGGTCCTTGTCAACTACAATATCCCTCCATGACTTTCAACGAAGAAATGACATCTCATCCTTAGCTTACTCATTCTTGACTGCTACAAAGTCAAAAATATGGATGTGTATCTTCGTCCATTAGTCGATGAGCTTAAGATTTTGTAGGAGGAGGGGGTCACCATGAAAGATATGAGCAAGTGCGATGGTTGGCGGTCCGCCAATATTCGAGCCATTCTCATGTGGACCATGCATGACTTTTCAGGATTCGGAGAGTGCTCAGGTAGGTAGGCTTCCATTCTCATTGGTAATATCTATCATAACTCATTCAAGTTTGTATTCACTAGATAGAGGAAATTGGTGGTTACCTTAGGTTATCATGCATGTCCATTGTGTGGGATAGAGTTAGACTCCTGAAGGTCACGAACCATGAAAAAGATGGTGTATCAGGGACACGTTGCTTTCTTGCTAGAGGGTCATGAACTCAGGGAAGGTTTTCTTGGACGATATCCACCAAGTATGAATGCCCAAAGCTGGTATGAGCTGAAAATGGTCACACGGAGTCACATCCAAATGGAATGCGATGGTTCTCAATTTTCTACGAGTTGCCATATTGAACCCACTTACAGATCAACCATTTGTTGGATCCCATGCATATTTTCAAGAACCTGGGCAGCTTGCTATGGGACCACATCACAGGAAAAAAAGACACTGTAGGGGCATGAATGGATTTGAAGGAGGTAGGCAAGATGGAGGCGCTTTGGCCATAGTCAATTGCTGATGCTGGTCACTTGCAGCTACCTCGCGCTCCTTGGGTTTTGTCCACTAAAGAAGATCGCATTGTGAAGCAAATAGTCAAGTCTATCTACACTTCGACGGGTATGATATGTCCTCTCAAGTCTGCGTTTTCTAAAGATGACTAATTATCAGGGTTAAAATCCCATGATTGAAATAAGATATGTCAGGTTTGTACTACGAATGGATTGTAAGTGGCCTGCGTATTTTGCTATTTGGAGTGTAGTCGTTGTTCATAATGCTTTCTGGTTTGTGGCAGTTTATACTACTGATCGCGATCGCAGGATACCTTACTCCAAAAATATGTGGGACGATTTATAGGTTGTCAAATTTAGTGAAGTGGATCTCACAGAAGCATATTAAGATGTCCTCTATTGAATCCGCGAGGTGGGGAGCAGTGGAGACGGTCTGTCTCTTTGAGAAATATTTGCCTACCAGCATGCTCAAGATACAAATGGTGGATTCAGACAATAGTATGCTATGGTTAGTGAAGGATGATGATAGACTGACTAGAGATGTGGTGGTTAGAAATGGGATAGAAAAAAGAATGGATGTTGCAATGGAGGAGAAAGTGAATCTTTTTTGTATGTTGCATCATGCCTCTATGGAGACTTGGCTCGCTAGGTACCAACAAGCTAGGAAAGATCGAGAGGAAGCGTGATCTGAATATCGATGTAGTACGCGCCATCGACCAATTTGATATCCCAAGGGCATGGAGGAGATGTCGCGGTTTATATCAATGCGATGGTTGCATGGAGCTTTGACTGTAGCGTCTTGCAAAGGGGTGGAGGGCTCAAACCGAGGAGTGGAAATTATCGAGGGGATGTAGTCCAAAGGTGATGACGTGTTTAGGATTTTTCGTATCTATATTTTATATGGGACAAATAATTGAGTGTTTCAATATACAGTACAAAATATATAGTGCAGCGTGGTCGCATGAATGGCATTTCCATGTGGAGCATATTGACAAAATGCGCTCCACAATAGATTGTGGTATCATGGCAAGGTTGGAGCAAGAGAACCGACTACGAGCAACGGATTCAAACATGGTTATAGATGAGATGGAGTATTTTAGGAACTTGCAAAGTATTGTCACGGTGGATTACCGTAGCTTCTCCATGATCCTATTCGATGTGCAGTGGTTCAAAGTGGTACTTGAAGGAGTTGGAGCAACAGTTCGACAAGGTCCATCTAGATTTCTCAAAATAGATTCTGAAAAAAAATGGATAGATTTGTGTGACACGTTTGTGTTGTTGGCCCATTGTGAATAGGTGCATGAACTCGTGTTTTTTAATTGTATTACAACATGGTACATGTCACAATAGTTAAATCTCTCTTGTACATGATTGTGAACATGTAATTTTCTATCCAAACCCCTGACAACCTCGATGGTGGTATGTTATACATTTAGCTCCCCAAAGTGCCAGAGTATATGATCAAAGCGATGTTCCGAGTATAGATGAGGATAATATGCAAATAGAGGGATCAATATTGCAAGGGGTGGAGGCCACTGAAAGCTTGGAGCATGTAGAGGAGCCATCATCGGGTAACAATGATAGAAATACAGGAGTCCAAGAATTCTTTGAGAACGAGGTAGACTCATCATTTTGTGGTGACATGTCTGTCGACCTTCCAGTGTATGCGGAGTTGTGTCAAGAGATTAACATGGGACCATAGGGTACTTCATACTTGGAGCATTCACCTACTCAATTCGTTGACGAATCGCTTATAAGGATACATAAGATATGCATTTTAAGTAATATCATTTTTTAAAGATTGATATTACCATGCTTTATATGATTTATACTGATTATGCTAACATCATTTTTTGTTTGTGCAGGTGACCTTTATGGATATTTACACTATCAGGATGAGTCGAGGGATGAGCGACAAGGAGCTACAGGAGATCTTCACCTGTATGTCTCCAGATCAGATGGCAAGATTTAGAGATATGACGGACCAGGAGCTATCTCAGACACCATCAAGCCACTCTATTAGATCTACTTCGGTGCGCTCTGATGCTTCAATTTCTAGCAGACGAGGTTGATGCTCCAGACTTGTGCCAGACGGAGGGAGTAGTTCAGGGGGATGTTGCAAAGTTTCGAATGCAATGAGCTCATGGTCGGCTCGGGATATAGGTGCTACTTCTCGCTCTCGTGGGGGCGGTTCGAGAAAGCGTGGCTTAGGTGGTTGCTGTGGAGGTATGGATGCAGTGTCTCTGTCTCGTCGTTCTGCTGGAGTTGCATCACCTCCGGGATTTTTCACACCTATGGGGATGTCTACTCCAGTCACTCTGGATTTGCTCAACCATCCACAGGTGGTACCTCTATGGGTGCTACTCCAAGAGATACTACCCCGGTAGGTACACCAGATATATAGGGGTCTCCTGGATTTGCCTAGGAGCGTGGTTGCAGGTGGGAGAGGACCCATCTTAGGCATACCCTAGAGGGGTATGTCTACCTTGTAGATGATAGGTCAGGGGCCATCATCATGAATGAAGAGGGGAGCAGGGTGATGGCTCGCTTGAGAGAGTTGTGCCAACAGGTTTTTTGGCACAACTTCTTGGATCATTGGAAGAACATACTGGAGGGGAGCAAGGACTACATATCAGTATCCTTGCATGAGGAGTTTCTAGTACAAGCTGCAGCTGATAGGTTTTCTACGGGCTGGATGATGGAGTGCATGTGTGCATACATGTCACAAGACGATCGGATGCATACAAGGCACTCAAGAGTGGGGATTCAAAGCCCAAGTGGCTAGACGCGGACGACTGGCGCCGGCTGAGGGAGAAGGCTACAGATTCTCCACGACGTTAGAGACAGCAGTGCGAGGCGACGAGGGTTCTTTTGTTTTGCTTGCTTATTTTTTTGCAATATCCTTTGTACTAACAATCGTGTTTCTAACAGTTGTATTTTTTTTTCTTTGCAGCACTCCATTACAAATCGCAATCCCACCAGCCTTGAGGCTCGATATGCAGAGAGGCACGGTCTCACTGCATTGATTGACCGATTGTATGGATGCGGCAGCCCTGTAAGGCACTCATCTTTCTTGTCCGTAGTTACTATGTTTAATTAGAATGCATTATTTTATGGTGGATTGATGTGTAGTTGTTTCTTTTTTTGCACAGTCCGTTCAATGCTCCTTTGCGGTGGGACGAAGTTTCGGATGGTGACGATCTATAACTCGCCCTTAGATCCTTGGAGCCCACATACCCTTCTTTTTGGTCACGTGATCTGTGTAGACATTTTCTATGTAGTAGTAGTATCTTGCCATGGTTGTATAGGTCACTTTCATTATATGCAATCATGTATTTATTTCATGTAATATTGGTGTTATGATTTAAGTACACTTTGCCTTTATTTACACGAGCATTGTACACATTACTGAAACTATTTTGTATGGCTCAAATAAAGCACATAGTGCTATACCTCCAACAATATTTTTTTTTCCTATTACCGTCACTATTAGCGTCGCAAATTTAATGCATGCGTCGCTATTAGCATCACAAAATGCATCACAAAGCGTCGTTATTAGCATTGTTATTTGCATCGATATCAACATTGCATTATAACGACGCTGATATCGACTGTTCTATGGCATCACCAATAACGACCCTTTTTGCGACGACGGGGGCAAATTTCTTTATGAACATTTTCGTCGCTTTTAACGTCAATACAAGGCCTATATCTTGTAGTGTATCAAGATTTTTGGAATCCATGCTGAGTATGAGATGGTTGTTGCATGCAACAACCCTACATGTTGGAAAGTATATACAACTTTTCCACGGTCTTGTTTTTCAATAGTTCTAGAACAAGGTTTTAATCGTGAGACACAAGAGTGTAATTTTGTTTATAAGCAATGTCGACATTTCAACCAATGTAGAAATAAAATTTGTAGACGTGATCCTACAAAATTGTCACTTCTTTTACATTAGGATGGCTTTCATGCTTCTCACGCCACAATAAAGGATTGTGGTGTGGTCAAAAACAAAGTCCTTAATGGTGGAAAGGGCTCTATGTTAGGCATTCTTCCTGTTTTGTTCATACCTTTTAGTTGCTCTAAAATTATTCATAATATTCTTGATGTGTTTCAAACTTTCCTAAGACCACTTATTGGCGAGTTGCAAGATCTTTACATAATTGGTATACAAGTATTATATGACTACCCTCTAGGAAAGATTTTTGATAATCCAATGGGAATATCAAGCTTTGTGTTGTTAGATGGATGTTGATGATGGTCACGGGGATGATCATCCCACACAATGTAAAATAGGATCCTTCAAAGATGGCGGGCAGTTCTTTTGTCCTAGGGACAAAGCCCAAGCAACTCTAGATACTAGTAATCCCTCATTCCAAGGACTCTATCTATATGATGGTAGTCAATATCAAGCAAGATATCCTTCACCCCAATGGTCCATAGGTGAAATGCTTGATGCCTTAACGAGTTCAAATAGGGCTTTCACACAAGTTGAAAAGGAAGGAAAACTAAAGGCTACAAGGTTATTTGGAGTCTATTCTATGGAAACTATATGATTTGTATGGTTTCAACTTGTTAATAGACTTGGTGTATGATGCGATGAATGTGTTATCTCTAAATATGTTTCAAAAATATACATGAGCACTCATGAGAGCCATGTCCAATGAAAAGAAAAAGGTGATATATTTTTGTTGTGAGAAGTCTTATAAGCTTTTTCCACCCTTGATTTGTCATGGGTAGTGGCCTCCAATCCAAATAAGTACTATAAAGGCTTTAAGGTTGAAGAGAACCAAAAGTTCATCCAATGGTGCTTACCATATGTTTTAAGTATAGTTGATGAGATACCAAATACAATTGCTAATTTAGGTTTGTTGCTTATTGATATTGCACATGCCTTCTATGATTATAGTCGTGGTATTAGTTGGTGGGTGTTGTGCGTAGTTTGTTTTCTGCTTGGAGAGTTCGAAAGGAAGAAGCCTTTGGTGCTACTTCTTCTCCCGCATAACATGTTGCACGAAATGGAAAATTATTACATGACATATTAAGACATGGATCACATGATGTCTACTGGTGTTGTGACTTTGAGCAAATGGTAGCATTATATATAGGAGTGAAGATCAATAACCGTTTTAACAAAATCTCTTACGTAAATTATTCTAAGATGATATTTTTTTCACTTCAATATTTAAGTTATCAAAAATGGAAGTAGATGGGCTTTTACCACATGAAAGAATGTTTATCCACATACAATCTTCACTTGTCTTACGTGATGGCTATTCTTTCACTGATTATCAGACACCCTATTGTTATCCATTTCATGAGAATGGAATTGTAGAGGTTTCTTCAATCGAGAAGGCAAAGGAGATATGGAAATTTCTTGAAAGAGATGATTTTAAATATCCCTATCACACAATGATACATGAAAATGGCATTTTAATCACAAAAAAGAAAAGAGATCGTAGGCCTCTTTCATCATAAGAACAAAAATATATTGTGCAATTTATTTGTATTGAAGAGAGTTCACTAGTAGGATGTCTAGTTACCATATATAGAAGAATTCAGTATAACATAGAAATATACAAGATCGGAGATGAAATAGTGGTAAAAACAAACACTTTTC
Organism: Lygodium microphyllum; assembly: GCF_053477565.2. Lineage (NCBI taxonomy): Eukaryota > Viridiplantae > Streptophyta > Polypodiopsida > Schizaeales > Lygodiaceae > Lygodium > Lygodium microphyllum. Next base: position 152,907,277 of record NC_141138.1, on the reverse strand, counting down.
GTAGATGTTAGAAAGTGTAGGTCATTGGAAATCAAGGCTCAAAACCTTTTTTTCCATTCAATGGGATGGAGAGTATCATACATTTTTTAGTGGGGAGTATTACAAGCAATGCATAACTGTAAAAGAAAACGAAGAGTGCTTACTTGTAGATCCCATCATGGGAATGAGTGTGCTACAAACTCAACGACTCATTTACTTGGGATTGCATAAGACCACTGATTTCATTATTGCATAAGTTTATTCCTCTACCTTTAGATAATAGACTTGTTGCATACGAGGTAAAGATCTAATTCAAAGAACAAGATTATTACACACACACACACACACACACACACACACACACACACAAAGTTATTGTATCCTTTTATAAAAGATGAGGCGATTTCTTATTTGATGAATACTAACATATGGATACAATTTCTTGTTTGATGAATACTGACCTACAAGATTTTATTTTAGATCTTCTCATGGCCTTTCCAAGTTATGGTTTGTATAATTGTATTTTATATTACTATATGTTATTTTTCTTTAAAACTTCAAAGCTCATTGATTAAAAGAGAGAGAGAGAGAGAGAGAGAGAGAGAGAGAGAGAGAGAGAGAGATTTTGTTATATCCTTTTATAAAGAACAAAATGATTTTTTGTTGGTTGAATATTGACATAATTTTTTTCAATTTAATTTTAGCCTGTCTCATGGCCTCCCTAAGTCAGCAAACTCTAGATTGAATGATGCATACCATTATTACTTTGCAAAAAAAAAAAATTGAGGAATTGAAATCGAAGAATGATATTTCTGAGTAAACACTGAGCATGGATAAATCAATTTCAATACAAAGTAAAAGAGTCCAATTACCACCTGAGAAGCAAATCAATAATATACAATTAAGATATGTGTCTTTGATGAAGACTTCTACATATAACCAAATGTTTAGACCACCTAAAAAGATTAGTCGAGAAGACAAAGATGAGTTTGGGAAACCATTTTTATGAAAGTACTATAGAGATACACAAAATGTTAGATATTGTGCCAATCACAGAAAAGTATACAATTAGGTCAAGGACCATGAATTTGGCAAGAATCTACAATTTCATGATAATAGAGATGACAAAAAAAGATTTCTAGAGATCATAGATCAAAATTATGATCAAAATTTACCCCTTGAGTTTCCTGGTGCTACTTACCTTCAGAAGAAGGATGATGTATATCTATACTATCTTTCTGTTGCTCAAAATCTCAAAAAGCAACTCAAGAGGAAAATATCATCTTCTATGGATATATATTTGGTAAGTTATTTATTTGTCAAATTTTTTCTCTGTGTAGACTATATATAGATGGAAATAGCACTAATGGAGACAATTATGTTTTTTTTATAGGAGGAGAATCGTATCTTTGAGCAATAAGATATGCAAGGAAAATTGGTAAGATTTATAAATTTGCATCTCAAGTGTTATCTTTTTATGTAATCATTATTATTATTATTTATTACAATCATTATGTTTAAATTGCTTATATATTTTTACATTTCATTATGTACACTTTCTCTAAAATTTTAGGGTACAAATGGTAAAATATACTATCCGCAACCTCGGGGAAGTTACTATATGTATATCCTCTACATCACGTGCATTCAAGGCCTATTTATAAATATCCTTATTTGTGATTTTTTTTGAATAAAACATTACCCTTTTCTATTCAATTTGTAAATAAACCCTTTATATTACACCCTTCTGTATGTAAAAAAATATATAAAAATGGTATTTTAAAAATACATTATTTTGAACTCATGTGATGCACACATATACTCATGAGTAACTTACCCGAGTCCACAACTTATCGTGGAAGATCAATATATCTTTTCAGAGAATAACACAGTACATGTATGCACACCGTTTACTTATTAATATAGTTTGATAATTGAAATTATAAATTTTGGATATTGACTTTAATTTTTCTACTTGTAGTAGTTGGAATTACAAAACGATGGCCCACCCCTTGATTCTCAGTCTCTACTTCCAACAAATATAAAAAAGATGATGAAATGGTTGGTATAATTTGATTTATAGTTTTTTTCCATTTTATTTTCTCTAATACTTAACCTACTTTTTAGGACTATTTGAACTCTAATCATGCTTTTATGGAACTTCTACAAGGAATTCCAAAGGTATGAGTATTTTTTTAAAATAGTATTCTTGATTTTGTGTACTTATATATGAAAATGTATTTTATTTTTGAATTTTGCTTTTCTTGTATTGTAGAGTTCATATAGTAGTGAATGCTCTATTACTCAAGATACATTTGAAGATCTTGAGGAGATTGAAACTACATGAAAAAGTGTTCGTGTACGAAAGGTATGCTTAGTCATTTCTCAATCATTTGTTTTAATAGATGTAATTAATGAATTATATCTAATTACAAACTTGTTATGATACAACTAGGGGAATTTTGAAATTCCTATGTAGGAATATTTTACTATATCACTATCTTGTTTTACTAGTTGGGAATTTTTCTACGTACTTTGATAATTTCTCTTATTTTGCTATATGGGAAGGTGTCTAAAGTTTCTTGTGCAGGTGATTGAATCCGTGGACATTGAACTCAGTACCTACCCTGTTATTGAGTCCATCATTTAGGGGCAAGTGGTAATCATCTGCGCCTCCTTCTGCCTCTGGTACTGGCGCTATATCAAACGTGATTTTTGCTGCATGTGCATCATCTATAGCAAAGTCGTGATCATCGTCTTTGGGTCTGCGCACTTCCCTTTGGTTAGGGCACCCAGCTGCTGTCGGGGTATGGGTCCCATCCTCTGCGCTCACTTCTCCTTGGGGTTTCATCTTCGTCATCTGATTCTATGTTATCTTTCACTTTGACAGTGAGATAGGCCGCAGGAAATAGCTCATTGGCCAAAGTTGTGGACCTGTAGAGATCAAGACAATCGTTTGCATGCATCAGGTGTGTATATACAGAGCATCATCTACCCCGAGTGTATGTTCCTCGACTATGACAAAGTGGGCTTCCACCAAAAGTGATGTGGTGGGTATCAGAGGCATAATATCTCTGGACAGGACTACATCACATCTGCACGAATTGTGTTGACATCTGCAGGCTCCTTCCCCATCGACCAATTGTGCAGGGTAGACTTCTTCTTGTTCAAGCTTCTCGGCAAGAAGCAAAAGAGAGAGGTTCCCAAGTATCTGGCCACCAGTCTCTTTGGCTTTGTCTGCTTCCTTTCTTTGTTTTCTTTCGGTGCTGAATCAGGGTCGTCAATTGCAATATCGTCATCTTCATCAACCAGGGATTGGTCAACTTCCACCTTTGGGTGGGTGGGCATCAGAGCAGGAAACTCTCCGAAAATATAAAAAATAGAGAGCAGGCATGCAAGAAAGGAGTTTATTATCAGTACGTCTTCTGCAAACAAACCCAGGATGTTTACATTCTTCGTCGGATGCACAGACTGGCACATCGATAACTTCCACAAGGCTATGATTTGGCTGCTTGTTAGGATCGACAGCAAGTGCATCTACGTCTGTGGTGATGGGCGTCAGGTCCTATATCAGAACCAGGCGAATGATACCATGTGGGAGACCATGGCCAGGAGGCCTCCCACTATCCGAGACAGGCAGAGGAGGCATAGGAGAGAATAGGGAGAATCAGAGATCAGACGCATAACAGAGAGAAAGATAAAGTGATTATTGGATAGATATTGATGTACATAGACGTGCTATAAATAGCAGATTGATTGCATGATTATTGGGTGGATGGATATTGATGTAGATAGACGTGCTATAAATAGCACAGTGATTGCATATGAAGGGGTGTGTGCCTCTTCAGATCTGCAGGCTTTCAGGTGTATTTACATCAACATGGGCAACCAACGAATATATTGTTCGTATTTATAGGGCTCTACAACTTATCTAGGAGGTTGACTCTTCACCTAAGGAAAGTTTTTGAGCATGTTCCTCCTAGGCTCCTACCAATCTTCATCCCGATGATGAAGAGGTGGTATTGTTAACTACAAAAGATAATTAGGCACATAGATGATCATATTGACGTATTTTTTGAACTAGGAAAAAGACTTACGTATGCATTTAATTCCTTGACTAACAAAGTGTTACTAGATGTTTTCAAATTCATGTTTATATCACGTCATATAACTTTGATCTTTTTTGCCAGTTTAAACATGCTTTACCTACGCTTTCCAAGGTACGATAAATACCCATTTTCACTCGCTTTTGTCTACAATTGCCGTGCGCTTTCTCATGCAACTTTAAATGTGCTTTTTGTCTCGGAAAAAGAAAACTAGGCAACTATTGGTTGCAATCCTTTGGCATCCAATTTAAGTATTTTATACTATAGACCTTTATCTACTCCTCAAACAAAACAATTTCCATTAGAAAACCCTTCATATTGAGGCTTTTCGACAAAGTAAGCATCTTGTTTCTAAAGTATCCCCATGATCTCTACCATCCGTCATCTACTCTGATGCTTCTAACATTAGATTGGGAGGAGTATTATGTGAAGAAATCCCAAAGAAACACATCAACAACATGTAGGATATCTAGAAAGAAGGCAAATGAACAATTCAAGTTGCAAACAACTCAAGTGCTACATTTGTGGTAGTATAGGACATCTTCCCAACAAGTGTCCCAAGAAAAGTAAGTGTGCTCAACAAAATCTTTCAAGATAAACCTACATAACTATAGGTACATTACCAAAATGAAGAATATGATCCTTTCTACGAATCATCGTTGGATGGAAGTTAGGAGGTGCTTGAGTGGAGATTGGAGCAGAGATCCTAGAGTATACTAGTAAAACTATGAACAAGATTCTTTTGTATATTAAGGTGCTAAGATAGTAATAGTTTACACAAGGCCTTGAGTGGTAGTTGCATAGCCCTCATAGTTATTGTGAGATCCTTAAAGTCTCTTTGAAGCTTCAGAGTTTTGTAGTACCTTCTTGAATAAATTCTTTGATGGATTGCTATGACATTTCCTTTTTCTTGGGTTTCATTGAGATTGCAAGTTCTCAAAATATCATTAGGACTGGAAAATAATTATCGCTTGATCTTTTTTTATCTTTTTGCTTATGGGCTTTGACTTGTGCTTGGTACTTGGGTAAGTAACTCATGAATATATGTCTGCATCACGTGGGTTCAAAATAAGGTATTTTTAAAATACCAATTTTATACATTTTTTTACATATAGAAGGGTGTAATATAAAGGGGCTATTTATAGATTGAATAGAAAAGGGTTATGTTTTATTAAAGAAAAATTCACAGATACGGATATTTATAAATAGGCCTTGAACGCACGTGATGCAATGGATATACATATAATAACTTCCCTGAGGCTTGGTAGAGCTCTTAGATTTACTTTCATTGGCTATGTTAGAAAAGGAGGATATATTATCTTCAATGATCTACTTTCCTTTGTCTTGAAATTTTTGTGTTGAGATAGAGGGAAGCTAGAATGAGTTTAAAGGATAGAAATGAGGGAAAAATGAGAGGTGACTGAGCCTATATGTTTTGATTGTTGATACTTGGGAATTTTGGCTAGAATCTGAATTTCTTGAGGCAGGGAGTCCTCTTTAATGAGAAACCTTGTAGAAGTTTGGATTCCAAACCTTTTAGTTGGAGTTATAAACCTTCATATAGTTGAGTAAGAACTACCATTTTGTCTATCAAATTAAGAGTGATAGCATATTAAGCCCAATTCAAACTTTGCTTTTCTTCGGAGCATGAGATATTGTCCACTATAACAAAATTGGAGTAGAAATATGGAGATGTGAGGCACATTAGCATGCATTAATAACCATGGCTAAGTCACCATTTAAAACTGAGATAAAGTTTGGTTTTCAAAAGTTATTTTTAATGCCAATTTAGATGCCTTTTGGTTTTAATCATCACATGCTATTTGGCGCTTGTTTAAATGCAAGGCAACCTACCTAACTGTGTTGAAAATAAAGTTGTGATAGCAAATGAAGGTCTCCAAATAACAAAATACAAGGGCGGGGATAAAGCTGACAACTTGCACATGATGTCGAGCAGTTGTGTGGCCCGAATGAGATCAAAAAGTAGCATTGAGAGTGTGTTGAGGGGGGTGGGGGGGGGAGGGGTGGTGTGGTGTGGTGTGTGTTGAGGGGGGGGGGGGGGGGGGGGGGGGGGGCGAATTTTTGGGGGGGAGAAGGGGCGATATTTGGAGGGGGGGGGGGGAGGGGTGGGGTGGTGTGTGTTGAGGGGGGGGCGAAATTTGGAGGGGGGGAAGGGGAGGGGTGGTGTGGTGTGGTGTGGTGTGTGTTGAGGGGGGGGGGGGGAAGGGTGGGGAGGTGTGTATTGAGGGGGGGGGGCGAATTTTTGGGGGGGGGGGAGGGGTGGTGTGTGTTGGGGGCGGGGGGGGAGGGGGGGAAGGGTGGGGAGGTGTGTATTGAGGGGGGGGGCGAATTTTGGGGGGGGGGGGGGGGAGGGGTGGTGTGGTGTGTGTTGAGGGGGGTGGCCGAATTTTTTGGGGGGGGGGGTGGGGTGGTGTGTGTTGGGGGGGGGGCGAATTTTTTGGGGGCGGGGGGGGGGAGGGGTGGGGTGGTGTGTGTTGAGGGCGGGGTGAAATTTGGAGGGGGGGAAGGGGAGGGGTGGTGTGGTGTGTGTTGAGGGGGGGGGGATTTTGGGGGGGGGGGGAGGGGTGGTGTGGTGTGTGTTGACATGACAAGACGCGACGTGCTCCCCTCCCCTTAACACACCCACCCACCCACCATGACGCCCCCTCAAAAATTCTGCCCCCCTCCCACCCCCCCCAACACACACCACACCACACCACCCCTACCCCCCCTCCAAAATTCGCCCCCCCCTCTCAACACGCACCACACCCCCCCTCCCCCCCCCCCACCCCCCCTCAAAAATTCGCCCCCCCCCCCCCCCCCTTCAAAATTCGGCCCCTCTCAACACACACCAACCCCCCCCCTCCCCCCCCCCCCCCCCCCTCAAAAATTCGGCCCCCCCCCTCCCCCCCCCCCCCCCCCCCCCTCAAAAATTCGGTCCCCCCCCTCCCCCCCCCCCCCCCCCCCTCAAAAATTCGGCCCCCCCCCCCCTCCCCCCCCCCCTTCAAAATTCGGCCCCCCCCCCCCCCCCCACCCCCCCTCAAAATTTCGGCCCCCCCCCCCCACCTTCAAAATTCGGCGCCCCCCCCCCCCCTCCCCCCCCCCCTCCAAAATTCGGCCCCCCCTCCCCCCCTCAACACGCCATGTCGCGAGACGCCCTCCCCCCCCCCCCCCCCCCCCCCCCCAAGAAAAATTTCGGGCTTTGTAGGTATGCCTTGCCGTTGGAGCCGAAAACACCTATGAGGGTAGTGGTGCTTGCTCCATCGAAACACTCCTTGGAGATCCAAGGGAGGGTGAGGTGAGGCGTATGGTCCCCGCATCCGTCTTGTCCGCGAGGAGTGTCTCGAAACTTTGCACCTATGGACATACGTCATTGTTAGTAGGGTAGCTACCAGTAGATAATGAAGATCTACAATAGTAGAAGTCCAAAATAGCTGATGTAGAATTTGGTCATCACCTTGTAAATAACGGTGACCAAACTTGGCATTTGGATCACTTGCCACTTTTTCTATAGGTAGTGTTAACTTGGTTTTTACAGAAGGGATCTTTGGTCTCCTAGACACTAGGATTTATGCAATTTGGTCTCTCAGGTAGGGGTAGCTTGGTTGTAAGGCAAAGGTGAAGGCAAACCCAATGTGGCTTAAAGTTCTATCTACGATGCACCTCAATTAGAGGAAACTCTAATTAAAGCCTATCATGCTTGGCTTGATGTACTAAACCAACTAGTAGTTCATATGTGCCTATGATGCACCTAAATTAGAGCCAACTCTAATTAGAGCCAAGTAGGTAGTCCATAGGTTCAGAGATACAACCACCTCTAATTGGAACTAGGGAATCCACAAGTTTAGAGATACATCCTAGTCATAAGATACAGATTTAGAGAACATTTAATCCTAAATTGACTGGTCATAAGATACAAAAATATTTTGATATGTCATTGGTAGCAGGGTAGCCACCAACAAGTAGTCCACAGGTACCTATGATGCACCTCAATTAGAGCCAGCTCAAATCATTAACGGAGGGTGAGTGCATTGCTAGAGTCTTTGTGCCACTATATGCTACCCACATCTTGGGCTAGTGATATCTCAGTCCAAAATGTGTGCTAATATTTCGAGGACTAGGATGGTGTGAACATTGTTTGTGAAGCAGCAAGGATTTGCATTTCAAAAAAAAAGGAAGGGAGGCTTAGGAAGAGCCAACAAGACTTGATTTTGTTAATGGTGGAGCAAATCTGAAGAGGATGACAACTCTAGACCTACCTCAGGTGCTGTAGAACATGGTGAAGTAGAGAGAATGTAGTGTTGAAGACAAAACTTTTTTAGTGGATTCAATCACAATTCTATTGTTAACAATACAACATTGTGAATAAATCGTGATTAGTTTGCTTAATATGATATATTAGTGTGGTAATGGGCTAGTAGTAATGGTTCGGACTAGTTTTCTTCTATAGGAAATTTTACTATATCTATGGTTTCAACTAGTTTTCTTATCTAGGAATATTTTACTAGATCATCAGCTGGGAATTTTAAAAAATTTCTATATAAAAATATTTTACTAGATCACTAACTTGTAAAGAGCTCCACTTTTACTAGTTGAGACTTTTTCTCTCTTTTTTAATTATATGGAAATGTGTTTAAAGTTCCTTGTGTTAAGACTAACACAATTCTTTTGGTGGTTCATACCAACAATAAGTTTAGCGGAAGCGGAAGGGGAGATCCATTTGAAAGTCGTGGGTTTACTAAATATTTGAGAGGGGAAGCAGTAGAAGACAGGTCTTTATGCTCAATGTCATGACAAGTACAAGGCAATTGGAACCCTCGTGGGAGAGTAAATAGGCTGGCGCACGGCAATAGAAAAGCGTGATTCCATTAGTAGTATCAGTTGGAAGATGGGCTACAAGTGGTCATACGGCTAAGAGCAACCTTGTTATATGGAAGGCAGGTTGACCGCATCAGCAGCAACAACAAGGCTCGAATGGTCCTTTGAATGCATGGCTTGTGTACTAGGAGTCAGTAGCAGGCATCAAACCTGGTTCCGCTTAGTGAGAAGCTTTTTTAGCTACATAAAGTAGACAAAGCTGGGCTTACTATATACTTCTCCCGTAGTAAGATAAGATACCATCACCGACCAAGCCTACTCTTGTCATCCAGATTTTAACAATAGTCTCTTGGATGTACCGAATGGGAGGGTTTTGTTGTGCATTGAAGGCAACGATTCTGCTTCAATCTAACTATCCTATCGTATCCGTGTTTTTCCTATTTAAAACTTCCATATCACTTCTGATTGAGTCCACTCTAAAGATTCAAATCAAGTATCTTGATCCTTTCCAACATGCCCCACCAGTTTATGTCCTTCTGCTGTATCGTACAAGATGGCCAAAGAAGAACTAGTAACAATGGTACTAGTTTACTTGTGTAAGGAGGTACCTTGTAGCAAGAATACTTATTTGTTCACATGGCAGTGTTTTGAGAGTGTGTTCTTTATCCTTATACTGAGTCATTTGTCATGCTATGGTGTATTGAGTGGCATATGATATCGTGTTCTTTAACAAGATGGCATTGTTGTAGACATAGTCTTTTGATTGGGTAATCTAAAAGATTTTGCTTTCATTGAAAGACATTTTAAAAGACTATTTGCCTTGCAACGGTTGAAAAATTAGGTTGATAGAAAACAAAGTGGATATTGAGAGATGGTTGTTCACTCACTATCTTATTGGTTTAGACTCAAAGTTTAGTGGGAGGTTGTGTTAGCTATATATAGTTTGTCTATAGATAGCGCCCCAGGTCCCCTCTATATATTCCTGTCATGTGTGCTCAGTTGACATACTTCTGGGGTTCCACTTCTGGTGTCTCATATCTCTCTTCTCTCCTCTCTTCCTTTCGTCTCTCGTCTTCCTCGTAGTTTCCAACATGGTATCAGAGCGAGGTTCTACAACATCACAAAGATAAGTTTTCTTTATTGTTTTATTTCTTTGCTCATTAGCATACCTCTGTTTCATGACATTTTGTCAATTTCGTTGATGGGTTGTGCCACTTTTGATCATGGTAATTATTTTCAAGCTGAGGTAATAGTTTTTCATCTTTTGTTATAAGTTATGAAGCTTGAGTTATGATTTATTTTTTTGAAGCCCGTCATGGTATTAGGCTTGAGTTATGCTTCATGCAGCTCGTGTTGCATATCGCTTGTCAAGCTATTAAAAGGCTTTCTCTACCCATCTGATTGTTCAGATGTTTTATGCCTCATGGTTTGAATCGTGGAAGAGTGAGAGATTGTTAAGATGTTTTATGCCTCATGGTTTGCTTTGTGGAATAGAGAGATGTTTTATGCCTCACGGTCGGAGGACAATGATTTCTTTGCAGAGGCGTAAAAGGACCTGTGAAACAGCTACTCCCCCCTTGAAAAGCTTTGAGGCTTGCAGTAGAAACTGGGAGGGCCCCATGTCTGTGCTCTTGGCGTCAAGAATCCTGGACTACAGTCGAGCCTTTGCGCACACGAGAGGGGCTCGTCGGCAGGCACGGCGTACTGCATGCTAGAGGCGAGGGGAACGGCAGGTCCGATAGGGGAGGAGGAGGAGGAGATAGGAACCTATTGAAGAGCAAACAAATAAAAGCTGGAGGGGGAGAGGCAACGGGAGCGAGACCTGCGAGAGAAGGTGCCCGACAGTAGGCACAAGCTGCAGATATGCCGGGTTATACGCAAGAGAGAGAGAGACAGAGAGGGTGCTGGAGAAACTTGATGTGGGAGGTGGAGAGGACACGAGTCTTTCCTCTCCAATTAGCGTTTCATGAAAAAGCATGCACGTTATTCCTGGATACAATGCGAAATGCTGCCTTCGTATGTTGTCAGCTTTCATGACAACAGCAAACTCTTCATCTACTTTAGCTAATCTCTTTCGCTTTTGTATCGCTAACAGATCGTCCATATTTTTTGTCTTCTTATTATTCAAAATCTTTATTCTCAAAAGCTTTATCCAAAGCTTTACATCAGCGCATCACCAAGGTGATTATAATTATGGTTTTGTCTTTCTACGTATAAACTACCTAGATTCGAAAGGATACTCCTTATCATGCGATAATGTTATTATATCTAGGTTATTGTTAATTAGCTTCAGTATCAATAGCATCGACATTATGAAAAGAACCAACAATAGCAATGTTATGTCTTATGTTATGGATTCTTTGTCATGTCATTGTTTCATAAGTTTCATAGCTTATATTTTATATTTTTCATTCAATCAATGTTATTCAATTACTATTTCATTCAATGCTTTGGTATGTCCTCGTTCGTTATTCCATTGATGAGCGTCTATATTCTAGTTGATGATACATTATTTCGTTTATATTATTTCCAACTGATGAGGGTCTATATTCCAGCTGATGACAAATTGTTTCATTTATATTCTTCCTAATGAGCGTCTAAATTCTAGCTGATGACACATTATTTCGTTTATATTCTTTCCAGCTGATGAGCGTCTATATTCTAGTTGATGAATTTTTTTTAAATTTATATTCTATTCATGGGGTCCCACATGTGTTATGTTGTCTATAGAGCAGCGTTGCGAACTGTCTCTATAGACCTTGTGTTGTTCTGATGTCACTGTAATGTTTTTCTTTAAGTTTTGATGTGACAGATATACTGCTTACATCCCAAGTTCAGTTGAAGGAATTTCTTGGAGATTTTATCTTTTGCAGTGATGTCGCTTATCCTTATTTTACATGTTGTATATTTAGGAGTGATAAAGCTCTTTTGATGCCTTTGAATAGGCTGTTGTAATTCAGGAGTGATGTAGCTCCTTTGACGCCTATGAATAGGCTCTTGTAAGTTCAATTTTGTAATTTTATATTTTGAATATTAATATAATGGTAGGCCTATATAGACCTATGGGTTTTTCCCTTGAGCCCCCAAGGTTTTTTCATCCATAGTAAGGGACCTTTATTTGAGCGGGGGTGTTAGCTATATATAGTTTGTCTATATATAGCGCCCTAGGTCCCCTCTATATATTCCTATCATGTGTGCTCAGTTGACACACTTCTGGGGTTCCACTTCTGGTGTCTCATATCTCTCTTCTCTCCTCTCTTCCTTTCGTCTCTCATCTTCCTCGCAGTTTCCAACAGGTTGCCTACGTTTTGTACTAAGAATTTGGACTCTGTATGAGAAAGTCATAATATAACAAAGCTTGAAAGACAAAAACTACTTCCATGAGGAGTCATGTACATGTTTGCAAACTAAATTTCACATGTCCGAAGAAAATCAAGATTTAAAATCCCAAAACCTTGGAAATAGGCGTTGATCAAACAAGTCAAGTAAAGCGCTAAAGATATGACATACAAAGGGGAAACTTAAGGAAGATGCTAATGGAAAAGGTTAAAAGATTCATAAGTTTAATGTTGATTATTAATTGGAATGAAAGTTACAAAACATGCTTACCATAAAGCATTGTCCAAACTAAGAGCGCAGAGGTTTCCAACAAATTTCAAGAGTAGAATGCAATTTTAAATAGCGATCCTTAGAGTTAAGATTAGAAACAATGTTGATAAACAATGCTATGTTTAGGGATGAGTATGTTGAGAATGAAATAGTATCGGTATTATCATTTTAAATTTGTTGTTGTTGTCGAATTGGTCATGAAATGGGAATAAGAACCAAGCAGAAGAGAGAACAAGCGATGTAAGAGCTAAAGAGCTTAAATTTAAAGAGAGTAAATGTGATATAGGGACCTTATGGAAGTTTTTTGGGGGTGGGTTTGTGGCCTTGAGCACTACAAGATACGGGCCATGTATCGACATCTTAAGTGACAAAAATATTCATTAAAAATAGTATCCATATCGTTGCTAAAAACATTGATATACATGTCTCTACAGATCCGTCACTATTTATGTCCCTATTTGTAGTAACGTTCATGAACAATGTAGTAAAAGTCTTCATGTCCCTCTTCTCCCACTCTTCAATTGACTCCAAAAACTCTTCTTCCCTATTTGTCATATGTTTATGGTGCTCCACTAACTTAGGTTCCACACATGAAACAATGCTTTTCCAATTTCTTGCGCACAACCCATGACCTCATTTTTAGCTTTTAATGAGAATAGTAAGGGTTATAAAAAAAATGTATGTTTTGGTTTTGATATAGAGGCGTCATGATGGAGACGCAATACCAATCACTTAAAATAAACTAAACACTAAACCTCACAAAATAATAGTCCCAAAACTCACAAAAAAGAAAAGAAAAACTCGTGAATCATGATGCTAGTAGGATGCACATCAAAATTTGGAACCGTCTTAAATAAAAAATCATAAATCATGATGCTAGTTGTTTCCATGTAGGTAGGGTAAAGGGGCCAATAAAGTGAGGTCTTCTCAAAAGGAAAACACACTCGACCCCATTTGAGTGACAATTTTACGAAGAAGATGCAGCTTTTTTAGCTACTTTACATTATGATATACATTTTTAAAATCACAAATGAGCTTAACATGTGTCAAATAGTTGAGCCATACAATTTTTTTTTTAGTTTGGATTTTATAAAACCTTAAAACAATGCATCCTTCAATGTGACTCTATTGGCCCCTCATTTTCAGTTTTTTTGGAACCACCCCAATGTTTTTTCTTTGAGCTCCATATGATATAAATAGTTTGACCATTGCAAAGTATTTGTAGAACTCACTTGAGAAGAAAGAAATATAATGGAGGATTGTTAAACAACACTCTATTGACCCCTTTACCCTGAAAGCTTTGAAAATGAAAGGTAATCCAAAAGTTTTATTGGTGGAAATAGAGAGAGAGAGAGAGAGAGAGAGAGAGAGAGAGAGAGAGTAGAGGTCCCATTAATTTCCTTAACTACTACTTGCACTAGGGTCAAAGCTCATGTGCTCTGACTGCTTGTTAATTATTAGAGCGTCTTCCTCTCTCATGGACTTTCTTTGCATACTAGATTGCCCAATGCTCCATGCAACAATCAACTTACTATCCCCTAAAGGACCACAAATCACTCTCGAAGTAGAGCTCATACTTTACCTAAAATAAGTCATGGGATGCCTTTCGATCTCATTCCCCCACCATGCACCTTCAAACTATGTGGCATCGCATGCATGTCCAAATTTTAAGGTACAACTGCTTGCATTTTGATCTACCCTACACTTGATTTGCAATTGTGCATCCCTATCTAATAGAATGTTTGTTGAACAAGTAAAATCTACTAGTTAGAATGTTTTCCTAGGTATACGTATGTATTTGGTGTATGTGGATGTGCACACCTGCATTTTGTGCTTTTTACATTGGTGCCTACATACATATCAGCAAGGCTTGCACGATCTTGAAAAACATGATCATCAGAGTAGATCACTTTGATTGGGATCCACAAACCTTTTGAAATCCTCTGTGCTAAGAGCAACTAAATTTGGCTAGCATCTTGACACCTAAAATTATCTATTTTATTGGAGTTATGATCAGAGCGATTGTTGACTTACTAGCGTTATGATCAGAAGGGTGGATTGTTGACGTTCTTCTAGTTTTGTTTTCCAAATACTAGCAGTGTCATAGACAGTGGGGTGGATCTAAAAGGGTGGAATGGGTCTTAGATGATTTACTTCTTATGCACTCTCAAAAAGAGTTATTATGCATATTTTTGTATTAAAGACGACGCATTAATTCCTACGATCTCCCCCCAAATGACCCAAATGATAAACTAATAACTTGTGTGCCAAAGCCCAATGTCGATTTGCAAATGGTTCCTCAAAAGGAGAGTGCCCTTTGTTGTGTTGAAGACTTCTATGCCCTATAATTTTGGAACTAGAAGGGGAGGATAGGGGGATTAGAAGGCTAATAGCAATTGTGAAGTGAGAGTGTTTCTCTATTGGAGATTAGGATTCTTATCCAAGCATTGATCTAGATTCAACCAGAAGGTCATCTTGCTAACTATAAGCCTTTCATATTTTTGGCTATTCATGTGGCTTTAGAAATAGCTTTGGTAGTTAAAGAAAAGTTCTAGGTCATGTTCATTAGGTCCAAATGGCGAAGCATGAGGTTCATTCTTGTTGAAGTATGGATCTGGCTATCCTATAGTTGATTTAGGAAGATTAAAGATTGACACAAATATGGATAGTACTCATACAAAAACATTTGCTAGAAACTCTCAACTATTTGGGATGATTAGCTTTGTCATTATGAACCAGGTGTCCAAGATGTCTAACTATCACGTACTTTCATCAACATGAGTGTTGCTCTTGTAGTTTCTCCTTAGGTCATATATCTTTGGTACTTAGTCAATATAAACTATGCACATTGCTTGCTTATATACATCCTCCAAAATCATCCCATGTTGATTATACATTTTTGTTGGTATGACATGTTTCCTCTACCAATGTGTCCACCATTAATTTCCAACCAAGTTATTTATGGCATGTAATTTGACTTTTTATGTCTTGAAATTTCAGAATTAGAAGGGGAGTAAGGGGGCTGGGGACTCAGAAAACTGATAGAAGTTATACAATGAGTTTTGAAAGGTGAGATTGTTACTCTGTTGGAGGAGTATAATTCTTTTCTAGGAATCCATGCAGGTGAAATATTGGTTCATCGAATTGGATAGCTTCATGGGTGAACCTGGGACACCCAATTTAGACACACTTAAAATCTTTGATCATTTGAGAGCAACCACAACAACTAGTTTTTTGTGTAGAAAGAACTGCCATGTGGTGGCAATCTGAGAGTAGCCACAACAACTAATTGGAAAAGGTGATGAAGCGGTTTGAAGAAGTGATGACCCCATCCAAAAAAGGTCTCACCCAGAGTATGTGGCCATCTTGATTGGTATATCAATGATGTTAGGAAAAGTATTGATGACATGCTTTAGGGATTGCCTAGCCTTTGAGATTTCATGTATTATGTTGTGCTATACCCTCGCTATACCCAGGGAATGTATGAGTAGTATATGAGATGTTTGAAGCTCAAGTTTATCTTATAGAATTGACATACAACAACAAATGTGTAGAACAACAGTGCATCTTCCATGTTATCTCCTTGTAGTCAGTAGATTGGCCTAGGAGTACTGAGTTTGACTTTGAGACTAGAAGTGAGGAAGACCTAATGAATTTTGTTTTGCATGAAGGATAATTGCTCTTAGATATACTTGCCATCAACAAAATAGAGGCAAAAGGTTTGAGTGCTTGTCTTGTAGTAGTGAAAGTAGCAGCATTGGGTAGTCTAGTCAACTTCTTGGTAGGGGCCACATCTAGTAGGTAAGCAAAAGCAACAGAAATAGAGATGATTGATTTGGTTAGCAAGAAGTGGCTTCTAGTTAAAGAGGATGGTAGATGGGTTGTGTAGCTCCAAGAGAGTGTTTTTTTAATGGCATATTGTTTGAATAACTTTGTTTTTACAAGTTGGACATGTGAAGAATGGTAATTGTGTTGTTGAGG
This sequence comes from Lygodium microphyllum, assembly GCF_053477565.2. Lineage (NCBI taxonomy): Eukaryota > Viridiplantae > Streptophyta > Polypodiopsida > Schizaeales > Lygodiaceae > Lygodium > Lygodium microphyllum. Next base: position 152,890,784 of record NC_141138.1, on the reverse strand, counting down.
ATGAATTTGTAGGTATGATTGTGTGAAAAGGTAACTCTTAACTTGGAGATACCATTGTTGATTATTTAATACCTCATATGTTTTTCAATTTTGCAAAAAGTGTTAGATTCCAGTTTTAAGGATCAGTGGATCTTCTCAAAAACAATAATATCAAGCTGTGAAATACACTCATCTTTGAGCCTCATATAGAATGTTTGATGGAGGAGACATTACAAGTCATTCAACATGTCAATAATAGCTGTAGGGTAACTGGTTGTTGCTTCTCTTTAAGATTTCAACTCAATTGGAACTAATTATTTCAAACACTTTACTAATAGATTCTGTGTCTTTAAACTTCTTTAGTTCAGATTTGGAGCTTATGGATATCCATGTGCAAGAACATGAGTTTCAACACATCACAAGAAATATCTTGCAATTGTAGTGCATGAGGTTGCTGCTTTATGCATCTCTCTATGCATCATTGAACATGTGAGAAGGTAGTTTCCAAGAGCTAACATGTAAACCCTTATCCTCATCATATCATTCCAAGTGATACAATTCATATCTGGTTAGCATTGGTTCAAAGAAGCCCCAAGTCCCCCACCTTGAAGCATAAGCAAACAAGGTAGCTTTAATTCTCCTTGGTTTCCAAAACAAGAGTTGAGAAAAAGATGCCCAGTTAAAGTTAAAGATGGAGAGTAACGGGTTGCATCGTAGGATACCAAAACTCTTATATGCTCCTGGAGGTTTAGCAACAATGATGGGTCATTGGCTTATTTTTCGTGGCTGGCAAGCATTGGAGAAATAGAATCTTCAAGTTGCACTCATGATTACAAGCAAGCCTAAGACATATATATAGGTTGATAGGGAGTTTGGAGGAAGCACAATAGTCAGAGGATCAATTTGGGATTGCAAAGTAAGAAAAATAAGTCCGTTGTACATCTATGCTAATTGTATTGTGCATGGAAAAAGCACAAGTATTTGAGTAGCTTTCAGCATAGGCTTTAACATCTTAGACCTCCAATAATACGTGTTCAATTGTAAGGATGATTGGAAATGGCTTGGTTTTTGTCAAATTCTATATCAATGGTAAGTTATCACTGATATAGAATTTGACAAAAACCAAGAGATAGAAGCTCATAATCTCTTCACTCTAGAAATTTTCATTTCTGATATAGCTTTGGCTGTTGATGGTGGACAAATTGGTTTATGGTTGGACATGAAGGGCGACAAAGAAATAATGATCACCAAGTGTTGGAACGTTGGTGCTCAAAATCTTGCAAATGGAAGGTTTATACCCACCTTCTGCATATGTGTACCTTCTTAGTAGTACAAACATATCATTATGTGGCTTGAAACTACATTTTTTGCACAAAAAGATATCATACATAGCAGCTTATGCTATGATCAATACTATTGATAGATGGGAATGTTTATACAATTTGTATTTTAGGATGGATGGTGATTGCTAGAGTTTTTCAAGTGATTGAATGATCTTATGTAAATAGGTAAGGTGCCTAATTTTTCTATATGTTGAAATCTATTGGCATTTGAGGATCATTTTGAGGGATTTAATAGGCATTGTATTGTTGTTTAGAGGAAGTGCCTAAGTCTCCTTCTAGTTTAAAGATCTTATAGTTAACCTATATATAATGTGGATATAAAATTCAACCTACCCTTAACTGTGTAGTAGCACAATTCACAATAGAGTATGCATGGGTAAGTGGGAGGGCAACATCATCAAACTTGAGCTTACTTGGAAACTCCATACTAGTTTTTAAGAAATTGAACTAGCTCTATTTGAGGTTTAAGTGATGATTGGAAATGACTTGGTTTTTTTCAAATGTACTAACCTCTTTTTGCAAAGCTTGCAATAGCATAGCGGCACTAGAGAACTAGAAGGAGAATACACATATTGTAGTAATCAGGGAAGGGTATTGCTATAATTGATAGTAACCAATGGTACTACTAAGACCTATATTTTGTGTAGGTGAGCAACAACCATAACTTTTGTAGAAATGTCTTATTATTGGTATGCAGTCATTCTTGATTTTTTGGTATGTTGCACTATGTGAATAGTTATCTGATGATAGTTGTGATTGATTCAAGTAAAGAGATCAATTGAGGAAACATTTTCTTTGAAGTAGAATAGAAGCAAAAGTTATAAAGTTGAAGTTTTTAATCTCTATTTAATGCTAACAGTTAAGAAGGGAGAGAAGGGAATGTTAAGTTCATTTTAGTATAGGAGAATTAGAAGAACTTTTTAATGGGAAGAGCAACAATCGTGTGAGTTATGGACTTCTAGAGTTTGTAGCAATCTTTAGAGCACAAGGTCTTTAGTTGGTGATAGTGTACAATAACATCACATCTCCTGTGTTATGCCCTTGTAGTTAACAAATTGTCCTAAGAGTCAGCTTCACATTGAGACTAGAACTGAGGTAGGCCCAATGACATCCTTCCTAGCAGGATCATGAAGAACACAAAAAAGTAATGACATATACAAATTTGGTTTTGTGCTAATTTAGGCTCTAGTGTGGCACTAGAGTGGAGCTTTAGATTTCGAACAGCTACTAAATTTGTTGAATGTAGATAAAAGGTGCGTTGTTTGGTTTGGCCTTGAGGGTTCTATTTGCTATGATTAGTTTTAACACCATCATGGTGTTTTCATGTCACTAGTGTCCCTTAGGTAGTTAGGGATTTACCTTCATTAAAGGAAAACACATGCAACACCTGCATTGATTTAGAGTGACTAGATAGAGGAAAAGGAACCATAATGTCATATAGTACTAGCACTTCGAGTAACATGAGAATATGGTAATGCGGTCCTTCATGCTTAAAATCCCAGATGTACATATGTAGAGGTGGTGATTCTAGACCTAAAAGGGATAGCAAATGAAAGGATTGGTTGCTAATTATAATGATGGTGCATACAAAGGAATTAAGGGGGCACCTATATCTTACATGCGCATTCAACAACAAGCCTCTGTTAAGGGGAAGCCTTAGAAAATGGGAAACCAAGTTGAGCTAATGCTGACCAGGCCATGGATAAGGACAAAGCATGTCATTGAAACTAAAGGGGATAAAGCTTTAGAAAATGGGAAACTAGGTGAATAGGCCGCTTCGAAAATGGGAAAGTAGATCGATGGTGAATAGGCAATGGATAGGGATAAAATGGAAAGTCCTTGACATGTTGGATTCTCACAATGGCTAATTCCATCATAATTGGTGATTGAGGTTGAAATCCATATAGAAGCATGAACCAGATAAACCTTGTATAGGAAATGGATAGGGATAAAATAGAAAGTCCTTAACATGTTGGATTCTCACAATGGCTAATCCCATCATAATTGGTGATTGAGGTTGAAAGGTAAACCTTAAAGTTACATGCTTAGCACTATTGTAAGAAAACTCTAATATGAGTAGATAATCTTCCAAATTAGAATGTTTTTTGTTTACATATGCTTGCAGCATATCTTCTAAAACTTGGGTTACCTACTTAGTCTTCCCATCCATTTAAGGATGATCTACAATACTTAGATTAAGCATTGTATCTAACCTTTTGAATATAGCTTGCCAAAAATGAAAAATAAACTTTTGATCATGATTTTTTATAATGTTGGCTAGCAATCCATAAAGCCGATAAAAATTCTTAACAAATAGCTAAGCTAGGTAACTCTTCAGTATTCCCTATGTAAAAAAGTATTCATTCTCTTGTATAACTAGGGAATTACATTCCCCATGTGTGGTAGTAGAAAATCCTAGGCTATTATAGACAATTTCCTACATTGTTTCAAATTGTCCTATATTAGAGAATCCAAGAATGTGATTCCCTAGTTCTAACCATGGGGAATTATGGGCCACTATAGTAAGTTCCTATGTTCCCTCGAAATTCCCTATATAGGAAATGCAAAAATGACATTGAAATTCACTCGTCCCCAACACACATATGCATGTGGTTACACACACATGCACATGAACTCTCCCCTCCTAGTTAAATGGCCATATCTAGAGATGGTTCTAAAATAGTTTTTCTTAGCATCCACTATTGGAAATGGCCACATTATTGTACAAATGCGAGGCCTCAAACTAAGTAGTCAATCAATCTTGTGCTAATTACATGGCTTTGTTTTAGTCATTTCATGCTTGTTTGCTTCAACATTGCTTCTTGCTTTTCCTCTAATCTTCTGGAAATTTCTTCTCCTTACTCCTTAAAAAATTCGCTTCAATGGTGCACCAAGCCATCGAAGGTGACCTATGATGAATTAGTAACTAAATATTAACACCATTTGACATAGTTGAATACCTATACAAGCTATATGACATGATAGTTTGATTATTAATAGGAGGGAAGAATCAACTTGTAACTGGGATTAATTGCACAATATTATTCTTGCTATTACTAAGTTCATGATATCATGTAGCTATTGTTTTAGCATTCAAATTAAAAGTAGGTGTTTTGTGTAAATTTTACTTGTATTCTATATATAAAGGGGATTATCCACTTTCTTATTGACATATAGTACAATATTTTTTGATAAATGGTACCAAGAAGGATGGCCATGCCTTCCTTGTGATTTTTTATACATCTACAAGGGCCTATCTAGTTCCATTGATGAAAATTTTTGCCACATAAGTATGCTTTAACAAGGGAGCTATTCCTCTCCTCATCCAACTCATGGGTTACTTTGGTATCTTATATTTAACTTCTACATTTCCTTTAAGTCTTGGTTAAATCTTTTAAGCATAGAAATGGTTTTGCATTAAACTAGGCAAACCTTTAATCTACAATGAGCTCGATCAAATGGCCAAATTCATATATCAATCAAATATGAGGGGTTGTTTCTTGTTATGTTTTCTAGTCTAATTTCATGTTTTTTCTACAAATTAAGAATATGCATGTCTCCACACCAAAAAAAGGTTAGTAATTTTACTACCAATATGGTAAAGTAGAACCATTATCAATCTTAGTTTCCATAATTATATTAGTTTCAAGTTAAGCTAAAGGATGCTACATATCATGCTTTTCTATCAATCAATCCTAATAATTCATCATACAAATGTAGTTACTCATAAGGTGTAAGACAAGCTCATAGGGATTATATAAAAAATTATTTTTAGATAAACAAATGAGATTCATGCCTTGAAACAAGAGTACATGAATTCCACCCTCATGCATCACCAAGTTAACATATCTACGAGGTCGATAAAGGTATTCAATCTCTTCATTGGATCATCCTAGCCTATGTTAGGATAGCAATGTTATACAAAATAACTCTAACTTGTGCATAGTTAGGTTGTGTAAATTTGTGATGACAGAAGGCTAACCCATGGATGAGAGAGAGAGAGAGAGAGAGAGAGTTTTTATAAGGCATTAGAATTTATGCTTGTTTTAGAATGTCTCCTTTAATCTTGTTATGCATTGCATATAAAGAAAAATTTACCTAACACTCAATCCATAGAATTGGTTCAATTCTATATATAAGTATGCATATATGTAAAAACATGCTAGTGATTTTACCACCAATATGATAATGTAGAATAATGATCAACCTTAGTTTTCATGTCAAATGTGTAATTGATTATTAAAGAGGTAATGCCCAACAAATAGTATATCAATTTCAAGTTAAGCTAAAGTATGCTAATTTATCGTGTACATGCTTATGCATCTCACTTTCTCTCTCATAGGTGATGACTAGGCTACACCTTTCACACAACCTTATTTGTGCACATCATATACTACTTCATTGAGAAAAAACTTAGATGCACATTAGAATGCTAGGTGAACGTTAGCTAAGACTAGATTACTATAGTATCACCTATTGAAATTAGGTGTGAGTTAGTGTTCTTCTGAATATATCCATCATTAGATCATCACTCATTGCTCCTCTAATGACAACAAATACTTTGTGTTTGGTGTTGGATGTGTGTGTGAGTGTGTGAGTGTGTGTGTCCAATAGTGTTCTCTTCTCATCTAGTTAGAGATACCCCAAACATTACATTTTGGAGGAGCTTTTGAGGAGTTTTTCTCTGTATTATAAAGTCCACGAGAGTCATAAGAGAGTAAGGAGGAAGTGTGAGGACCTAGAAGCATCTTGTTGACTTCTTAGCTAACTTACTCACCACACTTGTAGGCTTGACAATGCGTATGGCTATGTGAGATATAGCTACCACTCTCATTTAGCTTGAAACGCTTGAGCAATAAGCAGTCTGTGGGTCTTGGTAGTCAAGTAAAGGCTCCCACATTTCTGTTCCATTGATTCCAGTGGCGTAAACAACCCATGAGGCCAAATGTCAATTTGTTTGATCTTTGTAGCTGATGCTAAGCCCTAAGGACTTCTAGAGTCAATGATTAAGAGCCAAGGAAGGTTTGTGTATACTTGGGGTAGTTGAAAACCTACAAATCGGTGTGCTTGATGGATACATCAAACCTACTGCATAACACTTTGTGCACATGATGCTCAAGATATACAAATGGTGGCTAGCATCAACTCTAAAATTCATTCTCTAAATCCTATCAAATGGCATCATAGGCCAACCACTGACCTTACTTGAAGAAGCAACTGGTTTAAGCATGGAGTTCAGCTATCTCATCCATTCATGCATATCTCTTAGGGATCTTAACCCTTCATATTTGTATCATTAGACAGAGGACAACTTCAAGCATTATAATATAACATTTTGTACCAAAAATATGTAATTGGTTGTTTATTTTGGCATGTCTAAGCTATGATAAGTCCAGATCTAATAACTACGTACCCCAAGCCTCAGACTATGAGGCAACAATAAATGATGAACACAAAAACTTAAAGCAAAGCAACCTGATTCTGAACACCATACTTGAAAATACTATAAAATGAACTTGGAACTCAAGATTAGACCTTGAATGATAGTTGACAGTTCTCCTTTACCATTTGAAAAGAAACACGAATATAAGGCATAAGTGCAAAAATGTCAACTAAACACCATAGTGGGGAATATGGAAATTTGTCATAACTTGAACACTATAACTCCAAATCAAGCGCTCCATAGCTCAATAGATTCCATTTTTCAAGTGCTTTCCAATGATAGGTCACATCATATGGTTTTGAGAAACTTATGGGCATGTTATTCGTGTGCCACATTTTCAATATTAAAAAAATGGGAATTGGGAGATTCCCAAACTCACTAATATTGTGTTACTAATATTTAGATAACTGCAACAGTAAACAACTATCCTTGTTATCACAAAAATTAAACAGCTCATGATAAGCAATATTAACTCCTGCAATATCAATCCTAAAGTCTATGGGTTGAGATAATTGTGCATTCATTAAAGTGTAGGTGCTTTAAGTTGCATGTTCAGGAGAAACATCAAGCTAAAGACCCAAAAAATGTTGGTCTTAACCTTGATGCTTCTCTCAGAGCTCCCTCACTACCATAAAGTTTTCAAGCTAAATAGAGAATGATAGAGTCAGGAGACAAAAACTCCTCCTACATTTGTTGGAAAAAGCTTGTTCCCTTCCTTAGCACCCTCAAGCTCAATACTTGCAACACTCAATGCAACCCATAGGACACTAAGTTGAACCAAGAACCCTTGAAACACTTGCTGTGCTTTACTATATAAACCACAATTTCCATATATATTGTGAGCCTATGCAATAAGATGGTGGTATGGTGGAGTGAGAATCATAGGCAGAGTAACTGATTAGATTTTCCTAGGTCTCACGAAGTTCATCTCCAAGTAGAGCACCTACAGGATCTCGCGTGATAGATTAAGATCCTCAAATGTATTTGCAGGAGCATAAATTGTATTTTAGTGTGTCTAGACACGACACATATCAATGGCCAATGAGAAACCTAACTTAGAAGAGATAGGGCAACACATTTTGTCCTTAAAGTCCCATTCAATCCATCTTTTGGCATTGAATCTGAGCTCTCTATCATGAATCGATAATTCTTTATTGTGAGATAAACATGTCCCTAAAAAATCCTACTTTTAATAGAACTACATCAAGAAACCAAGGATGACTTACAACTTTAATGGAAGCTTCTGTGATGATTCCACAAAATCATTGAGCTTGCTTAACTTCAAGCTAACTTCAAGTGTGTCAACATAATCTCTTGTGAAGTTCTTGTCTTTAGAAGCCTCTTGCTATTGAGAAAACAATTAAGACAATCAAATATGCGCACTGCAAAGTATACATGATCTCACACCGAGATGCATTGCCATACTTTATCTCGCATAGTGCTTTCCTCAACTCCATTATCATCTTCAACACATGTCAAAAATATAGAAGGAACCAAGTTATCCTCAACATTTGTGGACACTTCATTGGGTTTTGCAAGACTTTACAACATAGTATCATTACATCACCTTTAATGTTTCACATGCAATTTCATAGTAGACCAGAAAGACCATCTTTGAGGGACTACAGAAGTCCATACATGTATAGCTTCCAATACTCTCACTTATGTCTACTACATAGACCTTTTAGTACTTTCACCTCTGACAACTTGTGGGGGGAGTCATAAATAATCTTAAATACCCATAAATGTAGATTTAGAAGTTGTAGAATAAAAAAGTGAATGCATTAAACGAAATCTAAGCTTACTTCATTAGATGACCTTGTCAATACAGTGCCAAGGTATGTGTGTTGTTGCTACATAGGCAAGTGCATTAACTTTTACATGTTTAACAAAAATCCCTTCAAATCCTGGAGGTAAGTTGTCTTCATTGACATGGCCCTTTGTGGGTAAAGATTTTTTGTAAAAGATCCTATTGGAATATTGTGCCAGTCTACCAGATAAGGTTGGAGCATCTTTCACTATGAATAACCAGACTTGAAATGAACAAGAAGAATTTTAGAAACAGTCAGATTTTATCCAAACTTTGAGGCACTCATCAACACTAGAAAGTGTAGTAACATTCCCTTGTTTTGAGCTCATGTGATGCACATTTTTATACATTAACTTACCTAAGCTTTCATATCAACCTATAGCTTTAAAAGATCATCTTCAATCTATCCTTTGATTAGGTGTTGTCTTCTTTTCCTATTCACAGCCTGTGCTTCAATTACATTGCCACCTTGTTGATCTCCATTAGAGTCTGCTTGTCCTTCACATGGTCTAGGGAAGAATCAAGGACTTCTCCATCAACTATGTGCCTCTTCCAACTTCTCTTTCTCATCACATGAACCCCTCCTCCTTTTCTTAGGCCTTTCTTTTGGCTAAACTCTCTTTGACACCCTTGTTCATGTGGATTAAGAACTAACAAGAACAAAACAAGCACATAACAACGTATAATCATCACATCAGTATATATGTAAGTAGCATAATATGCAATATAGTTATCCATAGTCAATATATATAAACCCCCAAATACACTCTCCCACTGCATACCATATGCATAAAACAAAAACAAACATTATCACCACTTTCATATGCACTATAGTACGTGACACATGTAGTAGGCCCATGAAATGCACATACAAAAATGAATAATATTTAAATAAGCACAAAAACATACATGGCCATAAGATAATTTCCAATCTAGTATGACATGATCTCATGCCAATTGTCTTATTGACATACTTTTGAACTTGCTTAGACTAAAGTGGAAAGTCAATTATAGATTCAAGAGCTCAAGATGAGGCTCATTGTTACTGTGCCATCTGATTCTTATAGCTTAGAAGAAAGATGAAGGCCAAAACATATATGATTCATATAAGATGTCAGTATACTCAACACACTCAGTATGAAACTCTCTTCTAGTATAGTCAACAAAAGAGGGGCAACATCTTGGATCGGTGTGGGCACTGTCTTATTTCCAAGGCCATGTTCAACACTTTGCAAAAGTGAAAAAGAGAGGGAGAAAGACGCGCAACGGAGAGTGGATAGCATGGGATATGGAGGCTCAACCATTCTTCATTCTTATCTTCTTCAATATTCTCCCACACTTATCTCCAACAACAGTCCACTCACTAAAGTGGTATCCTCAAAAGATAGATGCCCCCAAACTTAAGGACACTTTACATACAACAATATGATAAGGCTTAGACTATGCCTTAGACTTTTGGCTTATTTCTCAACATTCCCCCTCAAGCTCAGAATGAGCTTGCACACATAAGACTCCAAGTGCACTCCTGAAGTACTCAAACTTATCTTTACCTAATGCTTTGGTAAAGATATCAGCAACTTGATCATTGGTCTTCACATGGACCAAGTCAATCTCTCCATCAATGACTTTTTCTCTAATGAAATGATAGCGCACTTCTATATGTTTTGTTCTTGCATGATAGACTAGGTTCTTTGCCAACATAATGCTGCTAACATTGTCACAATACATAATAACTCCACCATCAATCTCTATCCCCATGTCATATAGGATCAATCTCAACCATGTCTGCTCACATGCTGCCAATGCAATGCCTCTATATTCTGCTTCAATGCTTGATAAAGCAACTGTAGGTTGCTTCTTGCTGCTCCAACTTACCATGGCTGATCCAAATGAGAATGCATAGCCACTAGTAGATCTTCTATCCATAGAGCTACCTGCCCAGTCTGCATCTGAGTATCCAAACAGTGTAGGCTTGATTCCTTTTCCATAAAACAACCCAAATCTAGCTATCTTTTTCACATATCTAACAACTCTTCTTACTACATCCAAATGTGATTAGCATGGTTTCTACATAAACTGACTTACCAATCCAATAGTGTAACTCAAGTCTGGTCTTGTAATGGTCAAGTAGATAAGACTACCAACCATCTTTCTGAACATAGTAACATCCTCAACATAAGATCCATCATCCATCAACTTAGCATTTTGACCCAATGGTGTATCAACTGGTTTGCATCCTGTCATGCCATATTTTTTCAACATCTCCAATGCATATTGCCTTTGTATCAACCATATACCATGAGGTGTATCAATAACCTCAACACCCAAGAAGTATCTCAACAACCCAAGATCCTTTATATCAAACTCTTTATGTAACCCATACTTGACTTTAGTAATCTCCTTCTCAAGTGTACCTGTAATAATGAGATCATCAACATAGATAACCACAACAACCATACCATCTTCTGCATGCCTCACATAAAGTGAATAATCGGCTTTGCTCTGCTGAAATCCCATACTGCATAAGAATGTGTTGATTCTATCACACCATGCTCTTGGTGCTTGCTTCAGTCCATATAAAGCCTTCTTCAACCTGTATACATAATGTGGGTATTCTGGATCTACATAGCCCTCTGGTTGATGCATGTACACTTCCTCTTCTAAATTTCCATTCAAAAATGCATTTTTCACATCCATTTGATAAAGCCTCCAACCATAGATAGAAGCCAAAGCAATTACTGATCTTACTGTCGCCATTTTAGCTACTGGACTGAATGTTTCTTCATAGTCCAAACCATAAGTTTGTACATATCCTTTTGCAACTAGCCTTGCTTTATACCTTTCAAGAGAACCATCCGACTTACATTTGACCTTATAAACCCATTTACATCCAATGGACTTCTTTCCATAAGGTAGTTTCACCAAATCCCAAGTCTTGTTTTTCCTTAGTGCATCCATCTCTTCATCCATTGCTTGTCTCCACTCTTTGCTCTCTACTGCTTCTTCAAAGCAAGTAGGTTCCACATATTGTACATAAGAAACCATGTATGTATAATGCATCTTCGTGAACCCATTATAAGTCAATCTATCAACTGGATACCTTACTCTTTTTTACCTTCTCAATTGAGGCGCACTACCGTGTGTCTCATCTGATCTAGCATGTGGTGGCACATACTTTCCTGCACTTCCAGTGCCAGGTGTTTTAACATGCGGAATGCCATACTCATCATCTATAGATTCATCTTCTGAACTTTCAGTCATTGGTCTCTTACCTTTTGCAACTTCTGCACTCCTTTGTGCATTTCTCAATCTACCACTCCATGGACTGTAGCTACCACTACTTTCCACATTCTCTTGAGGTCCTGAAGCATCTTCCACATGCTGATTTTCAGCCTTGCTGTTGTTTGCTGAAATTTTCCTTCCATAGCCATTATCATCATTGCTTTCATAAGAATCAACATCCACTACAATTTTGGGTTTGTACCATGATTCATATTCACTGAATCTGACATCCCTGCTTATGTATACTTCCTTATTCACTGGATCATAGCATTTGTATCCCTTCTTCTCATCAGGATATCCAAGGAAAATGCATTTTATAGCCTTAGGTTCCATCTTCTTCCTCAAATCATCTGGAACATGAACATAACAGACACATCCAAAGACTCTAAAGTATGCAACAGTAGGTTTCATGCCATACATTCTCTCATATGGTGACATATTATGAATCAAGGCTGTAGGTGTTCTATTCATAATGTGAACTGCAGTATGCACTGCTTCTGCCCAATATGACAATGGCATGTTCATTTGGTTCATCATTGCCCTTGCAACCTCTGCAATAATCCGATTCTTCCTTTCAGCCACACCATTTTGTTGAGGTGTATACATGCATGTCAATTGCCTTTTGATACCATGATCTCTCAAGAAGTCACAAAACTCATATGACATGTACTCTCCGCCATTATCTACCTCAAATATTTTATGTAGCATCCAAACTGCTTTTCCACCATAGATTTAAATTCCAAGAACTTTTCAAACACTTCACTTTTATGCTGCATAAAGTACACCCAAGTCATCCTACTGAAATCATCAATGAAAGTGATATAGAATCTACATTTTCCGCTCATGGAAACATTCTGACATGGGCCCCAAATATCTATGTGTATTATTTCCAAAGGATAGCTGCTTATTCTCCCCCTCTTTGGAAATGGCAATTTGGACTACTTGCCAAATTGACAAGCCTCACATACATGATCAAAATTTACATATCCTAAATGCGGTAGACCACGGACTATCTGTTTTGATTGCATTTGCTTCAATCTTTGCAAATTAACATGACCAATCCGTCTATGCCATAATTCCACATCCTTATCTTGCCCATGTCCTCTCTCAACATACATAGAGTTTTGAATCACTGGAGTACCTACATCCAAGGCAAACAATCTCCCTTTCTTTCTACCATGAGCAATCACCCTGCCAGTTCTCCCATTATGGAACTCTTCAATGAAACATCCAAACTTATTGAATCTCACTTGCAATCCTTGATTTGTCATTTGACCAACTGATGCTAGGTTCTTAGTTATTGTGGGCACATAAAGTACATCACCAAGCTTGTTCTCAATCCCATCTTTAGTAATAAGTGGTACACTACCAATATGAGTAATTTTGTGTAAAGTATCATCATGAGTGGCAACATATTCATCATTTTGCACTTGCTCCTTGCTCTCAAACCACTCAGCATGATGAGTCATGTGGTTTGTAGCTCATGAATCCAAAAACCAGTCATTCTCACGAGGAGGATGAGTCATGCTCCCAAGCACATGCTCCATAGTAAATAAATGACCTCTAGGCGATCCACCTCTAGGTCCATAACCTATACCACCATAAGTGCCTGCATAGTGGCCATATTGGGTCCTTCCACGACCCCTAGACATAGCATTATGTTTTTTATAACAATCCCTCTCAAAGTGACCAAAATGCCCACAATAATGACAAGTGCCATCTCTTTGTGAAGAATGACTAGACCGTCCTCTACCTCTAGGGAAAGATCTCCCCCTGCCTCTATGCATGAAGTCACCACGACCAAAGTTGCCTCTTCCATGAGCAAAACCATAATTACTACGACGAGGTGAAGAGTCTCTAGCTCTAGATGAGCTGCCACGACCTCTCTGGTGATAGAAAACACTATCTCCACCTGCATTTTTGCCACTGCTAGATGCATTCAATCCCAACTTGATTTTTTCTATAAGTAGCAATCCAATAAGCTCCTCAAAGTCAGGCACAGAGCCTCCCCTAACGGAAATAGAGGTATCCAAAGATTTAAAAGCTGGTCCAAGCCCATTTAATGTTACAGACACTAAATCATCATCATCAACAGGTGCATTAATGGATGCAAGGTCTTTTGCAATTTGCTTGATTTCTGCCACATAGTCACTGATACTGCGATTGCCTCTCCATGCACCATGTAATCTCTACTTAAGTTGTATCTTACGAGCCTCTGTACATGTTCCATACATTTTTTCTATGCTTTCCCATGCCTCCTTACAAGTACTTGCCTTTTTTATATGAGGAATCAATGTTTCCGAAATACATATGGAGATCCAATCCAAAACCTTCATATTCTTCCCAGTCCAATCCTTGTACACTTTCTTTTGCTCTTCAGTTGGATGTTCGGGAACTTCTGGACATTCATCATCACCTGTTATGAGATCCCATAGATCTCTACCCATCAAAAAATTTTCCATCCTGTAGGACCAAACACTATAGTTGTCTTTGGTCAATTTGTCCCCCATGATCTGAGTGATTTGTGCCGTGTCGGACATTATGATTGCTACAAATTTAGAAGAATACAATAATACAATCTGTCCAGAAGTGGTATTCAGCAATATGACTGTCATACATGTGTCCAAAAATGGTTATATACATCCATCCATGATGCCAACATGTCATACATTCAGTTCCCAACAAGAAATATCCAAATCGGACCTCAAACGGTGTCCGTATGACTCAAAATGCATCAAAACACGGGCTTAAAATTGACCATTTTTCCTACACTTTTTCTACAGTTTTTCATGCCAGGCTGGAAGTGCATATCAAGAGGAAGCTGTAAAAATTTTCCTGGAATTTTTTGAGCAAAAATTGGCCTTCAAATGGCCTCCCGTAAATTGCATAGAAACTGCCCTTCTTAGCTCTAAAACAACTAGTTTAAGTTCTTCTGTAGTGTGAAATCCTTTGACTGTGAACCAGCTTACTAGTTAACTAGTTCCATCTTCCACCAGTATGAACATGGGTTCCAAAATATCTAGTTCAATGCATACAAGTGTGAACAGGGGTAATTTAAGAGGGCCTTAAGCCTTTGTAAAGGTTTAAAAAAAAACCTTATCCATCACGCCAAGTCGCCGCCTTCAGAAAACGGCGCACGCACTGCCCAGCAAATACTGAGCTTGCTATGGTCCATTGTCTCGACCCTCTCATCATCGGCTGTCTACTCGGCTCTCTTGGCATTTCGATCTATTGTATCCTCATGCACAAGCAGGAGAGCCATTAACGGCGATTCTAGTAGCAGAAGAGGGGCCTTCTCTCTGTATGAAGGCACCGTCTGGCACGAGAGGCGGACTCCCAGTCATCCTGCAGCCTGTTTTTGACGACGCCGAATGATTCAAGAGCATACTCCCGCCGCAGACGATCAACTTTGTGAGCCCAAAGCTCTTCCTTAAGCACCATCAAATCTTCTCAAACTCAACACTCTTCCCTGTCTGTTAAAGATAAGCTCTCTACTTCAAACAAGCTGGCCCTGTGTTTCTTGCAAGCAAACCCCCTGCTTCTTTCTTGCAAGCAGACCCTGTGCTTAAGCTGGGATTGAGTAAAGCAGCCCCCAAGCTTCCGGCATCAATCCATGACTCGATTTTGAACCAAAAACAAACCGATTCCTTGCTGTCATACATGATTTCTAGCATGCTTTCTCTTCCCGTATGCATCCGATGCTAACTCAATAGCTCAAAATCTAAGCCTCAATGGCTTCCTCAAGCCCGGTACCTGCTTTGGGTGGTTTAAATCGAGATTAGTATACCTGATTTCAATGGTCGACATGCTCCTCACTCCAATTTGAGCTCCCGCACTCGTGCCCTGATACCAACTGAAAAAGAGAGGGAGAAAGACACGCAACGGAGAGTGGACAACATGGGATATGGAGGCTCAACCATTCTTCATTCTTATCTTCTTCAATATTCTCCCATACTTATCTCCAACAACAGTCCACTCACTAAAGTGGTATCCTCAAAAGATAGATGCCCCCAAACTTAAGGACACTTTACATACAACAATATGATAAGGCTTGGACTATGCCTTAGACTTTTGGCTTATTTCTCAACAAAAAGTGAAGACATGAGAAGAAAATAGAGTATGCCAAGAACACGCTTGATTTCATACTAGAACGAAGGTTGGAATCACATCCAATTTTTGGCAACTTCCTTCTCCCCATATTGGTCAAATATGGAATATTGCAAGATACTAAACAAGCTTTTGACAACTTGGTTTTCATGATAGGAACCATTAATTCTTCAATTCTCTGACTTTTGGTTACATGAGACATGGAGAGCTACTATAGGTTCTCCACCTATGCCACACATGCAACAAGATTGAAGAAAAACATGCAAAAAGCCTATTTTAGCTAACTATGTATCTCTCCTTAATGCATGTTCTATGTTGAGAGATATAGAAACATGCCAAAACTTGCATGTGCAACTAGTCCAAATGGTTTGGAAAAATTTGTTTTGATGGACATTGATGTTGCCCACAAGTAGTAATGTATTGTGAATGAGGTTTACTTGGAGAGCCACACAAAGTGTTTGACATTTTGCCCATTTAAAATGTTGTATTGTGGAATGCTTTGATTATAGGATATGTAGCAAATGGAATTAGTGCAAAATTTACCAATTGTTTTAAAAATATTGATCCGGGTTTTTTACAACCCAGATTATTACCACAAAATTTGGCCAAAGCCCCTATCAAGAGCTTACCATATCACTTTGGGTTTACTCTTTAAGCACTAGGTATGCTACATTGCTTCTCGATTATGATAACTCTAGCAAATGAGGGGAACAAGTTCTTAGGAGGCATGTCAATGTAAAGGGTAAAAGGAATGGTTATCTTAGTGAAGATGAAAATGGATTACACCTAGGAGTTGAGTGAGTGCATAGATTTTTCAAAGGACTAGCCTCCAACTACACATGGGCTCCGTCTGCATCACTAAGATTTGGAATCTATCACCATCATTAGAGGAAACCTCACCCTAGCACACAAGTCAATATCCACATCATGGTGTCATTTGGATCTTGCACAAAAGCTTACAAGCATGGACCCCTTTTGTCACATGCTTATATGTATTTATATACATATGGGGGACTAAAGTCAAAGCAACTTTTGGAAGCCGTTTTTTATAATCTCAATAACTCCCAAGAAAAAGCGAATTTCAAGAAAATTCCCACGTAGTCCAATCGATTTTGACCTGGTCTACAAAGTTGCAGAATAAACTTTTTTCAGATTCTTCACAGATTTGAAGTTACGAAGGCGCAGACTGCTGGCTATATGCAATTTTCTTCTCTCTTTCACCACACCAACTTTCCACTCTATCCTTCTTGTAAATATATTACAATAATGTTCTTTGGGCACCCACCTCTTGTAATCTAGCTCCATTTCTCTATTTTGTCTACCACCACCCTTGGCTTCTTGCATGATGACCAAGGTGGGGACTTGTCCCATCCACTATTCTCCATATTTTCAAAGATGCCATACATTATCTAGGATTATGTTAATCAAGAAGATTAGCTTAATCTAATCCCTCATGGAGGCTATATAAAGAGCCCATAGAGAATGAAGAAAAGGAAGGAGGATAATGACAAGCGCATGAGAGCACTCTAGAATACCCTCATGCTAGTCCATCTCTTTGAGGTGAGCTACGAGTGAGCTCTTTTATTATGTAGCATAATGGCAAGCTTCCTCTATCTCTTCTCCTATTATCTCCCTCTCCTCTCATCTCTCTCTCTCATATTCTAATATGGTGTCTAGTACATATATTCTCTCTTGTAAATTTGTGTCTTGGTTCTCTTGATTCTCTTTGAGAAAAAGGATGACCTAGCCCATCCTCCCTTTGGCTAGGTGGTGCCCCTCTTTAGTTCTCTTAGTGAGGATTGGAGGTTGGATGGGTAAGAGGCAACCCCTTCATCATTTCAGCCCTCAATATACAGCTAGAGGCCTAGGTTCTGCTCATGTCACATTCATTTGCACCTTGATCAACATGCAAGATTTAGAAATGGGTGGTGTTGTTCACATGCACGTGGCATGTTGTTGGATTGCAAAAGACTACCTAGTACTTGAGAGGTTTTTGGTTCAAGATTTGTTCATCAAGATTTAGATCTAAGAAATTATATTGCAATATGATTATCATGTTAATGTGTTGTTAGAGTTAGCCATAAGATACATAGGAGGTGCTAGAAGTTTGAGTTGTTTTAGTTATTTGAAGAAAGTGAATGTAATTTGGCTCTTTTTATGTATTGAACCAAGAGTATATGTGGGTCTTTATTTATTTTTAGATGCATTAAGTTGAGTGAAGCTCCTTGGATACTCTGAGGTAGAGTATGCTTATCAGGTTAGCTCGTATTTTTTATTTAGTTGGCCTCTTTTGGTCTCCATGTTTCATTTAATTCATGTTTAATTATTGAGCTCTAATGGCTTGGAAGTGATGAATCTAGGGATGGAATACTAGCATAGAGTTTAGGAAGGATTGAGAAGGCATGAAGACTATTAGCACCACCACTCCAATGTAGTAGTGGCTTGTGACATGAATATCAGTTACATGTTGGAGTTGCATTACGATGATCACACGCAGTGATGAGTCCTCTCTTTAACAAATTTCAGTGTGTGAGTGAGGCTTTGTTTTGAGAAGCAAATTTTAGCTAACGAGTACTAGGTTTGTGATTTGTATAAAAGAGAGAAAAGTGATCCTAGTATTGGATAGTCAACCACTCATGTAGACATGATTTGTTTGTGCAGAAGTGTAAAAAAGTAGAGGAGGAAAACATGATAAGAATGGTTGCAGCAAGGAGGTACTAGCTTGTATGTATCTAGAAGGCAAAAAGTAAAGTAGACTAGGTGAGGAAGACTATTGTAGCTCATGACATCAGCCTCAAGAAGGCAAAATTAGGTAACCCACAAAAAAAAAAGAAAGTCATGCTCCCTCCACTATTTCCTTGCCTGTCTTTTTTTCTCTCTTTCCTAAAATTATTGTCTCTTCTTGTAACTTAGGAACTTCAAAGGAGGGTATGTTAGAAGCATATCTTGTTTAGATGAAACCACATAGGTTTCCTGCATAACAATACCACATAGGAGAAGAGGTAACATTGATCCCTATAAGCAAAAAGAGTTGGAACAATTATATTTTTAGTCAACCACATGATGAAGCAGCATGTATATGCATTTTCTTTAAGATTTCAAAATTTTAAGGCTAGTTTTTCTAAACATGTCATCAATAGATTTAGGTCCTTGGAGCTACTTTAGTGGTGCTTTGGAGCTTGATGGATACCCTGTACAATAAAAACATTAATTTTAGCATGTCACATGCACCTTACAGCTGCAGAGCATGAGTTCACTGTTTCTCTCTTTGTTTCATTGAACCAAAGGCTCTTGCCATACTAAATGGAAGGAAACCTTGCATGCAAGCATGTGAGTGGGCTTACTCAATTGATGTGGATTGGAAATGTCATTTGTGAGCTCACAATCATCATCATCATCATCATTGTTATCATACTATTATGCCCCCTCCTGATGCTATTTTTCAACGATGAGTATGTGAGAGGACCATTGTTTGGAGCCCGTTTGCAATTTGGTTGATAGCATTGGGTTATAGCTTTCGTGTAGCTCCATCATTGGTTGATTATGACATGTGGGTTGCTCAATCTTCACAATCTTGCAAGATTTGTTGCTTCGGGTGGAGATCTTTGGGGCTTGAAGTAGATGTAGGTTATGGATTCTTGTTTAGATAGATGGACACAAAAGGGAGATAAATCAAGGAGTTAAAAGATCTGGCTATGCCTACTTTCTTGGGTGAAATAATAGTAGGAGAAGAGACTACGGAAGTAGGTCATAGAAACCTAAAAGCTAAAAGAAAGACCATATTTGAGAAGAGAATATGGGCTTTTGGCTTGTGTAGAGCTGCAAGTAGGATGAACATTGCTAGAGAGAGCTAAAGAAAGGCCAAGAAATACTTTCTAACTACACATGATTTCCACCAAGAAAGACACACAACTCTTGAGTGTTTTTGGTGACTGTACATTCACCTAGAAAGCTTCATGAAAAACTAGTGAGAATAGGTTGTACAAGCTGAAGACATTTGAAGTGCATTGAGTGATATGGTCTTCAAAAGAAGCTACTTTCTTTCCTTGCTAACATGTTTTTCACAAGATTTGCTACATTTCATTATGCAAATATGATGCAAGTGCTACTTAGTTGCTATTGGAAGTTGTGCTAGGTTATTCCAAAACTTGAATTGATGCATATGCTCAATTGAAAACTTGGTTTCAATCATGTTGTTACTACTGCTTTAGGGACTCTTCTTTTGAAGTAGCTACTTAGAGAAAAGGTCCCGATGTCATTTAGTGGGGTTTGAGTTTTCTTGCATGGCCTTCCTGTGTGGTGATGGCGTCTCCTCTGTAGTCGTCTCCTATGGATTGATGTTGCTAGAGTGTGAGCTTGGTTGGCAAGAAAGTGTTGCTCCTTGCCGTGTGCCTTGCATATAATGTGGTACTGCAACATTATCCTACTTGGTTGAGTTGCTTCTTAGGCATTTTTGTACATTCGGGCACCTTGTTGTCTATCTTCTTTTCAGCCCCATTTGACAACAATGTGATGTTTTTTCAAGCCTTTTGTGCTTGTTTCCTAACAACAGGTGTTATTTGTTCTAGTTGCTAAAGGTTTCTTGGTATATGTTTGTGGGTAATTTTTCATTTCATTTTCATGTTTTTGCTCTATACTTATGTCTATAATCTCTCTTGTCTTGCAAGTCTAGATGCTGGCTATTGTTGACTTTGGTTGTTTGTTGATAGTGTCCTTACTTTGAGGTTGGCTTGTGTGTTGGTTCTTGATAGTGTCCTCACTTTGAGGTTGGCTTGTGTGTTGGTTCTTGGTGAGCAAGGGCTGTTTAATCTTTCTTTCTTCACTGTCAGTAGGTTTTACTTGTGGGGGGTTCCTGATGTTTTTTGCATTATGTGATTAATTCAATTGAGCTTCTCATTGTGCCTATACATCTTTGTGTATTGCAAAGGGACATGCATGCCATAACCATTGATAGCTACATGGAACTACCCGACAACGATGGGCAAGCCCTCCTTCGAGCAATTGCCAAGCAACCCGTTAGCGTTGGCATCAACACAAGTGATAGAGATTTTCAATTCTACATCCTAGTAATTTACAATGCAATGTCTATGTTTACCATTTCATTAGCCATTAGGAATCAAGTAGAGTAAGGATATAGTACCCCCATATTATGGTGTCATATAAATTACTTGAGTATTTTATTTAAATAAAATTACCTACATATGAAACTTTTCTCCACATAGAAAAAAGCTTATATAGAAAAATATTACATATCCAAGAATTTTTTCTTAACATAGGGAAAAGAAGCTTATATAGTGAAAATTTTCCTACCTATTCAATTAGATGTGTATTATGGCCTATTCAATATTAACTAAACAATCTCTATATAATTTCCTAGTTTAAAAATTACTAAATAATGTCTATATAGAAATTCACATAAGTAGGAATGTGCAAACTAGGAAAAATGCAACATTTTCAATTAGAGAGAAATTAGAGTAACATAAGAAATTTCTTATATAAGAAAGCTATTGGATGTAGGGAAATTTCCCTATGTGGAGAAACATAGGACAATTTCCCTGTGTAGCAAAATTTCTACACATAGGAAATTTTTCCTACATATGAAAGAAGAAGCTGATAAAGTGAAAATTTTCCTATCTATTCTATTAGATGTGTATTATGGCCTATTTGATATTAACTAAACAATCTCTAAATAATTTCCCAGTTTAAAAATTACTATATAATTTCTACTTAGAAATTCACATAAGTAGGAATGTGCAAACTAGGAAAAATGCAAAATTTCCAATTAGAGAGAAATTAGAGTAACATAAGAAATTTATTGTATAGGAAAACTATTAGATGTAGGGAAATTTCCTTATGTGGAGAAACATAGGACAGTTTTCCTATGTAGGGAAATTTTTGCACATAAGAAAATTTGCCTACATATGAAAGAAGAAAAGGGTATTTCCTATCAATTCTATAGTTAAAAATAAATATAAGTAGGGAAAGTAAATAATAGGGAAAATGGAACATCTCCCTATGTAGGGAAAATACATAGGAAAAATTTCCTATGTAGGAAATTTCCTATGTGATTCCTACTTTCTCTAGCTAGAAAATGTTCCATTTTCTCTATTATTTACTTTCCCTAGTTATGCGTGTTTTTAACTAGGGAATGGATAAGTAATTCCCTTTTTTTTCATATGTAGGAAATGATTAAAAGTTCATTGTGCCTAATTAGAGTTAGATTAGCTTAACTCTAGAGTCTAGTATGAACACACTGAAAGCCCTAAACACACCATAGTTTGACACCTTAATAAGTTTCCATACAATAGAAAGTACATTTGGGCACTGTAAAAAACTACCAAAGTCTAATATCACCATGGTAGAGTTATATTCTCCTTGGATTGAAAGTAACCCTACCATGGAATCCATGCTAATGAATTCCCACTTCATCGGAGGAATGCCATAGGGGGTTGATGTTTCCCTAGCATTTTCATAAGATTTTCTTTCACCCTTTGCTAGTTTAGCCATTCAATGGCATCACCTCTAATATTTTCCCAATGATAGCTTTTCCTAATTACATTGAGAATCTTAGCATAATTAAGATGACTTGAGAATGGAGAGTCATATTCTTGCCATAATATCTTCTTCCTTAGTTCGTGTGGCTAGAAGGAATGCATGATATTTTCTTAAAGTACAAAAGATCTTCCTCAATGGAGAAGTCTCAGTACACTTAAGTTGCAACTTAGGATCTTGATCCTTAAGTTGAACATCCCTTCTTAACTATTTAACATCCCTTCTTAACTATTTATACTTAGGGTCCTTTGCAAGTTCAGTCTTTGTCCTTTGGATGAGGGATTACTTGGTATTGGTACTATAGTAGCTACTAATTCTACCCCTGATGGTTACTCTAAAGTGAGAGTATTGAGGAATGCCTTGCAGCCTATAGCATCCAAAACTATATTCTCCTTACTTGGCCTAAATTTAATGTTGAACTCAAACTCTCATAAGACTTGAATCCACCTTCTTTGTCTCATGTTTAGATCTGGTTGGCCATTTGAAACTTGTGATCTATTACCAAGGTAAATTTCTTGCCAAGTAGGTGATGTCTCCACAGCTTAAGAGCACAGATCACAACCAACAATTCTAAGTCATGTGAATAGCATACTTTCTTTCATGAGTCTTCTGCTTCCTTAACAAACAAGAAATTTGATATCCCTCTTTCATAAGTGCACAATACAATGGGAGAGAGCTTGTATCTATTGCAAGCCACAAATCCTTGATTTATATCAGGAAGCTTTAGAATGGAGGCAATTACTAAGCTTTGATTGAGTCTCTCAAGGCTTGATTTCTCAACTAGAGTCCATACTATGTGAGTTTGTTTCTTTAACAAGTCTGTGAGAGATGCAGTGATCATGGCATAATCCCTAATAAAGATTCGGTACCATCCACTTAATCATAAGAAACTATACACTTCATTGACCATCAGTGGGAATAGCCATTCTTGTATATACTTGAACTTGATAAGATCCACAACAATTCCTTCTTTTGGTACTATAAACCCAAGGTACTCAATTTGTCTCTTGAAGAATGTGCACTACTACTACTTAGCATAAATCTTGTGCATCCTCATTGCTTCAAGAACAATATGGAGTCATAGCTCATATTCCTTATCTTTCTTGAAATAGGTCAACATTTCATTTAAAAATATGAGCAAAAAGTCATTGAGATAAGGTTGGAAGATGTCCTACACTAATCTATTGAAGGTTGCAAGAGCATTTGGTTAGTTCAAAATACATAAAAATAAACCCATGGTGTCTACTTCTATTAAAGACAACTTTGGGTATATGTTCTTTTCTATAGTATTTAGACCTCAAGTTGATATTTGAAAAGATATTTTCTTCTTCATTAATCTTAGGGAGTGGATACTTGTTCTTAACTTTGACCCAGTTTAGCTTGTGATAGTCAATGCAAAGATGAAGGGTTCCATCTATCTTGTTTTGAAATAGAAATGAGACTCCCTATGGAAAATTTCTTAGTCAATCCAATAATTGCTTGATTTGTTCTTTCCACTCAATAGCCTCAAGTATGGACATTCAATACAATCTTATAACAATATTGAAGCAGCTCTTGGTATTAGCGTAATTTAATGGTCAATTTCTCTTTGAGGTGGAGGCTTCATTAAATTTCCCAAGAAAATACCTACATACTCCTTCATCCATGAAGGTTTCTCTTCTAATTTGTTATCTTGACTAACTGGCTCCTTCGATTCCACAAGCTTTTATACTACAAACACAAGTAATGACATATGCATAAACACCTTCCACAAAAGACTCATGCATACATGACTGAGAAACGTAATAATCATCAAAAGAGAGAAGGCTTATTAGTCCTTTCTTATCTATATTACTTTTTTTAGGGCATTGTCATACATCTTCCTTTTGTTCACTCTCATCAAATATTGTCTTCCAATGCAAGAAACATGAGCCAAATCCAATGAGTGCTTCTTACAAGATCCCACAGCTTCTAGCATACAAGGCCTATGCTCAACTATGCTTTCTTTAACCATATACATATCATTAACAAACTCATCATCACTAATCTCATAACCATTGTTAACACCATCCAAACCATCAACATAAGTACTAACAAAACTAAACTCATCATCCAATTCACAAAAGGCATCATAGTCATAATTATCATCATTACTATCATTACTCAAAACATCATCCTCACAAGACGTATCAAACCTGAAATTAACATCATGATGGGCAAACAAAGCACCCGACCATGAGCTAGAGGGAATTAAAGGAAGCCCTCCTTCCTTCTCTTCTTCTTTGCCGAACATATCGGACTTGAGGAAACATCCTTGCCTTCCTCATCAAAAGAACTGTGTGTCATCTGGAACATACCTTTCCTCTACATATGTATATGTGGATGCCTTCTCTTTTGCATCTTTGAAACTTGGATGTGATTGATAGGCTATATGTTGCACCTTCGACCACATAGCTTCCAAAATATCTTGATAGTCTTCATAAAAATGACCCATTGCTCTGATCTATTTGAGATGCCTTTCATATATGTATTGAAAGTGTCTTTAAGTGTGACCAGTCAAAGTAGAACTCAGAAAGCGAAGAAAGAAGAAACTCTTTAGCAATGCTACCATGTTGGACTAAGTGGTGACAATATCATTGAGCACACAACTCATGACCTCCAATGCATAGCCTTCCAATCCTTGGAAAGCAAAACATGCATGGGCCTCGTCATCCACAACATGAAATTGCTGCATGCATTGTTCAACACAAGAAATTCATGCATGAATATCTTCATCCACATTCCCATGAAAGCAAGGCATGATTAAGAATTGCCCAAACTCAAAAACCAAGCCACTTGCAATATTTCTCAGTGGGTGCACCAAAAAATATGGTGTCCAAGTTGAGCAAGGAGAAAAACCCCAAACACAACCTGACAAGAAGAGACAATGAGTATCGATAAGGTTTTTGTGGCTTGGTTTTTATCTCAATTGATGTAGATTTTGGATATCATAGTCCTTGGAGCAACCTTGGTAGTGGAAGTAGATACACCAAGTCTCAAGACTTATCCCAATACAACCCATCCTTGGGATCCATGTCTACCAACCTATCAAAATACTTGAATGCATCTAACTAACATACCTCTATATATGGATCACCAAATCTTTCAAGTAACACGAGAAGATGTGAGAATATATCCAAGAAGCATGAAGCACCAATAACACATAAAGGATCACAACACCTTGTCAACATGCATGTGTAAGGATACCTTCAATGTCCAAAATATAGCTTAAGCATAGTTACTCCAAAGCATTAAAGAGAGCCATGAATAGCAAATTCCATTGTAGCCAAACTCAAAGCATGAAGTATGTCACCAACATATTCTCATGAGCACACCCAATCAAAAAGATTCAGTTTAATCTAAATCATGTAAAAATATACAGCAGTCCAATTCATACTTATTAGCAAAGACAAAAGATGATCACGTGGATAGAGGATAGTACTAGGAGGCTTAGGACTTCTTTTGACCGTATAGGTTTCGTTTTGCGAAGATAAAGAATAAGGTTTATGGGGTGATGTAGGCATTGCTGTGACTGGAACTCCATAGAGGTGTCGAACCGATGATAATAATAGTTGATCCTCACGCTGCCTTCTCTTCTTGTAATGTTTTACTTACTTGCCTTCTCAGTAGCTGGATGAGCTTGATGACACGCTCCCAAAATCACTATGATGATTTTTGAGATAGTGAGGCAGCAATTCTTCTGGAAACCAGTGTGACACACACCTTATCCTCCATTAAAGGAGAGTGCTGGCCCTCTTCAATTGATTTTTTCTTCATTTGATCAGTCCGCCCTCTATAAACATGACCAGCTTGCTACAGTCGTCTGCACTTTTATAAAGCAGGCCTCGGCCCTCGATTATCACATCCCCGGCATCAGCAATGCATACCTCTTTGCTTCTGGTAATTCGTGCTCATGACGGCCTGTCCCTCCGCCTATAATCACAGCTATGCACTCAGCCTATAGCTGATGATCCCGAGAACTGTACTGCGCTGGTCACATTGCCTTCGAACACCCTTCCCCCACCATGTGGTTCAAAACAGTGAGCTTTCTGTTCGAGGCCTCTTTGCCATGCAAAAGCCAGCCGTGCTGCGTACTATAATTGGCTGGAAACGATGGCTCTCTTCTCTTGCATGATCCCCCCATTGCTGTTGCACTAGCCCTGCAGTCCTTCAGTCTCTTGCAGCCCATGGAAGGACTAGAGACCCTGGATGATCACGATGTCCTCTTTTTCATGCAGTCAACCCTCCTTCAAATCAACACTATCTGATTTCTGCAGTCGTTGATGATCACAATACCGAGATATTATCGTTGCTTTCCGTCATCCTATAGTCCCTTTTGATCTTAGTGTTATCTCCTGCTTATGCATGCAATCACACGTTGGATTCTTATGGCCATGCATACTCTCTCTTTCTTCCTTTTTGACGGATTAATTCCTCCTGAAATAACTGTAGCAATGCCCTTTTTTTTTCAGAACTAACCAAATTTGTATGTCTAGCTGGACATCTCATCCACCTAGTACCCTTTTCTTTTCACCACTCTTTAAGCTTAGTTCATATCCATTTACTTATTAACCTATGATCTCACATGAATGAACATGAGGCCATGACATTAAGTGGATTTAACATGCTTATTTTCTACTTCATGGAATAATTGAGTACATCTACATACTTTGATATGTGTTTCTATTTGTACTATCATCACATTGTCTAGGAGAATTTTTTGCCTTATTCAAGGTGGAGAGAGCTTGCTCGAAAAATACCTAGCAGTGCATGTACCTACCATATGAGGTGAGAGCTTTTTCCATCATCTCCCATGATTTCCTCTCTCTCTCTCTCCCCTCTTTCTCTCTCTTTCTCTCCCTTTTCATGTCTTTCTCTCTCTTATCCTAGTCTTTCTCTCTCCTTTGCTCTCTTCTTCTCTCTCTTCTACAGTCTTCTTCCTTTCCTCTCTCTCTTTCAGGTCTCCTTCATTACAATTGGTATCAGAGCTTAGTTCTTGATCCTTTCTTTCTCTCTCCTTTCCCTCAAATCTAGTCTCATTTTCCAACAACAAACCCTACTTTTAAGGTACACAGGCAGAGATGGCAGCTTTCTTGGAAGACACACAGGAGCTATGGTAGGAGACTTGGCCAAATATGGAGGCAAGGAGACAAAAATGGCAGCTTGTTTTCAACCTTCAGACCTACAGGGTGATGAAGAAGGATGTTGTGAAGTGGACCTGCAGGGAGATGAGCTTTCATCTGATGGTGTATTAACTTTAGATGTTGTATGCATAGAACTTCCTCCAGAGTCACAAAAACAGAACTACTGTGTATGGGCCCTGTCTTAGTACCCTCGGTACAAAGCCATTGTACATTGCCATGGGACCCTTTGCCTTCAGTGTTTTGATGGCACAATCCAATGCACCAGAGTGTATTACTCATGCGAGGTAGGACGCGAGGTTGAAGAGGAGGTGACCTGGACAGTTCTGGCAAAGGCTCTTCTTCCCTTTCTGATGGCCATGGGCATAAAAATTAGTGGCATTTCAAATCTACTGCAGAACTGGCCATTTGTAGAGCTCAAATGCGATTAAAATTCCAATAATGGAGCACGCCACTGACCGTGCAATGCGTTATGGCGGGCCCTGAATTGGTGCGCAACAAGCTGCGAGGGCATAGTAGAGGGTTTGGAGGAGCAGGAGTTGGAGGTGGCCGTTGAATGTTTCTCCATCTGCAGAGGGAGCTACTGCCATCCCAGCTAGACCGGTTGGCATGCAGAAAGTACTGAACAAGGGGTACTTAGATTTGAGAAATCCATCTGTTTCTCAGTCGGTAAAGAGCTTCGATTGGCTGGCTCAATTGCAATCTGGGAGGTCTGCATATTCAAGGGCAAGTTTCCCTGTGCTTTTACAGATTCATGTAACGAAGTGCTCAGGTTGAAGAATGCCAGTTAAAGGAAGTTGTTGTTCAGCTTTTGACATTGATGAATTGTTGCCTGCGATTGTCTTGGTGTTGGCATGGTTTCTTAACGCATGAAATGACATAACTTGTTCATTCTGGGCTTGTATGGGAAAGCGGTACCAAAGATTGCAGAAAATTTCCGAGCGCTCTGCACAGGGGAAAAAGGAACATGAGCTAGTGGTAACCCACTCCATTTCAAGGGATCAAAATTTCATAGAATTATTCCAAGCTTCATGACTCACAGTGGTGACTTCACCCTTGGTGATGGTAGAGGTGGGGAGTCCATTTATGGAACGAAGTTTGCTGATGAGAATTTCAAGCTCAAGCATATTGGTCTAGGTGTTTTATCCATGGCCAATGCGGGTCCCAATACCAACGGGTCTCAATTTTTCATAACTACAGTTAAAACAAGTTGGTTGGATGGTCGGCATGTGGTGTTTGGAAAGGTTATAAGTGGGATGGATGTGGTGTATAAAGTGGAAGTAGAGGGTACACAAAGTGGGGCTCCTAAGCGGAAAATGACTATTGCAGACAGTGGAGAACTTTCTCTATCAAGTGGTAGTCATGCTTTAATTGCAAAATAGTCTCTATCGATTTCTCAGTTCAGGGTTTGGGTGACAAACTCAATGATTCATTTGAGTTTGTGACAAAAAATCCCTTTAAAATTTGTGAGCAAACATTTGTTTCTGATCGAGCTATTGCACTAACTAGCTCAAAATGGGATGTTCAGGACAGAAACCTGCTATTTGAACATTCTGATGTTCTTCTGAGTGTGTTGTTTTCTACATTTTGATAGTCAGAAGCTCCTTTTAGGCAGCTCACTATCCACATGAGTTGACAAAGGTCTTGGTGTGACTAATGAAAACCAATTGAGATAGCATTTGCTCCACTATATGTACTTCCCTTTTTGGCCACAACTATTTGAAATGCAAACTGCAGGTCTGTGAAAGTCAGATTTTTAGTTTGTTGGAGGTACATTGTGAAGAGGAACTATGGTGGCAAGCTAACAGTTGATCAGACAGATATGAGGATTTAGTTTGTTGCATGCATGCTGATAGTAGTGAAATATGAGGAAATTTGTGTTCCACAAGTAGAAGAATTCTGCTACATTACTGAAAGAGGCAACCACTCTCTGCATGTGAAGTTTTTTTTTATCTCTATCGCATTCAAACATTGAGCTCCTTTGGAACAATCTTTGTGATTATTATTTTTTCGCCAACAGCTTACTTTCTAAGGCAATCTCCTTCCCATTCTCATGCGATTCAAGACCCGTATGAGCAACTACATTTAGCAGGAGAGCCATGCCCTTGATGGCATCAAGACTGTAAGCTCACCAAGATACATGCAGAGAAGTTGAGATTCAAGGTCCCCCCATTTGGTTGTGTGCCAGAGCTCCTGTAAGACATATTCAATTGATTTCCTAAAGTGTAGTGATTTAGTTGCAAAGCTAAGGCATGGCACTTTGATTCTCTTGATAGTGGCACTTATATGCTCATGTTGGTGTGAAGATATTTATGCAAGTGGAAATGGTACTCACGGGGTATGCCTATGCCTTTGATTGGCAATCTTGGTAATGATGCTTATGATCGGTCTTGAGAAGTCATGTTTGGTAAGGTTATGCTCTTGTTGGGAATGTATTAGCCCTAATCAGCAAGGATTTGGTTCATATTGGCAATAGTTCGCATGATGGAGCCCCAAGAGGGACACCAAGGAAAAGGGAATTCTCTTGCAAGAAAATCTATCTTGTAACATCAACAAGCTTGTTTATCATGTTTCATATGATCACAATGAAGAAAATAACACTAGGCACAACAAATCTTCATACAGCATCATGTAGATCTCCCACGGTTTTGATAGAATCAACCATATTCTTCAATATCTTCACAACATCCATCAATAGAACAAAGAAAGCAAAGGAATACACCATCTTTGAATGGAAATACATCACATAGTATTCATCTTCAATATCTTCATAGTCTTCTATCTCAATCTCTCATATACAATCACTCTGCTTCAGTTGAATTGGCTATCTCTGACTCTCCCTCTCTCTCTCCATCAATAATACATCATATCCTCACTACAATCTCTCAAAATCACTCTCAATAATCCTTCTTAGGTCGTGGATACCCCTCCAAAGAGGTATGTCTGATATGAAGAGTCACCAAAGCCACTACAGTATCCTTTCATAGCTCACTACTGTCACTTCACTCTAGTCTTCACTTGAGTCTTTGGCAGCTACTTCTTCCACTTGTTTCAGCTCTTTAGCACTTGTATTCACCTCTTTCCAAGGCTAGAAAACTTTCCCAAGCTACACTCTCATCCATCAGAACACATACAGAAGCATACAGAACAGTCATAGAATAGCTACAGTACAGAACAGAACTGAAATGAACTGAACAGAAGCTTTACAGAAGACCTACAAGCTGCGAGGGCATAGTAGAGGGTTTGGAGGAGCAGGAGTTGGAGGTGGCCGTTGAATGTTTCTCCATCTGCAGAGGGAGCTACTGCCATCCCAGCTAGACCGGTTGGCATGCAGAAAGTACTGAACAAGGGGTACTTAGATTTGAGAAATCCATCTGTTTCTCAGTCGGTAAAGAGCTTTGATTGGCTGGCTCAATTGCAATCTGGGAGGTCTGCATATTCAAGGGCAAGTTTCCTTGTGCTTTTACAGATTCATGTAACGAAGTGCTCAGGTTGAAGAATGCCAGTTAAAGGAAGTTGTTGTTCAGCTTTTGACATTGATGAATTGTTGCCAGCGATTGTCTTGGTGTTGGCATGGTTTCTTAACGCATGAAATGACATAACTTGTTCATTCTGGGCTTGTATGGGAAAGCGGTACCAAAGATTGCAGAAAATTTTCGAGCGCTCTGCACAGGGGAAAAAGGAACATGAGCTAGTGGTAACCCACTCCATTTCAAGGGATCAAAATTTCATAGAATTATTCCAAGCTTCATGACTCACAGTGGTGACTTCACCCTTGGTGATGGTAGAGGTGGGGAGTCCATTTATGGAACGAAGTTTGCTGATGAGAATTTCAAGCTCAAGCATATTGGTCTAGGTGTTTTATCCATGGCCAATGCGGGTCCCAATACCAACGGGTCTCAATTTTTCATAACTACAGTTAAAACAAGTTGGTTGGATGGTCGGCATGTGGTGTTTGGAAAGGTTATAAGTGGGATGGATGTGGTGTATAAAGTGGAAGTAGAGGGTACACAAAGTGGGGCTCCTAAGCGGAAAATGACTATTGCAGACAGTGGAGAACTTCCTCTATCAAGTGGTAGTCATGCTTTAATTGCAAAATAGTCTCTATCGATTTCTCGGTTCAGGGTTTGGGTGACAAACTCAATGATTCATTTGAGTTTGTGACAAAAAATCCCTTTAAAATTTGTGAGCAAACATTTGTTTCTGATCGAGCTATTGCACTAACTAGCTCAAAATGGGATGTTCAGGACAGAAACCTGCTATTCGAACATTCTAATGTTCTTCTGAGTGTGTTGTTTTCTACATTTTGATAGTCAGAAGCTCCTTTTAGGCAGCTCACTATCCACATGAGTTGACAAAGGTCTTGGTGTGACTAATGAAAACCAATTGAGATAGCATTTGCTCCACTATATGTACTTCCCTTTTTGGCCACAACTATTTGAAATGCAAACTGCAGGTCTGTGAAAGTCAGATTTTTAGTTTGTTGGAGGTACATTGTGAAGAGGAACTATGGTGGCAAGCTAACAGTTGATCAGACAGATATGAGGATTTAGTTTGTTGCATGCATGCTGATAGTAGTGAAATATGAGGAAATTTGTGTTCCACAAGTAGAAGAATTCTGCTACATTACTGAAAGAGGCAACCACTCTCTGCATGTGAAGATTTTTTTTATCTCTATCGCATTCAAACATTGAGCTCCTTTGGAACAATCTTTGTGATTATTATTTTTTCGCCAACAGCTTACTTTCTAAGGCAATCTCCTTCCCATTCTCATGCGATTCAAGACCCGTATGAGCAACTACATTTAGCAGGAGAGCCATGCCCTTGATGGCATCAAGACTGTAAGCTCACCAAGATACATGCAGAGAAGTTGAGATTCTAGGCCCCCCATTTGGTTGTGTGCCAGAGCTCCTGTAAGACATATTCAATTGATTTCCTAAAGTGTAGTGATTTAGTTGCAAAGCTAAGGCATGGCACTTTGATTCTCTTGATAGTGGCACTTATATGCTCATGTTGGTGTGAAGATATTTATGCAAGTGGAAATGGTACTCACGGGGTATGCCTATGCCTTTGATTGGCAATCTTGGTAATGATGCTTATGATCGGTCTTGAGATGTCATGTTTGGTAAGGTTATGCTCTTGTTGGGAATGTATTAGCCCTAATCAGCAAGGATTTGGTTCATATTGGCAATAGTTCGCATGATGGAGCCCCAAGAGGAACACCAAGGAAAAGGGAATTCTCTTGCAAGAAAATCTATCTTGTAACATCAACAAGCTTGTTTATCATGTTTCATATGATCACAATGAAGAAAATAACACTAGGCACAACAAATCTTCATACAGCATCATGTAGATCTCCCACGGTTTTGATAGAATCAACCATATTCTTCAATATCTTCACAACATCCATCAATAGAACAAAGAAAGCAAAGGAATACACCATCTTTGAATGGAAATACATCACATAGTATTCATCTTCAATATCTTCATAGTCTTCTATCTCAATCTCTCATATACAATCACTCTGCTTCAGTAGAATTGGCTATCTCTGACTCTCTCTCTCTCTCCATCAATAATACATCATATCCCCACTACAATCTCTCAAAATCACTCTCAATAATCCTTCTTAGGTCGTGGATACCCCTCCAAAGAGGTATGTCTGATATGAAGAGTCACCAGAGCCACTACAGTATCCTTTCATAGCTCACTACTGTCACTTCACTCTAGTCTTCACTTGAGTCTTTGGTAGCTACTTCTTCCACTTGTTTAAGCTCTTTTGCACTTGTATTCACCTCTTTCCAAGGCTAGAAAACTTTCCCAAGCTACACTCTCATCCATCAGAACACATACAGAAGCATACAGAACAGTCACAGAATAGCTACAGTACAGAACAGAACAGAACAGAAGCTTTACAGAAGACCTACAAAAGGTTACAGAAGATCATCAAAACCACATAACTCATTCTCAAATCATTCCAAACTCTCAAAAACTACTCAATAAACTTTCACAAGATCTCAATCTTCATCAATCAATACTCTATCCCTCCTTACAGAAGACAATCAGAACAAAACAGAACAAAACAGAAGGTATACAGAACCCATCAGAACCTATCAGAACATCACAGAACCACCAACAAACATCATGAACTTCCAAAACACCATCATTATCATCCAAAACACTCTCAAACCGCTTCTAAACCAATCAATCATCTCATAAAATCAACCATTCAGCTCTCAAAAACAACAAAAATCAGCCAAAAAACAAGTCATTTCAACACTCAACATATCCCCACACTTAGAAAAGAAGCGTCCTCGCGACCCAAGAAAAAGGGAATACAAGTTCAGGAAAAAGCTCAACTTTGATCGTCAATATCTCCTCAAAAAGAATCCATCCACCACGACCCCAACTTATAACCTGTTTTTAATATAAAAATACAACGAAAGGAAAACCCTTTATACATTAACACCGCTTATCAAACTAAAAATCACAACAAATTTGTAAAGGAATTTAAAAGTTTGCTTCTTCTTCATCAGCATCAGCTTCAACTCTCCAACCACGACCCCATGACCACAAATCTCCAAAATGTAGCTTGTACACGAAATCCAATAGGAAACCACCACGTTCGTATTACATAAATGAACTCACAACACAAATACTAATACACAACACAACCATCTGAATGACTCCTTCAAAAAGAGAGTTGTTCATTAAAAAGCTTCCACCATACATTGGAAAGGTATCAATGAAGATGATCCCTCTTAAAAGATTGATGTTGTCGAAAATGATCCATAGATAAGGATTCGTCTACAAAGTTTTTAGGAGGATTTTGAAAAAATTGGAGACAGCACATCCTTTCCAATAGGACCAGGTATCTGCTAGGCAAACAGAGGGCATG
Source organism: Lygodium microphyllum (assembly GCF_053477565.2). Lineage (NCBI taxonomy): Eukaryota > Viridiplantae > Streptophyta > Polypodiopsida > Schizaeales > Lygodiaceae > Lygodium > Lygodium microphyllum. The sequence goes on along the minus strand of NC_141138.1, from coordinate 152,856,214 downwards.
AAAATACAATATATCCAGCTGTTGGGAATCAATAGTCACATTGACATTCATGCACAACTTTGGAATAGGCTTGGAATCATTATGAGAGTGCCTATGCATATACGCCAGGTACCAAGCAAAGTGAGCAGTTAATCTCACTGAAGGATCTGCAGACTGTGAATACTGCTAGGCAAAATGAACATAGTTCTGATAAGCTTGACTGGAAGCTGTCCATTCTCCTGGAATTACTGGCCAATTAATCTGAGGTCCTGTAAGGCAATCATCCGAACTCCATCCCCTTCTTCTGGAAATCTGATTATCAAACCCTTCACAGTCACTAACCAACTGAGGTGGTTGAGATATAGAAGTGTTAGGAGAGGGTAGTGGAATAAGGAAAAGTGGATGAAGGGAGGGATAGGAAAAATCATAAAAAGAAGAAAAGGTTAAAGAAGGAGTGGCAGAAATTTGGAGGGAATCACTAAGGAAGGGTGTTAACTGATAAATAGGAAATGTGGAGGGTACATTAATGGAGGGAGAAGGACAGGGTGGAGAAGGGGAAAATACCCGATCCTCAATAAAGGAACAGTAAGTAAAAATGGGAATTTGAGGGAAAGATGAAGGTTGGAAAAGAAGGGGTAAAATTGTTGTGGAATTAGATTGACAAAGGGAAAGATATATAGCATAGCAGTGAGCCATTTGTTGGTAATAGAGGAGGGTAGGAACAGAAGGTCCTAAGAGAGATCGTCTATGATAGGCATCAAAGAAGGTAGCATCAAATGGATTATGTTTTGAAAGATAGGCTAAGAGATCCATCCTCAGTTGATTAGTACTCTGGGCAAAGGTAGGAGCTGTGTTTTATCTTTGATTTAGGACCACCGAATCAATCATGGGATGCCACGAATTATCATGACAATCAGCTACTTTGGAGGAATAACTCTGAAACATGTCAGCTATGCGCAACTCCAAATGATTAAGATACAAAACAGCCTGTAAGACCACATCCCCCACATACCATGCCATATCCACCTCATCTGGAATTAACAAGTCTCCCCGTAGATACATGTACGACATCAACATGGTATCTGGTGTGACAGAATCTTCAAACACCATTCTGACTACCTCTGTCAACAACTCAGCAGACCAAGCCCCACTCCAGCCATCCTCTGGAAGAGGTAAATCCATCGTGGAAAGCTTCATGTAGAAGACCAACTTCTGTAAGTGGTAGTGGACAAAGAAAGAATGGTCTGGTGAGACATATTCCTGAAACTGCTCCAAGGTAGACCATAACAAGTCCATTCGAGACTGCAATCTTTCCACTTTATCTTGGAATAGAGGGCACAAAGTAGCCTATCTCTGAAGAGCAGCCAAGTTCTGCTGTGAAAGAGAAGGAATCAAGGGAACATTAGGGCTTGGAGGAACAGGGCAGGACTTTGCAAGTTGATCTTGCAATTGCTTGATTTGGGAGGCTTGGTTGGCCACTGTGTCATTAGCAATCTGTAAAGCTGAAAGTTTTTCATCTAAGATAGCTTGGAACTCCTTCGCTTCTCTGGACATCCTCTCCTTCTCTTCTGAAAGGCTAGTAACCTGGGATTGAGCCTCTAGTAACTAGATCTTCAAAGAAGAAATCTCATCGCTTTGGGTGGCAACCAGTTGGGTTTGTTGTTCCATTTGCTTAAATAAATCTGCTAGGGTATCCTTAGCAGAAGCTAACTCAAATGTTTCCTTATGCAACTGGTCCTGAGACTGCATGAGCTCTTCATAAAAAGACGCGTACAGCTGTTGAACACAGGCTGTCACTAACAACTCAATGGAACTTTGAATATCTTTACAGAGGAAAGGAATTGCATCTCCTGAGATGAGATTGTTCAGGGAGGGAACTGAGATGTCCAATGATACTTCTCGATGTGCTCTGAACAGGTTAGTACAAGTGAGATACCCAGGGAGTTCACTGCCAGAGGTAGTAGGGATAGGTACTGAAGGAAGTACGGAAGGAGCTTTATCCGCTACCCGCTTCAAGCATTTGCGCTGTATGACCAGGGGAGGCGAAGAATCATCATCCTCTATGTCAATAGGTTCGGACTCATCTGAAGGTGGAGGAGGAGGTATTGGATCTGATGAAGGAGGAGGAGGCACAGTCTTCTGTAAACCTGAATAGGTCAAGAAGGCAGACAAATATGATCCATATGTGACATTGGTAACATTACCCCTAATGACTTTGATGAAATGCTGATCCATTTTAGTGAGGAGGTAAGTGCTCCAATCAATAGCAACTCCTTTCAACACCATCCTGGAAGCTATAAAAAGCTCTTTGGACAAGTACTGGGATGGCGTTTTGGCAGGCATAAACCTGTCCTGGAGAAACTGACAGATCGTCTTCCATACGGGATCAGTGATCATAGAAAAAGAAACTCCTGAAGAGTTTATCACCTTCTTAACATCTAGCATTTCTCTTGTCTGCTTTTGCAATAGCTTCAGAATCTCTTCATTAGAGAAAAGCTGACGAGTGGTCACAAAAGGTTCACCTTTGAAGGGTAGAGATAGAGCCTTCCCTAAGCCTCGAGGTGTCAAAGTCATAGAAATGCCCTGGACTAATCCTGTCTTCTTACTGTAAGAGGCCAGGAACTCATCACATAATGACGGATCCTCTGGAAGCAGGGGAAAAGAAGTAGCCACAAAAGCAGCAAGTCCCGCCTTCATGAGAGGCTCAAAAGTAAGTAGGGAAGAGTAATCCCGACTAACTAATGGGACGTACTGGATAGGGGGAGGAGCATGAGAAGGCGCCATTCAGATGGGTACACACACACCACAAACACAGACAATCAAGAAGAATGTCTGCAAAGCAACAGACAAAAACCAAGGATAAGAGAACAACCAAAACAATAAAACGTGACTTGACCAACTAACCCCAAGCAAACCACAATCTAGAAAAAATTCGACATGACCTTGAGACATATGCGACCGAAAGCTTCATGCGATGCATCAGACAAACACCCTGAACCCCATATCAGGCAATAAAAGAAAAACTGCATACCGTACCTGTAACCGTAACAAAGACAGTAAACCAAAACAATACCATATCTGACACATATCAATACTACATCGGTAATAAACCAGGACTGGACCAGGAAAATAACTCTAATGATTGTGCATACCCATCCCACGAAACGTTTCATTAAAAAGGGGAATTAAGTGCAATGAGGGGGAATTAATGTAATGAAGGGTTGATTTTAATAAATTATTAAGAATGGGTGAATTTTTATTAGGTGATAAACCTTAGCAAGAAAACGGCGGTTCCTTATTATAAATTTAAGTACCAATTATTAGGTTAAAACGGTGCTTTTATCCGAATCCCGACTTCGAAACCCGACTGGGTCTCTAAATGCAAGTTCATTGATTACAAATTAAGGTGATGTGGAGCGCTTTTTTGCCAGCGCGTTGTCGTGTTGCTGCGCATCTGAGCCGTGAACACCTCCATTTTTGTTGTGCATTTGTGTTAATTTCTGCGTGTGATTTATTGTTTGTGTGATGCATTTTAGTAATCTGCAGCCAATGTATATATTTCCTGCACTTTGGATCCAAGAAATCATTAGGAATGGACTCCTAAATCTTCTGCCCTTGTAAACAGGGCTATTTTTATTGTGTGCGTGAGGCAAGAGCTGAGGCAAAGGTCATGGTGTATGCAAGCTCATTGATACTGTAAGAGAGGGCTGGGTTGTATTGGTGATTTATCATGGTGATGCATCTCTATTATTGTTCTAGGAGGCTATGTTCCTGGTACTGCCCTCTGCACAGTCCTAAGCAAGTCTAAGCTATGAGAATTCTCTGGACTGAGATATGTGGAATAATGGGATGATATGTATTGTCATCACCCTAATCTTTACTAACACCTAAAGACGTGTGAAGCACATGTTCTCTAGTGATCCAAAAGGCAAGAAGTTCTAATGAAAATAAAGCTAGTCTATTCAGGGAGGAGGATATTTTTGAAAAGGGCAAAAATGGCGGGCTGCGCCTGAATTGGAATGGGGGGCCGGACGAGATGATCCAGGGGCAGACGAATGCTGGAGCTGGATATGGCAAAAGAAGAGGGGGGGGAAATGCTAATTGGGGGGAAGGAAGCTCTAATTCAGGAACCGTGTGTGGAAAACCTTGCGCAGGAGGGTAATCAAAGGCTCGTTCGGCAGAGGAGGAACGAGCTTCAGATTGGAAAAAGAGAGTTTGCGCTACAGCAACATCGACAAGGCTTGAAGGTCGAGTGTAGTATCTTCGAATGCATCAGTGATTGAAAAGAGCCTTATCTTCATCAATGACTTGGCCGTGAACAACTCTCTCTCTCTGGAAATTGAACGCCTTTGCTTTGGGGATCCATGATGGCACACTAGATGTCAGAGCGAAGCCTGCTCTCAGTAGAAGGACAAGGGGTTTCAAGGCTTCTATATTCATTTTGATCAACCAAGGGCTTGTGTGTGTATCCCTTTATGGCGCTTCTGTCAATCTGGAGCTGCACCTCGCTGAAGAGGGGAACCGGGTCTCTCGTGTTTGAATCTGCGATTCTGCAGGCATTGCGTTAACGGACATGGGCTGCTCTCTAACAAATAGCCGATCACATCTACTCCTGGCGTGCCTACTACAGCTACGCACATCACGGCATTTATGTTGGTGATGGCAAGGTTATTCATTTTACTTGAAGGCAGGGTCAAGAGCCTTTAGACAAGCACGCATAATACGCTTGCTTTGTCTCCCGCCATGGTTTTCTGCTAGGACGTCGTCTTCTTCCGATTCCCCGCAGCAGCAGCTCGCGCGGGCTTGCATCGCAAAGGAGTGGTCGAAGGCCATCAAAATCCTCACAACTTTACTCTCTCAGCAGCCCGATTCTGTCAACCTGCTATGCAATCGAGCATTTTGTCACAATAAGCTGGACTTGCACAAGCATGCAATAAAGGATTGTGACAAAGCATTAAAGCTTTCTTCTACAACTTTTCGAGCATTTATCCAGAAAGGTCATGCTCTGTTTGGATTAGGAAAGACTCAAGAAGCATTGCAGGTGTGGAAAAAAAGGATACGACACTGCTGTCAGTCATCCACAACACATAGAGCAACTATTGGAACTTCATATGTTGATGATGACTATTCAAGGCAGAAACACAGAATCTAAAAATGCCATTGGAAAAGCTTTAACGATGCGGACAGTCCCATTACCACCATCGCTCAGAACCATGACAACTCTCCTGCTCAATTCAGCACCTTGACGTCTAGACTGGATTATACAGTAGAAGCGGATTCAACATGCGTTCTTAACGTAGATTTCGATCACACATATGAAAGATACACGTTTGACAATGAGATACAAGGTTCAACTCGCATGCTGAATGTCAGATGTGTGTTTACTGATGATGAGGCACCGCATGACTCTGTTGATACCTCCTCTTATGCGTTGGGCTTGAGATGGTGTGGCTCTAAAAAGGGCATTGAAGGAGGGCAGGCTTGTTCGTGCAGCCATAATTGTTGCAGAACTTCAACAAGATACATTCTTGGGGAATCTCCTCGTGCAGTTGTATGGACGAAGTGGGACTCTCGAGGAAGCACATGCTGTGTTTGATTATTCCATTGGAGGTAGAAGAGGCTGAAGTATTTTGCTTTTGTGAGTTGCTGTGTGGTGGTTCTATATATGCAGCTCAGACAGCCAGGTTTAATAGAGACTGGAGATGGCACTGACTATGATGCGAAGGCTACATTTTCTGTTCTTTGTATGCCTGAAGGGCTACTGTAGCTGTAGATAACAAACATCAAGGTTGATTGAATGGTGTATTCATCAGTGGATGTTTCCTAGGAACAAGAAAAATTGGTCTTATGTCAATGATAAAACAGGATGAGAAAAATGACAAACACATAGCTGTTTGTTCTGATGATTCTAAGTTTTGACATTACAAAGACAATTGAATCCTTCCTCCACACTGACTTGCTGAATTCTGAATGCAAGCCTATATGCTAAAGACATAACTGTCTTCAAAAATCTGAATGTAAACAGTTTATGTGATACTTTGGATTATCCTGAACATGAATTTCTTGTAACTCATTTGATAAGGAATATAGTGATCTTTGACATCCAATATTTGAGTTCTTCTTGTTAGCCTCATTTCTTGCTGTACCTTGAACCCCGTGTTCTGCAGCTCTCGCACGATCTCTTTGACAGCGTGCTCATGTGACGGTTGGTTCATTTTAATTAAAATTTTAAAGTGCCTCTGTAGCGCACGTAGCGCGTGCGAAGTGAACGGCGGGTTTATTTTAATTAAAAAGTATGTGTGTATTCAACGCGAATGCGCGTGCCATGGTGGTAGTTAGGTTTGATTTATGTTAAATATTGGTTTGTTTGTTTGTGTATTTTTTTTCTGGTTGTTTTTTATTTATTTAGTTTTATATTAACCGTGGGTTTTGGGGTAGCTTGTGTTTTTTTGTATTTTTTTTAAAAAAATAAAAGGGAAATACCTGGGAGTGGGTGTATGAAAATGCAAAGAATGCGCTCTCCTCAATCCAAAAATATCTGGATTTTTTTTCTAGACGGTTAGTTGGTGTGTGGAGGAAAAATGTGTTGTTTATATGGTTTTTTTTTTTTTAAAATTTGCGAGGAAGTTAGGTGTGAAAGGAAATATTATAACATCTAAGAAAAATATGCCAAAGATAAATAAAAATGTTAAGGAAAATGTTAGGAATTTTTCAGAAATTAATTTGGAATTTTTTAAGCATTGGAAATGAATTTTTATCATATTGTTGGGGATTTTGAAAGATTGTGGAATTTTAAAAATAGAAAAAAATATTTGTTCTGAAATTTACAGGGTTAGAAAAATATAGCCATGAGTTGCAAAAATAATCGAAAAGTGTTCTAGATTTTTCGGGATTTTTTTTAGAATTGAAAGTAGTTTTTAATGATTTGTTTTGTATTTTTCAATGTTTATGTATGTGTTTTGTTTTGTTTGGTTTTTTTTTTAAAATTTGTAAAAGGGTTTGCGGGTGTGTGAATTAAAAAACTAGGAAAATACCCAGCAATAAGCTGCGTGGCAGCAACCAACGATCAAAATCCCGCACTCGCGTACGAACACGCACAATCACACTCGGACGAACAGCCACATGTGCGTATGTCGGTGTCTCGAGGAAGAACAGTGGTTTGGATGACTGCGGGTGGGACGAGGATTTACGGAGGGGGTTTCGGTGGTGGGGTTTCGGCGGGGGAATAGGGGTTATGGAGGGGGTACGGTGGTTTTGCGGTTCTGCGGTGCTGCAAGGTAGGACAGGGGACTTATAGGGGGGTAGGGTGGTTTTGTGTGGGTTAGCTGCGGGTGTGCGGGATGGGGGGCTTATGGAGGGGTGGTTTTAGGAATGGGGGTGGGGTTATGATGGGTGGGAAGGAGGGTTAGTGGGGAGGGGTGTGGTGGGGTATGGGTTTATGTGGGGGTAGGATGGGGGAAAAGAGCGCTGAGATGGGAGTAGGGGGTTTGAGTGGGTGTGGTTGGGTGGGGGAAGGGGTAGGGGTTTGGAAGGTTTGCGTGTGTGACGGGGAAAGAGGGGCTTAGATGGGGGGGTGTAGGTGAAGTGTGTGTGTTGGTGGGCGGGGAGGGTGTAGATGGGGAGTTATGCATAGTGGGGGGAATGGGGGCTAGGGTGGGGGTGGGGGTGAGTTTGTTTGCTGGGGGGGAAGGGGGGCTTAGGGAGGGGGGTGTGGTTGATGCAGGTGGCACGTGGCGGGTCAGCAGGACGATCATGGCGGGAGGAGGGAGGAGGTCAACGAAGACCTGCACGACGCTGGAGGCGGGCCACAAAGGCGGCGCGACGGCGAGGGCGCCACGGGAGAGGTGACGGGGGCGGCCAGGGCAGGGGCGCCAGAGGCATAGGTGGCAGAGGCGCAGGAGGCACAGCGGTGGTCTTCACGGCGGCCGTTCGGTGGCGGCAACGAGGCTGGAGGGTGCAGCACGTCAGGTGTCACAGGAGGCACGTTAGGCGGTGTGAGAGGGCACATGGCGGGGAGCGCAGGACACAGGGTGGCTGAGCGGGGAGGCGCCAGCAACCGGCAGCGCAAGTGGCTTCACGGCGGGGAGCGCAGGGCACAGGGCGGTTGAGCAGGGACGGGCGCAAAGGACGGCGTGCAGGAGGTCTGCACGGTGGCCAGGGCATCCCACAGGTGTCGTCGTGAGGGGAAGAAGGGTAGGAGAGGAGGAGAAGAGCATGCGGTAGAGGAGGGAAGAGTAGGAGAAGAGGAGGGGAAGGAGATGAGATGGAGGGGAGGGAATGGAGGAGGAGGAGGAGAGAGCAGGGAGATGGGGATGAAGGGGAAGGAAAGAGCACGCAGAGGAAGAGGGAAAGAGAGAGAGGGAGGGAGGCGGTTAGGGGGGAAAGGGGTCGGGGTAGGGGGGGAGATGGGGAGGGGGGTGGGTAGGGTAATGGGCAGGCACCCATGGGCAAGGGTATGCAGAGGGGGGTGCCCAGAGGGAAGGGGGAAGGGTGTTAATGGGCAGGGGTCCATGCAAGGGGCGTACCCCCTCGTCCTGCGCACGTGCGCGGGGCGAGGGTAAAAAAATTTGCCATGACGGGATGGAAAAGGCACCGGAACGCCGCGGCGGGGCACGCGGAAGCGACGGAGGAGCATGAAGATGCGTAAAATAAAAAACGGCCGCGTTCACGCGCAAGACGGAGCGCGTGAAAACACTTAAAAATAAAGAAAATTTAATAACTCCCAATCCGGACGTCAAAACGAAATATCGTAAAAACAAAAAGTGGATAGGACGACAGGCTGAAGACAAGAAAAATATATGACGGAGATTCCGGGAGGGGTAAAGGGTGGTCACATTCAAAAAACACAAAAAATGAACCAAAAAACGCAATTAAAAATTAATATCGAAAAATCCGTGCATCGGAATGAGGTGCAAGAAAGAGGAAAACAGGGCAGAAAAACGTGCCCAACAATCCTATCACATCAAAACATAATTACGACTGAGATAAGACGCATTCACATGGGAAAAACCCAAAAAAATAAACCCGAAAATGGAATCGGAAATTAATATTGGAGGAACCTGTCACCGGAATGTCAAGCAATAAGAAGAAAAAATGTCCACAAGAAGGAGGAGCACAGGGTGATCACGTTAAATCGCAGTTCCGGTGGAAGTAAGAAGGGTTCACATGCGAAAAACTCCAAAAATACTCCAGAAAACTGATTTAAAAATTAATACATAAAAATCCGAAAGTCGAAAAAGGATGAAGGAAAAAGGAAAAAGGTGGGGGAAGGCACAGGGGACACGGCTGTCAAATCAAATTGGAAGTCTGATGCAAATAGGGCAGGTTTACATGGAAAAAGGTCAAAAAGATGCACGAAAAATGTGTAAAAAACTGGAAAATTAATATTGGACAAATCGTGTAGCAGAATGACTTGAAGTAAAAAGAAAAAATGTCAGGGAAAAAGTAGTTGTCAAGGCTATGACGTCAGAGCATGGTTCCAAAGCAAGCAAAGCACGTTCACATGGGAAACCGGCTAATGTGCGCAAAATGCTTCAAAAATTAATAACTCAAAAACCGTGCACCAGAATAGGGGTAGGTAAAAAGGAAAAATAGTCAGTTCAAAGGGAGGAACAGGGGTATAAGGTTGGATTTGGACTTTGGTGAACGTAGGGTGCATTCACATGATAGGACCTCAAAATCAAGGAATTACAAAAAACTGCAAGGGAACAGCCCCAAAGGTGGGTGGAACATAATCGGATGGGTGGGAAGGAATCCCATTAGGGTAAAAGCAAGTCATGGCATACATGCATGAACAGGGTAAGGCATATGCAGAAGGGTATGCAATATAGACGCGCAGGGACGCGTCCCCACACTTAAGACCTCAATGGATAGGGTTAATCGAGCAACAGGGACCTAGGACCACGCCACAGATCATCCACTAATGTCCCCACACTTAAAACATGACTGTCACGAAGAAACCAAAGTGGGAGGGTTAGAAAAACTTGGCCCATTTTGTCAAGAAGCAGGTTTGAGTGTCGATGGCACGTCCAGTGTGGTTGTCGGCGCTGGAGGGACCAAGGCATCTTCTTGGCACACGTTCATCATGGCAGGGACCACGCAGCAGCACCCAGGGAGGTAGCTGATTGAAGGAATCGCAGGAAATTCGTTGTTGATTATGAGGGATATTACACTCCACTCACAGTCACGCAAATGAAATGAAAGAACAGTCACTCGCCCCATGACTAATATCACTCGAGGAATAAGGATTGAAACACATATCTCGTACCCGATTGAGGAATCGACAAGGGGAAAATGGTGCAGAAAGAGTATGCCAGGGTGCACAGTTGATGGTGCATTAGTACGACCAACCCGTCTAGCATAGGTGCAAGAAGGAAGGCAAGGGAGCCTTACAGTGCAGTGTACAGAACAGGGTGACGTGTCCGGTGATGACAATAGAGACCCATCCCATGGGTGCACAGGGAAACGGGAACATACCTGACTCCAAGTGTCGTAACGTCCCTCAATCTCACCTCTCGATAATAGATTGAAGAAACTCCAGTCACACTCAACCCACCCTCTGTCTCACGCTCTGTTGATAGATACAGAAGGGCAGCCTTTTCCTGAAACCCATTGATATAATCCTCACAGTCACTTGTGCAAAGATTGTATGCCTTGTGCGCATTTGATGGTGCAACAGTGCATCCCGCCCTGTGCTGGCATACGGTGCGAGAAGGAAGGCCAGGGAGCCTTATAGTGCAGTGTACAGAAACAAATTGTGCTTTGTGCATTGAGAGACCCATCCCGTGCGTGCTACACTTCATTCACACTACTCACCTCTCATTTGATTTGAAGGGAAAAGACTGGTCTCTCGCCCCACCCTCTGTCTCACTCGTTGTTGATAGTTACAGAGGGCAACCCATACTCACTTCCCCATCCGGTTAGGATGAAAGCTCACGTCACTCGATTGTGTGTCGATGAAGATCGCGTCATCAGTTATTGAAGAGGCGTACCCAGGGAGGTAGCCATCAAATCGAATATTATATTGGACAGGAACATGTCGTCTGCTAGAGGACAGTTAGACACTTTGCAGAGAGACCCAGGACACAGCGTACCAAGGGAGGCAGCTTCAGAATTGAATCTTGGGAATATCAATTAATGAATCCACTTTCTGGACTGCTGGGTGTTACCACCTTTTCCACAGCCAGCTTCCCGCCCAAGGGTGTTTACCACCTTTTCTTGGCACGAGGCCTGCTATGACAGGGAATTGCTTCCTTTTCTCTCATAACAGATTTGTTTTTTTTTTCTCTCTCTTTTTCTTTTTCTTGTTTTCCCCTATTCCCGAGGGTGTTTCCACATTTTCTCGAAGAATAGGTCGGCATGACAGGGACCTAAGTCCTTTTCTCCCATGACCGATATGTATATTTTTCTTCTTCTTTTTTTTCTTTAAATTGAGCAAGGGAATGGTGGAAAGACCATGTGTCAAGACCAACCTCGCCACTGTCGCTGGTGGAAAATAGAGGATAAGAGATCAAGTCTGGAAGGGGGGTTTGAGGGGACAAAGGGTTGCGTCCATTTCATCAGGAATGACTGAAGAACGGCTATCAGAAGTAGCATCATAAGAAGTACAGTGCCGCGCCAACGAGGGAAAGGATCAAGTGTCCATGGTTGTCAGGATCCCCAAGGAGGGAAGTACTTCTTCAGGCGATATCCATTGATCAGAAAGGGATCATCAGAGGCATCAACGGTCTGCACTTGGACAGAACCATTAGGGTTGACTGCAAGTACCTTATAGGGGCCCATCCACCGCTGTTGGAGCTTGCCAAGAAACTTGCCAAATCGTGAATCATAGGCTAGGACCAAATCACCTTCTTTGAACTCCTTGTGCTTGATGAAGCTATCATGGTAAGCCTTGCATCGAGCTTGCGTGGCTTCCATGCACTGTAGAGCCATCCTATGAATTTCGTCAAAACATTCCAAGTGTAGGAGACGACGTTGCAGTGAATCATCATCCCCCAAACGCTCTTTGATAACCACTCTCAAAGAGGGTAATTCCAATTCAACAGGGAAAACAGCTTCTGTACCATACACCAGTTGGAAGGGTGTCTATCCGATTGCGGCTTTATGGGAGGTTCTGTATGCCCAGAGGGCCTCTGTAAGTCGATCATCCCAATCACGACGATATGCGGCAATCGTTCTTGTCAGGATCGAGCAAAGGATGCGATTGGTGACTTCGACTTGGCCGTTGGCTCTAGGGTAATAAGGAGTGGACTTGCGATGGCGGATCTTATACAACTCTGTCAACTCTTCCATGACTTTGTTGAGAAAATGCGTGCCTCTATCACTTACGAGCTCTAAGGGACTGCCAAAACAGGTGATGATATTCTCATATATGAACAGGGCCACACTGTTACCATCGTCCCGCTTTAGGGCTTTAGCTTCACACCACTTTGTAACATAATCCGTACATACGAGGATGTATCGGTTCTGTTTCCTTCTGGTAGGAGGATCGATCGGACCTACGAAGTCAATGCCCCACTTCTCAAACGGCTTCAAAGGAAGGATAGGTTGCAGTGGCATGGCACTTGTCTTGCTGGGTTTCCCCATTCTTTGACAAGCATCACATCTTTTACAGTAATCATAGGCATCCTTGTGGATGGTAGGCCACCAATAACCTGCTAGCAGAGCCTTCCTAGCTGTAGCTTCTCCTACAAAGTGACCTCCACATGGCTCGTCATGGCAAGCCTTCAGAACAATCCCAATCTCTTCTCCTGCAACACATCTTCTGAGCACTTCATCTTTGCCTTTCTTGTACAGTGCACCACCTAGCAGGGTGTATGGGGCTGATTCTAGCATGAGCTTCTTCCTTTCCCGACTAGAAATACCAGGAGGGTACTGTTGGGTTGCCAGCAGATTGGCAATGTCTGCATACCAGGGGGTTACAATTTCTACCAAGAATAGGGAAGCATTAGGGAGGTCTGGATCATCCTGCTCCTCGTTTGCAGTTTGTGGGATACGCGACAGATGATCAGCCAGAACATGGGAACGACCAGGCTTAGTAATCACCTCAAAGTCGAACTCCTGAAATAGAAGGAGCCATCTCATCATTCGTCCTTTCACATCTGCTTTGTTCATCAAGAAGGACAGGGCCTCATGATCCACATAAAATTTAAAGTGGGTAGATAGGAGGTAATGGCGAAACTTTTCCAGGGCAAACACCATTGCCAAGCACTCCAGCTCGGTCACTGTGTAGTTCCGTTCCCTATCAGTGACTTTTCGGCTTGCATAATAGATCGGTTGATCCAGCTTCGAGGAACCCTTCTGGCAAAGGACAGCACCTAAGCCTTCAATTGCTGCATCAGTGTGTACATGGAACTCTTTCGTCCAATCAGGAGGTTGCAGAATGGGTGCCTCAATCAGACACTGCTTCAGAGTGTGGAAGGCTTTGTCACATTCTTCCATCCAAGTAAACTATGCATCTTTCCTCAGAAGCTTGTGCAAGGAAATTTCCTTTGTCGCAAAATGGGCTATAAACCTTCTGTAGTAACCCACATAGCCTAGGAATCCCCTCAATTGTTTGAGGTTGGTGGGTGCTGCCAGAGCTGCGATCTTTTCAATCTTTGCAGGGTCTGTTGATATCCCTTGTGCAGAGACAATGTGGCCCAACAGGACTCCAGAAGAAACCCCAAAGATGCATTTGTCGGGGTTGAGGGAAATCCCATACTCCCGGCATCGGTCAAAGCATTGTTCCAGGTGCTTCCAATGTTCACGGATCAAACTATAGACACAGAAGTCATCCAAATATACCTCAATAAAGTCATGCAGATGATTTTGAAATGCGGCCATCATGACTCACTGGAAAGTAGCAGGGGCATTGCAGAGCCCAAATGGCATCACTCGGTAAGCGTAGGTCCCCCATTCTGTGGTGAAGGTTGTTTTGGATTGGTCTTCTTCTGATTTGGACTTGGTTGTATCCACTAAATCCATCCAAAAGGGAATGAAGCTCATGTCCTGCCACGGTGTCCAACAGTTGGTTTGTGAAAGGGATAGAAAAGTGATCCTTCTTTGTCTTGGAATTAAGCTATCGGAAATCCACACATATTCGAAGCTTGCCATTCTTCTTAAGTACAACCACGATGGGTGAAACCCATTCACTATTTGCCACTGGATAGATGAACTCGGCTTCCAGAAGCTTCAGCAGCTCCGCTTTCACCAATGTGGAATAATTCGGGTTCATTCGCCTCTGTCGTTGCCGTACTGGCTTGGCATCAGGCTCCAAGTCAATATGATGTTGACATATTGTGGGATCAATCCCCTTTAGGTCTTTGTAAGACCATGCAAACACGTCCAAGTTTTCTTTCAACAAGTTGTACAAGGTTGACAACTCCTCTTCTGGGAGACTGCTACCCACCTTCAAGTGGTGTTTAGTGCCTTCTGCATCTACAAAGGTTAACTGCCTTTCACCTTCTACTTCACGGATGAAGGTTCCACGGACTGCTTCTGGGTACAGATCTGACTCCTTCAAAGGAGAAGTGTCCTCTTCTGATGTCCCACTAGAACCAACTTCTTCTTTTGGTGGAGACTTAGGTTGCTCCTTAAGATGTTGGAATGGGATTAGAGCCGTTTCGGGTTTGGTTTCAAGATTAATTACCTCTTGGCTTGAAGACTCATCTTCTAATGACGACACATCCAGGAACGTCACATAACAGGGACCCTCTGATTTCTGTTGGGTTTGTGGGACTGGTGCTTGTTGGCACGGTGCATCATCATCATCTTTCTTTGGCAAAAATGGGTTAGGACGGCATGAGCCACTGCTGAAAGACGGCTTATTCTTCTTAATCCATTCCTTATAACGATTTTGCATACGAGAAGATCCATTTACTAGACCAAATGGTACCATCACCATTCTGTCCCATAGCATGAGCTCGTCGGCTTCTGATGCTTCTGGAACTTCTTTCTCAAATGTATCCTCTTTCGGTGGGATAGATTCTTTTGGCTCACTTTCATCACCTTCTTCGTCCATATCATATTCATCATCTTCTGTCTCTGTCTCTGTCTCTGCTTCTGCTTCTGCTTTTGTAGGAGCTCTGTAACAGAAGAACAGATTCTCTTTTTCCTCTCCTGTCTCTGTCTCTGTCTCTGCTTTTGTCTCCGCGTCTGTTTCTGTCTCTGCTTCTGTCTCTGCTCCTACTTCTGTCTCTGTCTCTGCTGTGGCCATGTAACAGGGAGAGCAGTACATCCATGCTTCTATCTCACTGTCAAAAGTGATTTCAGAAGTCATTCCTGGTTCAGGCAGGAAGTATTCACCCATTGATAATGGCTTTGCATCTTTTGGAAGTCAGCTTACAGTATCCACTGTTAAGGAATGTGCAACTGTTTTCTTGGGAAGGATCTATTTGACAGCATCTTCGTCTGCTGATGTTCCATCTGTAGCCTCATTAGGGGAGTCAGAAGATGATTCCAAGGAGGTGGATCCATGTCCTTTTTGAGAACCATACAGTTTCAGCACCACTTTGTTGGGTCCTCTACCCAAGGTCAAGGTTCCTTTGAACCAATCCGTCCTTACTCGGGCTTCAAAAAGCCATGGTCTACCCAGTAAAAGAGGATAGGATGTACCATAAGAGTTTGGCTTCACCACCAGATAGGTTAGCCAATAATCTTTTCCAGCCAGTGTAGTCTTCACATATGGGAGAATGCCCAAAGACTTGATTCTACTCTGATCCGCCAGTCTGATGAGCCATTGGGTTGGTTGCACACCTTGTAAGCCTAGATCCTTCATTGTAACATCCGTCATAATGTTCACTGATGAACCACCATCAATCAGTGCATTTGCGATGAAGCAGCCTTCTTCACACCAGTCTCTGGAGTACCTGGATATAGGAAAGCATTAGCCACATCCACTTCTTTTACAGGCTCTGAAGCTTTGCTGAGCTTTGTTGATATTGAGGGAGCAATCCTTAAACCACGTCTTCTTGTCAGTATACTTTTGAACCTTTTCCGACAACTGGGAGACAACATCAATAATTGTCGGAATGTAAGATTTGGTCTAAAGATATCTAGATCTCTAACTAGATCATATTCCTTAATAGGATCCACTGGCTTCTCTGACCGATTAGGGAATGGGGCAACACCCATTTTCATTTTCCCTCTTTCTTCCAACAGAGGAATTACAGGAACTTCTTCTGCCACTTGTGGCACTTCCTCCTCTTCTGTATCCTGGACCTCTGGTCCTGTCTCTGCAACTGTCTCTGTAACTCTCTGTGGCACTGTAGAGCTCTGTACGGCACTGTTAGGCTCTGTTCTGTTCTGTTCTTCTGGTGGAAGATTGAACTTCACTGTTCTGGCTGGAAGGTTATTTTCTTTCTGGACAGGTGGTTCCTTCTGCTTTACACGCGTGATGGCAGCAACTTCCAATTCCACCAAATTGGAGATAGGCTCTTGAGCCTTGGACGGACTATCAGTAGCACTGTTTTTCACTGGGGTTGGGCTTGGACAGTCTTTTGCAGTGTGGCCTTCTCCTTTGCATCGACTGCATAAGGGCTTGTAATCCACTGACCTTCGAGGATTTGGACAATTTGGTGAAATGTGTCCCTTTTCTCCGCATCTGTAACATTCCACTTCTGATCTCTGACCACCGCCAGACTGTCTTCCTCTGTAACTTTGAGAGGGAAATCTTCTGGGTCCGAAATTAGGACCAAACTCTCTAGGCTTGGGTCCAATATCCTGTGTTGTCATTTTGGATTCCAGCAAGTTGAATCTTGCGTCTTCTTCCTTCCTTCTCCTATCATGCATCTCCTTCAGAGAGCAAATGTCCTCTGTATGGTTCTTCCGCAAACAATAGGAACAGAAGGCCCCACAAGAATAGTTGGTTTTCGTGTACATTCGGTGGCTAAATGGCCTGCTTGATGACACTTACCACACCAAGTATTTGACTACATCACATCTCTTCCTACTCCTGCAACATTGGATATGCTAGCAGTATTCACTTTCAACGTCTGTAGTTGTTCTGTAATCACATCCATCAACTCCTTTTTTATATTTGCAACTGAGTTAGATAAGTAATCCTTCAAGCTTTCTCCTCCTGAGGCACTGGTAGGAGGGTTTTGAGGAGTCTCTGTAATCACTACATAAACGGGTTGGGCTGGTACAGAGGGGTCTCTGTTCTGGTTCTGATTCAGAGCTCCTGTTTAAACTGTTGGCTGTTGGCTCCAGTTGGTAGCATTCCATTGTTGCTGCTGATTTAGCATTGAGGAAATTGGTTGGGACCATTGTTGTTGTGGCTGAACCATCATTTGAGGCATGGATTGTGGCCACTGTGGATTTGTTGCACTGTACTGTGATACCGGGGACATCTGTTGGTAGGGGTAGGGAGCAGTCCCAGGAACTGCATTGGGTGGATACATCATTCCGGGCATCAGAGGAGGTAGGACTCCTCTTCCTGTATTCATCGCTAGTCTAGCTTCCACTTCATCGTACAGTCTTGCACCTTCTGTTGCAGCTTGCAGTGTGGTTGGTCTTTGCAGCTCCACAAACTTACGGACTTCTGGTTGTAATCCTCTGAGAAACACCCCCTTTTGAATGCCATCATCTAGATTATGGTTAGTCCATCTCTTCAGGATGGATTCCATTCGTGAGACATAAGCTTCTACTCTTTCTCCAGAGGATTGACTTAGGTTCATAAATTCCTCTCGCATCCGCTCTTCAAAACCTTCACGCCTGAATTTAGTGAGGAAGGCCAACTTCAGGTCGTCCCATGTGCCAAAAGTTCCTGCTGCTTGTCTCTCATACCACTGGAACGCCACGCCCTTGAAAGTGGTGGGAATATTGCTAACCAATGCTCACGGGTTCTGGCATTGTTAGCCACACACGCTACCATAAACTCTGCTACATGAAGATCGGGGTCTTCATTGTACTCTCCCTTAAAAACTGGCAATGGGACTACATTCGCTGGCCTGTCATCAATATTTCCAGGACAGATCTGGCTTGGAAGTGGACCTCCAGCAAGAGGAAGGGGTTAATGTGCCATTGGGACTTCTGTAAAGAGTTCCGCAAGGGCGTCAAAGGCGGCTTCTGCTGCGAGCTCGCTCTCGGCTCTGATTTTTGCTTTCTCTCTTCTCACGTACCTCTGGACTCGTTCTAACGCTTGCCTCTTTATTGTGTCATTCATCACGGGGTTGGCTCCACTATGTTGTTAGTGCTCCACAGAGGGTTAACAGAAGTCTTCAGTCTCTAGAGGACTCTCTTGCCAACATTTCTTCTGCTTCTTTCTTTTCAACGTCCCTGAATTCTGCTTTCATGCCACTGCACAGAGGAAGGTATTCTGTTCTGAAGGTGTCAAAATGCATACATCTGAGCATTGTGGTGGTGCCATCATCATAGTAATGCCAGCTTCTAATGGTTTCAACAGTGTATGTTGTGAAAAACACTCTGTCTACCAACTTCCAGTGGGTTGCTAATTGAACAAATAGAAGATTATCAGTATACCAAGCATCCCATGTATCTTGCTGTTGAGCGTCCACGAACAAATTCCAACTTTTTTCATTCTTGTGTTTGTGAACCTCTACAGACCAAGACTCCTGAAGCTTCTTCACAATCTCCCACTTGATGTTGTCTGGAAACTTTTCAATGAATGCCAAATCTTCCATGGATGGTCATTCTCTCTGTTTCTGCTCTTCAGTTTGTTCCCAAACAATTTGCTACCAAGATGCAAGTTTCTGCTGCTTCAATAGGAAGAGGAAACTGTCCACCACATAGAGCATGCATCATGATGGTGATGTGTTTCCGCCATTGTGGGATGAACTTCTTGTGGAAAGTGGCTTTGATTATGAGGAATTCCAACTCTTCAGTGGAAGAAGGAACTTTACAAACATCCATTGAATTCTTCTCTTCTTGGCAATGCCATTTCCTTCATTTTCAGCCTCTTCTGGTGCTTGTTGATGGCAAGTTTCCCCGGCTGCGCACCAAAAACATGGAGCCCCAAGAGGAACACCAAGGAAAAGGGAATTCTCTTGCAAGAAAATCTATCTTGTAACATCAACAAGCTTATTTATCATGTTTCATATGATCACAATGAAGAAAAGAACACCAAGCACAACAAATCTTCATACAGCATCATGTAGATCTCCCACGGTTTTGATAGAATCAACCATATTCTTCAATATCTTCACAACATCCATCAATAGAACAAAGAAAGCAAAGGAATACACCATCTTTGAATGGAAATACATCACATAGTATTTATCTTCAATATCTTCATAGTCTTCTATCTCAATCTCTCATATACAATCACTCTGCTTCAGTAGAATTGGCTATCTCTGACTCTCTCTCTCTCTCTCCATCAATAATACATTATATCCTCACTAAAATCTCTCAAAATCACTCTCAATAATCCTTCTTAGGTCGTGGATACCCCTCCAAAGAGGTATGTCTGATATGAAGAGTCACCAGAGCCACTACAGTGTCCTTTCATAGCTCACTACTGTCACTTCACTCTAGTCTTCACTTGAGTCTTTGGCAGCTACTTCTTCCACTTGTTTCAGCTCTTTTGCACTTGTATTCACCTCTTTCCAAAGCTAGAAAACTTTCCCAAGCTACACTCTCATCCATCAGAACACATACAGAAGCATACAGAACAGTCACAGAATAGCTACAGTACAGAACAGAACAGAATAGAAGCTTTACAGAAGACCTACAGAAGGTTACAGAAGATCATCAAAACCACATAACTCATTCTCAAATCATTCCAAACTCTAAAAAACTATTCAATAAACTTTCACAAGATCTCAATCTTCATCAATCAATACTCTATCCCTCCTTATAGAAGACAATCAGAACAAAACAGACCAAAACAGAGCAAAACAGAACAAAACAGAAGGTATACAGAACCCATCAAAACCTATCAGAACATCACAGAACCACCAACAAACATCATGAACTTCCAAAACACCATCATTATCATCCAAAACACTGTCAAACCACTTCTAAACCAATCAATCATCTCATAAAATCAACCATTCAGCTCTCAAAAATAACAAAAATCAGCCAAAAAACAAGTCATTTCAACACTCAACACATGCACAGTGATGCTCTGATGTGGCAAACAATATAGGTCAGTTTTGCTAGTGCTAAGCTAAATCACATATGGGCAATAATTTTGATAACCAAAGTATTGTACAATACAAATTTGGGCAACACCTAGGCTATGTACCTTGTCATGAGGGTGGATGATACTCCAATGGATTTGATCAGCAATATGGCTATCATGGGCAGCATGGTTATGGCCATTATGGACAGCATGATTACACTTACAAGCACTCCTTTATGCAACAATATACTTCTTATGCAAATCATGATCATGGACATGTATATGGTAGCTCATACAACATTGGTCAACAGCATGCATATGGAGATTCTTATGCAATGCAGGAGCAGCAAGCTAGTGATTATGACCAACATCATGTCGATACCTATGCTCATGGACTTGCCACTCATCATATTTATGGTCAGCCTAGGATGCAAGGACACCATTGTAGTCATGTTGGACAGTCATCATGCAATCTTGGGCAGCATGTTTATGGGCAACTATATGGCCAAATTTTTTGTAATAGTCAGCAGCAAATAGATGTACATGAGCAGCAGGGTTATTATCACCATATGCAGTATGGACATCATGAGTATCATTATGAACAGCAGCCACATTGGTATGACCCTCCATATGGACAGCATGAGCATTATGGTCATGGGTAGCCATCTGTTGTACATAAGCAACAGGGCTATTATCACCATATGCAGTATGGATAGCATGAGTATCATTATGAGCAGCAGCCACATTGGTATGACCCTCCATATAGACAACATGAGCATTATGATCATGGGCAGCCATCTATTGTACATGAGCAACAAGATGACTATGAGCAGCATGTCAGAACTATTACTAAGCTGACCAATGGTGATGAACATGTGCGTAAATTGCTATCTAAGGCTAAACGCATTAGACACCTTACTAGTAATACGATACGGGAACTGCATGCTGCGGGCTTATGCTATTGATGTGCTAAGCCGATATCTTGTGATCATCAAGACAAATGTCGAGCACAGAATGCAAAACTCCTATTTGTATTCAAATATCATTATGCCAAGGATAGGATAGATCTTGCTGAAGACCATTTTGATGTGGGTCCAAAGCAAGACAAACTTTCATTCAAGAAAGAAGATCATGTAGGTCTTAAAGATCATGCTCATATTACGGATCAAGAAAACATGTCCTTTTAGGAGACCCTTTGGTCTATACACATGTCACATATAAGGGTTGATGTAGTACACTTTTCAGCTTATGCAACCCCATGTGTTATTGATAGCATCCAAGCATAGACCAAGCTTAATCATATAATTCTTATGGCAGACTCGATGCAACAGCTAGTGGTACTCACCATTCTAGCTTTACTTGGGGATGTTAACCCAATGCATGTAAAGGATAACCACTTTTCATTTGACCCCAATGGTAGTGTAGAGACCCAAGCTTGCATGGATGACCTGTATGTTGGTGATGCTTACCATGCAAGTTATCCATTTGATCCCGGGGGTTGAAAAAATCTCTGTCCACATCAACACTTTCCCGGTGCAGTCCCCTCACCTTGAGGCAGCAACCTTGTCCTTCAAGACAACTCGATTTGGGCCTATTTTGCAATAGACAACCATCTGTTTTCAAACAGTTTTGGGCCTGCATTAATTACACCCATGCATGACCTACCTAGACTGAAAGTATGCTCAATGAGCTCCATTTTGACATGTGAAATGTCTCGGTTGGAGTTGCCCATGGCAAGTTATGATCAATTTTCCACTGTAGGCCTGTTCAGGACAACATGCTGTCCAGTGTTGTCCAGCCCTCCTTGTCTAGAATTGTTGCCTATCCTTGTACTAAGTTGCCTTCTTCCCTCATGCTCACACTGCATACATGCTCATAGGCCACCATTCCACAAGATTTCGAAAGTACGCTGAACGAGCTCCATTTTGACATGTGGAATGTCTTGTTTGGAGTTGCCCATGGCAAGTTATGATCAGTTTTCCACTGCAAGCTTGTTTGGGACAGCATGCTGTCCAGTATTGTCCATCCCTTCTTATTTGGAATTGGTGCCTATCCTTGCACTGAGTTACCTTCTTTCCTCATTTTCACATTGCATACATGCTCATAGGCCACCATTCCACAAGATTTCACACCCCCCCTCCCCCACCTAGCCATAGCAATACGTCCTCTTTTTGTTTTTTAGGGCAAAAACCTTCTAGGTCATGATGGAATGTAAAGAATGGGATTAGAGGGTCTTACACGGGGTTAACACGGGGTTAGCACATGCAAATACCCAATTACACTGATGGGGTATTTAAGGTCTACAAGGACCTGATTATTAGGGTATCATTTTGATAAATACAAATATGTCTCCTCACCTTCACCTTCAACTCCCATGGCTTCCTCTCTCTCTCTCTCCCTTCTTTCTCTCTCTTTCTCTCCCTTTTCCTGTCTTTCTGTCTCTTCTCCTAGTCATTCTCTCTCCTCTTCTCCCTTCTTCTCTCTCTTCTATAGTCTTCTTCCTTCCCTCTCTCTCTTTTAGGTCTCCTTTATTACAAATATATGGATATCCAAGGACAAGAAGTGTTGGTCATTGTGGATATCTTCAATAGTAATCTTTACATTAGGCATATAAATCTACAAGAGCCTTGTTACCAACCTATATCCTCCATCCATGCCTTACATCACTAGTCCTTTGTCGTTCTCATATAAACTTCCGATCAAAACATTGGTTTGAGAACCATGACAAATAAGAGCAATGCAAGGTGTTTCAAGGTCCCCAACTTTCACTATTATTTCAGTGGTTGCTCAAGCCCAATTGTTTCATGTATAATGGCTTCTAGGTATCATAGCTATAGCCTCTTCATCAATGACATAATACTGATGCACTCCCTTTTGTGCATAGCTCCAAACCACTATATTTTCGGCCTTAGCACGTACTTTTTTACCATCATTAACTATATTTTTAGCATCAACAAATTCAATTTCAGCATCATCATCATCATGCATTGCCTACATACCCTATAATCCGCTCTATTCTTCTCTCTGCACCATATCATGTGTCGGATCCCCAACTCTATTGTTTTCTCTTAATGATATTGATAATGTTCTCATGCAACTCTCCCTTTGCAATGTCAAGAATCTCTCCCAATGTAAATTTCACTTTATTATTCAAGAATATGCATCATCACTACAACAAAAAGGGTTCATAGACGAGCTTGTAGACGCAATATTTGAATTGTGAAAAAAAATGTCGGGTGCATTTATTAACGCGTCTATTTACGCATCTACAAAATCGCCTCTAAAAGCGTGCTTATGATGAGCATTACACGCATACTTAGATGCGCGTATAAATGCACTATGTAAATATATAATCATATTTTAAAAAAGTGGATATATTCATATTGTGCATCTATACAAAGTGTGTATCTACGCGTCTAAAACCGCGTTTACTCTGAAAGTTTTTGACGAAAATAGACGCGCATTTATCCTGCAATTTAGACGTGCTGATAGACACGCAAAGCAGAGGTTTGAAAAAAAAAACATCAAATTGTATGCTTAGGGATAACAAAGAAAGATTATTTCGAAGATTGGATACTGAAAACAAAACAATATATATAGCACACGAAATTTCATATATATAGATGAAACGTTTTTACATTATGAGTTCTAGTGCTTGTGACGTCATGGTCGCAAGCACTAGCTGAAAGTAATACATATCAAAAATGAAAATTACAAGCCAAGGGGAGGCATGCATGCATGGGGCTCCTCTATATCTCCTCAGAAGAGGCATCATCATCGCTACCACCACCGCTGCCTGTGCCGTTGCCATTGCCACCACCGCTACTACTAGTCCCCCCTTCGCTATCCTACTCAACTGCATCAGGGTTCGCCTACACAAAGGATTAAGGTATATAAATACCATTATAAACAATAAATTAGAGTTATCTATACTTTTCATGTAAAAAATAAAACATACATCTCTGGTGGTGGAATCCTCATGGCGCGATTATATTGCTCCTCCGTGATGAGTCCCTCCTTGTAGAAATGCTGCCAAGTGGACGCCCGGTTATGACCTCGATGGTAGCCTACCTCTCTAGGAGTCGGCATCCTACCAACGATATGATACTACAAAACGATTTGAACATACAACGTATTAAAACACACTACATAATGAAGTGAAACAAATTACAAAATTTAATTTAAAAAAAGAAATCAAATAATACTTACAAACTCAGCCTCCCATGATTCCCTGCCACCCGATCCATAATGCGATGATCCCATGGTTGCCATTTGGGTACGTCACGCCTCTGCATGCTAGCGACTTGTCATTTTCTCCGCTGCTCTCTTCTTGGCCTCTTTCCACTCCTTGCGGTGGCAATTGGGTGGTTGGCCATATCGAGGGCGCCCCTGCTCTTATCTCCGCAATGACTCCTTGGCGCGCGTTGTCGTTACGTTAAGAGTTAAAGGTCTCCCACTGGGGCTTTTAGTGCAGAAGAAGAGTTTGGGATTCAAGATTCAGAAATGAAAAATGGATTGGGTTTTAATAAGATTCGGGGTTTAGAAATGATTTAGGTACGGAAGGGGAATTCAAGCCTTTTCACTTTGTACTTAGCATACATGAACAGGAGGATTAAGACTAACTTGAATACATCAAATGCTTCAGGATGCATTCATCATTTCATAAAGGATATTTTCAGATTTTCAATTCATTTATGAATATCAAAAGCAAGCTCTAATGGCATTTATTACATGTACAAAGATGGATTTCAATCCTTTGCGACAAGTATTGATGCTAGAATCAAATACATCCAAGATTTGGGCCAAAGATGCATGAAATGGACTGAAAAAGAATAATTTTAGCTTCAGCCCCGTTTTAAAATAGAAAATTCCATCCCATAAACAAATTCAAAATGAGGGCATAAACTCAAGAAGAAGTACTTTTGATCATCTATGATCATTGTCCTGAAGAAAAGAGGTCATTTTCTTCTATTTTAACCATAAAAAACCCATGTTTGCTCATAAAAATAGATCAAAATAGTGGGCTGCCCTATTTATGACTGGTTATTCCAGCCCATAACATTCCATAAGTCTTCTTCTTGCCCCAAAGTCACTCAAGTACTTGGGCACAAGACGGGCTTCATTGGACCAAGAATAAGGTAGAGAAGATGAGAGAAGTCGTGCATAAGAGTAGGCTGAATCCTCTTCTCTCAGATTTCCCATCTTTTATAGACAGTTTCAGCATGCATTTTTGTTAGACCAAAGAGGTAGAGAAGTGGAGCTCTCACCAAGTTATCATCTTCAGTTGTTGGCCTGATAATCTTCAGTTTGCATGCTCCATTCCATGTATCTCAGCTCCAGCTTTCTCCTAGTTTCCCTCAAGCAGAGCAGCATGCATTTTGCGCCAAAAAATGCGAGCTGCTCTCTGCTCCAACCCTGGTCACTTTTTGACCAGTCTAGGTCACCTGCTGGTCACCTTAGTTAGTTACTTTTGGTCCTATGTGGACCTAGTGGACTTTTGACAGTTTTTTGGCAACATTTTTTGGGTTTTGTCCATATTTTTGTACCTGAATTAATGTGATTGATCCAGCAGACTATCAATTACTTCCAGATGTCCAAGTTTTAGGTCCCCATAGACTTATTTTTCATAAATGTACATGGTATATTTGCAAATTATATGCTAAATACAAAAGAACTTGTATAACTAAGGTAGATTTTGGATAATAATGCCTGAGTTTTGTATGCAAATATCTCATACAATCTTCTAGTGAAAATCTTCTGTGTTTATAAGAATCCCATGATTTTTATCATGGACAGTAAACTCTTTAACATTCACCCCCTCCTAACTTGCACATCCTCCGGCATGTGCCATTTCATAAGATTACAGGTCAAGGAGGGTGTTCTTCTTCATCTTCATTCCCTGAGTCTTCGTCTTCCCGCATATCTTCAAGTAAAGGGCTTGTATCAAGGTCATCAAGTTCATAAGTTGAAGATTCTCTTCGTTTGAAGAGTTTGATTCGTTTCCTAGCTATTGGAGTCTTTATCATGGTCCTATCCATTTCAGCCAAAGAGTAAGTAGCATTATTATGTACTACTTTTACAACATATGGTCCAAACCATCGCTTGGCTAACTTCCTATGAGCACTATATTGATTATCCAGGCTGCTATCATAAATAAGAACCCAGTCATTCTCTTGAATAGCTCTTGGACGGAGTCGATGGTGCTTATCAAACCTCTTCTTATTCTTTAATCTTGCTGTTTTTAGCCTTTCAATGGCTATTTTGACATCTTCTGGCCTTCTTTCATGTTGCCTTATGCGTAAAAACAACAATTCTTCCTTGTTCATGCCTTCATCCCAAGGCAAGATACTCCATGTGACAATGGATTCCTCAATAGGCATAATAGGTGGCTGTCCATACATGAGTTCAGCTGGCATATATCCTGTTACTGCACTATGGGTTGTTCTATCAGCCCATAATGCGAATGGTAGCATTTTAGGCCATTCCCTCAACTTTCCTTTGCATGATTTTGCTAAAGCTTTAAGAATTGGTTGATGACCTCTTTCACTCTTACCATTGCCTTCAGGGTTGTAGGCTGAAGTAAGAGATAGCTTAATCTCCAATTGAGCAAAGAAATGGCGAGCTTCATCGGCATCCAATTCTCCTCTATCAGCAGTTACTTTAGCAACACATCCATACCTGTAAAATACTTCTTCAAGTAAAAATCTACAAACAGCATGAGTGGACTTTGTTGTCAAGGCCTTTCCTTCCACTTGATTTGTGAGATCTTCTCTAGCAAGTACTAGATATCTCATGTTCCAAATTCCTATAGGCATGGTTACTAAATCAATAATCCATCTATAGTGAATAGACAAAGGATAGGTAGGTTGAAGCCCATCTCTATGTTTTACCATGGAATACATTTGACAAGCATGACAAGATTCAACAAAATGCTCAATGTCTTTATACATGTTTTGCCACCAAAATTTTTCTTTTATTTTGGCAAAAGTATCCCATATGTCTCTATGACCAGCCAATAGGCTTTCATGGAATTCTTGCATGACCTGTCTTTGTGTCTTTTTGTCACCTAAGACACGAACAGGCGCTCTTCCTTTCTTTTTTGCATGCCTCCAAAGGTAGCCATCTTTAAGAAAAAAAACCATAGGCTTTTCTCTTAATTCTCTTGAACTCTTCATGAGTCCATTCTTCCTTCTTTGTCATAGTGCTCAAAAATTGGCCAATTTTTAGCCAATCATCTGCATAATATTCTTCTTTAAAGTGTGAACAAACCATAACAAAACATGGAATATGCTATTTACTAGCTATCCATTGTCCTTCTTTAGTTGATTCATCCATCCTTGCTGATGTAAAAGTTGTATTATCAACTGAACCTGTTGTTCTTACTGTAATTTTTGTTGTACCTGCATTAACAGCTTCATTTATAAACTCTGATTCTTCTTCATCCATCATTTCTTCTTCATCCATATATCTGGCACGTGAAAGCATGTCAGCAACTTGATTTTCTTTACTTGCAATATGTTTCAAATCAAGATTTAAGGATTTAATATAGGCTATCCATCTTAGCATGGCTATGTTAGTAGTGGAAGAGTTGGCTATCATGCCCAAGAGTGGAAGGCAATCTGTCTCAACTATAACATGCGCGCCCATGAAGTATTCCCTATCACATTTTAATGCAGTTACTACTCCCCAAAGCTCTCTTTAAATTTGAGCATACCTTCTTTGTCGTTCATTAAGAACCTTTGCTCCAAAGCGGATCACATATATGTTGCCTTCAAGGTTGTCTTGACCAACTGCCCATCCTATTCCAATAGGACTTGTGTCCACTGTGAGAAAAATGGGCTGTCCATTAGAGTAGTTAGCCCTCTTTAAAGTAGGAGCTGAAGTCAGCATTTTCTTGAGTTTCCGAATAGCCTGAGTGTGTTCTTTTGTCCATAGAAACCTTTGGCCCTTTCTTAGAAGTTGATAAAGACTTTCAGCAACATGAGCAAAATGTGGTATCCAAATAAGGTAGAAGACACATGCACCAAGACATCTTCTCACTTCTGAAACATTTGTATATTCTTCATACATCTTACTAATTGCATTTATTTTTTATGGAGAAGGCTTTCGGCCATATGGTCCACACATATGACCGACCACAAGGACTTCTTCAACTCCAAAAATAGATTTAGCTCCTGAAAGAGTAAGATGAACTTCTTTTAATTTAGACAGGATTCGAGCATAATCATTAATATGATCAAAAACAAACTTTCGACATCCAAGTTCATTGAGTTCTTCATTTTTCTCATGAACTTCACATCCTTTGATTGGAACATCATCAAGGAAAGGAAGAGTCAATTGAGGAATATAATCCCTCAATACTTTATGCATGGCATTCATCATGTGAGCTACTGAATTCATAGCCCCTTGAGGTAGAGTACACATGCGGACTAGGCCAAGAGGCGTCTTCATTGTAGTAATGTCACGGCTTTCCAAAGCAAGCTGAATATGGTCATAGCCTGAATATAAGTCTCCCATGGAATAGATTGCCCTTCCTGCAAAAGCCTCAGCAAACTCATCCACAATTGGTCCTGATCCAACATTTCTAATAGTGACTTTATTAACGGGTTGCAAATCTTGAATGAATCGTAAAGATCCATTCTTCTTAGGTACGGTAAACCATCGGTTGGAATATGGAGCTGAAGATGGCTCCAATATTCGCATTTTTATCTTTTCATTTAAAAGTTCCAATAGCTTAGGCAAATGAGCCCTTGGAACCGGAATTGGTTTAAGATTCCAAGGCACATGTGGGACCGTAAAAATTACCATTGGTGCCACAATGCTAGGATCCACACAGCTGATTTCATGCGGCTGAAATGAAAAGGCTTTACCATGGTTCTTCAACATGTGCATGAAAATTTGTTTTTCAGCCGGCAAGAGGAAAGAGTCTTCACCAATTTTCAGCTTTTGTAGACTTTCTGCAGTAAATTGATGGCCAATATTTTTAGGATCACAAAGGCTTGGTTGTTTGGATACCCTTTCTGCCAATCCTTCGCTTTCAGGTGGTAGAGGAGTAGCTATCGGCTTGACCTTCTTATCAACTGTTTTATATTTTGTTTCTACTCTTGCCTCATCCTCGTTTGGCTGTCCAAAGACTTCATAATCTACAAATTCTTGAATTATGTCATACATATTCAATGTACATACCTATATGGACTGATTTTCAGCTTGATTTTCTGCATGAACATCTGTATAAATTTCAGCCATTGTATCATTATAATTCAGCCCATAAAAGAGACCTAAAATTTCTTCATCTTTAGGTAAGACATCAATTTGCTTCAGTTCTTGCTCCATATGACTCAAATACTTTCTTTCAGCCCTGTTCATGGCTGAAATTTGTTTATAACAGCCCACTCCATTGGCTGAAAAAACCTATAGATTAGCTTTAGACCTTGCCTCCTTCATATGTGGAGGCAATTGTTTATGGCATGATGCACTGCCATAGCCTCCACTTATAGCAGCAATACTTGAAAACCCTTAAACTCTCGGGCATTAGGAGGAACGGATGATCTCTCAATCGATCCCTATTCCGATGGTGATTAACACAGACAGTTAGGAATTGAACAGCCTTATCATTATCCTTGCTTCTTATCCGAGCGTATGATGAGCCATCATCAAAAACCTTTGTCTCTAAGCGAGACTCGGAAATAAATGGTTGTCCAAGAATGATTGGATAACTGTAAGAATCTTGAACAAAGAAATGAAATTCATCTTTTACATTACCAATAGTAACTTGTACATAACGGCATGCTGCATAAAGATCGCCAGAAGAGTTATTGGCTGCCTTCATACGCCACCCTGGGTCCACGTCAATGGGCCATCCTCCATTCTCATACTGAACCATGGTCTATAAGGGCAATGCATGGAGTTTCTTTCTCACCAATTTTAACAACAGTTTCAGTAGTCGCCCTTGCCCAATGGGTACGGGAATAGTGACTACTTGGAATAAAGTGAGTTTCACTTTCTTCTTGCATGTTGTAAAGAAAAGTCTCTTTCTTTTGCATGGGTTGCACTTTAGATTGAGAAGTTTCCACCATTATGGCTTTTTCAGCTTCTGCTTCATAAATGTCTTCTTATTGGGCTTCTATGGCTGCAATCAATTCTTTGATTGCCTCCAATCGAATCCCTTAAGTTTTCAGCTTTTCTTCATCTTGCAAATACACATGAAGTACTTGCAAAAAAGCATATACAGATTCTTCAGTTTCCTCACCAACATATTGTCTTTTTCGTTTAATTACATCAATTATTACATCATGAAATCCTCGTTTTGCAATACCAAGAATTTCACCTAATGTAAATTCAATTCTACTTCCAAGAATTCTTTCTTCTAGGATCCGTTTAAGATCCGTTGCGGTCTCTATGTCTGACTGCAACTTGTAGTTGGGATGTTTGCTTTTTCTTTTTCCTTCTGTCTTATTTTGGTGGTGGTGGATTTTCAGCAGCCTTCTGTTGGTTTGGTTTGCTTCTTGTTATGCGTTTAGTCGGTCCTGAAGAAGAAGGACCGGCAACATCTTCTTCTCTTTTCTTCTATCATGGCTTCTTGATTATTAATTTCAGCTAGCCGGGCAAAAGCTAAAAATGAATCCATAGGCTCGGACCATCTGATTCTTCCTCGAATACATTGGTTGGGAGTGGTTAAATCATCCTTAGTTGCCTTGCCTTGATCCATACGTTCCAAGGCCTGTGTCCACACTTTAGATTTTGCATTAGTTTTACATGCTTTAACAATTTCATTAGTTGGCTCAATTTGCAACCCATCAGTTGTAGCATCAACAGCTGCATAGGCTGTTCTTATTGCCAAATCCTCCAATCTTTTCTTCATGCCGCCATTACTGAAGTTTGGCTCAAGAGGAAGCCCGGTTTCGGTTGCATGAATTTTGCCATCCTTCCAAAAGACTAATTTTTGTGCTTCGGCTTCACAGAATGCTCTGCACTCCCTCTTGTCATGCTGAAGGCTATCACACCAAATGCAGCATCTTTTAAAGCCTTCTCGTGCAGGTCTTTGGGCGGTTGACTGACCCCTTTCTTCTACTTTAACGTCAAGCCTTTCTACTTTAGAATTAATTTTTGTTAAGTTAAGATGGAGATCCCGCATGCTTTTAATTAACTCATCCATGACATCCTTCTTTGGAGAAGGAATAGCAGAGTTTCTTGGTTGCTCGGCCATAGAGACAGGAGGTCGAGAAGCTGGAATAGGCTCCTTCATAGAATCAGTGGTTACAGGGGTTGATCCCCATCTTAGGCGCAATCGCTCTCTTCGAGCAATCATATTAACTGCTTCAGTGACATCACTCCAAGTAGTTTTTAATCGTGACTCAGAGTCAGGGTCTTCAAGTCGGTCAGTCAATTTCTCCTGAAGTGAAGAATCTGCAGCTTTTAAAAATAACTCAATCTTTTGACTTTCCATACCTTGTTGGTCATCGAGATCTAGTTGGGCAAATTTGCTTTCAAACTCTCGATGAAGAGCAGTAGTAGCAGTTAGACCCTTATTGGGCCTTTCGACCCATTCGGTGAAGATTTTCTTTGTCATAAGGCTAGAATCTTCAAGGAAAATTTCTTCTCGAAGAGCCTTCTTGAACACAGTCCATCCTACATCTTTTTGGGAAAGACTATGAATTCGGTCCTGGAGACCATGCACAGCCAAACGGGCAAAGTAACGGCTCCAGGCATGATGAGGAACTCCAAAGAAGACCATCTTGTCAGTGTAGAGATGAATAAAAGAGGACACATTTTGCCCATTAAATTGCTTAAGCTCATGCCCAACTGCTTCTAAGGCCTTAATGGCAGTAGCATTAATCCGTTCTTCTTCTTGTCTCCGTTGTTGTTGCAATTGCAACTGCTGCTGAAATTGCAGCTGTTGTTGTTGGCTCTCTTGCATTAGACAAACCAACTGTTGCAAAGCATCTCCTCCTGAGCTTGATGATTCTCCCATTGGTCTTCTTCTTCAGCAGAGCGGACCTTCACGTCAGGTTCACCACTGTCGTCGCGTTAAGAGTTGAAGGTCTACCACCACCGGGGCTTTTAGTGCAGAAGAAGAGTTTGGGATTCAAGATTTAGAAAGGAAAAATGGATTGGGTTTTAATAAGATTCGGGGTTTAGAAATGATTTAGGCAGGAAGGGGAATTCAAGCCTTTTCACTTTGTACTTAGCATACATGAACAGAAGGATTAAGACTAACTTGAATACATCAAATGCTTCAGGATACATTCATCATTTCATAAAGGATATTTTCAGATTTCCAATTCATTTATGAATATCAAAAGCAAGCTCTAATGGCATTTATTACATATACAAAGATGGATTTCAATCCTTTGGGACAAGTATATTGATGCTAGAATCAAATACATCCAAGATTTGGGACAAAGATGCATGAAATGGATTGAAAAAGAATAATTTTAGCTTCAGCCCTGTTTTAAAACAGAAAATTCCAGCCCATAAACAAATTCAAAATGAGGGCATAAACTCAAGAAGAAGTTTTTTTTATCATCTATGATCAATGTCCTGAAGAAAAGAGGTCATTTTCTTCTATTTTAACCATAAAAAACCCATGTTTGCTCATAAAAATAGATCAAAATAGTGAGCTGCCTTGTTTATGACTGGTTATTCCAGCCCATAACTGTCCATAAGTCTTCAATATCCTCACCCTTTGCTTGCCCCAAAGTCACTCAAGTACTTGGGCACAAGACGGGCTTAATTGGACCAAGAATAAGGTAGAGATGATGAGAGAAGTCGTGCATAAGAGTAGGCTGAATCCTCTTTTCTCAGATTTCCCCTCTTTTATAGACAGTTTCAGCATGCATTTTTGTTAGACCAAAGAGGCAGAGAAGTGGAGCTCTCACCAAGTTATCATCTTCAGTTGTTGGCCTGATAATCTTCAGTTTGCATACTCCATTCCATGTATCTCAGCTCCAGCTTTCTCCCAGTTTCCCTTAGGTAGAGCAGCCCGCATTTTGTGCCAAAAAACACGGGCTGCTCTCTGCTCCAACTCTCGTCACTTTTTGACCAGTCTAGGTCACCTGCTGGTCACCTTGGTTAGTTACTTTTGGTCCCGTGTGGACCTAGTGGACTTTTGACAGTTTTTTGGCAATATTTTTTGGGTTTTGTCCATATTTTTGTACCTGAATTAATGTGATTGATCCAGTAGACTGTCAATTACTTCCAGATGTCCAAGTTTTAGGTCCCCATAGACTTATTTTTAATAAATGTACATGGTATATCTGCAAATTATATGCTAAATACAAAAGAACTTGTATAACTACGGTAGATTTTGGATAATAATGCCTGAATTTTGTATGCAAATATCTCATACAATCTTCCAGGGAAACTCTTCTGTGTTAAAATAACTCTTCTCTCTCTTATCCTAGTCTTTCTCTCTCCTATGCTCTCTTATTCTCTCTCTTCTATAGTCTTCTTCCTTTCCTCTCTCTCTTTCAGGTCTCCTTCATTACAATTGGTATCAGAGCTTAGTTCTTGCTCCTTTCTTTTTCTCTCCTTTCCCTCAAATCTAGTCTCATTTTCCAACAATAAACCCTACTTTCAAGGTACACAGGCAGAGATGGCAGCTTTCTTGGAAGACACACAGGAGCTATGGTAGGAGGCTTGGCCAAATATGGAGGCAAGGAGACAAAAATGGCAGCTTGTTTTTAACCTTCAAACCTACAAGGTGATGAAGAAGGATGTTGTGAAGTGGACGTGCAGGGAGATGAGCTTTCATCTGATGGTGTATTAACTTTAAATGTTGATGTACCTTAGCTGATTCCTGTGTAGGAAAAGATGTGATAGGTGTCCCAGACATCACATTGAAAACCTCATCTGCAGTGGGAGGGCGACCAAGTTAATTGGTCATCTCCCCCATGAATTGCTCCTTGTTGAATGGAGTGCTAGAGGATCCAGGATTCCACATCTATACAAGAAAAATCATATTACCCTGTGCAATAAAACATATTACATACAACATCTATACCTGCGTCTTTGTGCGTGTCTATACCTGTGTCTCTGTCTGTGTCTGTCAGTGCGTCTCTATGGGCATTTGTTAGCGCGTCTATTTCCGCATTTATAGCCGCGTCTACACTGTCATCTGGACGCGCTGACAGACGCGCACAATCGCACCATTTCTTCTTAAACTTGCTTAAAAAACAAAGCTAAAAAACCTCCATAGATTACAAGATCCAGCATGTGAAGAGAGAGACAAACAAACAGAGAAACCAAACAAGATTGAGAGAAAGAAGAAGAACTCACCTTCTTTGCTTGTTCCAATGGGTGGCGGCGGCTAGGTTGCAAGCTCCTTGTCCTCCTTCTCCCTTCCCGTGGTAAGTTGCTTCAATCTTGTTCTCTTCCTTGTTGTTTGGCTCTTCTTCTTTACTATTTGGCTCTTCTTTCCTCCTATCTTCTTTTTACTCTTATTTCCTTGCCTCATTGTCTTCATGAAGTGATAGATAGACACGAGTAGTGATGTCGAGCTCCAACTGCAAAAAACGTGCAAAAAACGCAAGAAAGCACAGGTTTGAAAAGAAAGCCACAACTTTTTTTAAATTTTTCTATACTTGTGTAGCACGTCTGTCAGCGCGTGTAATAGCATGTGTATATGCGCAGATAATTACTATTACACTTGCGTACAGACGCGCAGAAACAATTTAAGAAATCAATGCATGCATTTAGGGAATCAATTGACCTATGTGGTGACATATATAACAAAGCTTGAGGATAAGAGATAACACATTGGCAAGTCAATTTGCACATATATATGTAGTGACTTACTAGACCATCCCACTTACAATTGCATATTACCCCACTTACGTATCAATAGGTGGATAAAGCACGAATGGTTTTTAGCAAGAGAAAGATAATGCAATGAAGGTGTACACGAAAGAGATAGAGAAAGGCATATTATCCATCAATCAATCAAAGATATGTGAGCTATAAGTGTACCTTGACATGATTGGAATAGCTTGCATATGCACAAGCCAACTGATTTACATCAATCTACTCATGCTATGAATTGGCACCCCGTGTGTTTATGCAATTCAGCTTCACTCTCGGATCCCATGGGGGCTAATACTTCTTTGTTTTCGGAAGCACCTCAAAGATTGTCATGGGAGCAGGGGGAAGGATCAACCTTCTTCCATCTACTGGAAGGTTATAAACATAACCACCTCAGCCTAAAGCATGCTGAACAATATCTAGAGTCTGTGAACTCTGGATCTATGCCATTAAAATGCCGTTTGATGGTCTCCCACTCTGAATTGGAAACGTTTTCAACATTTTCAAAATAGAAAAAGGGAGGGCCTTCTATCAAACTATTCAATGGTTTTGGCTTGCCTTTAAAAAAGCCAGGAATTCTAAACCCCATGCTCTTTTTGAACTTGAAGGGTGGGATAGAACCTAGATGTGGACGTGATGTTTTTCCATTCATAGATTAAGTCTTGAGCCATAAAACACTCGAGTCTTCACTGGCACTTTTATCCAAGTCTAGAGTAGGAGTAATATTGATCTTTGTTTTAAGGCCCAAGTAAGTGTACCATAGCTTAAGGGCTCTTTCATCTACCTAGTATATTTTGCTACAGACACCTTGTGAGGGTCCAGCATGTCTAGTTATTTGAACACCTCGCGAGGGTCCAACATGTCTAGTTTGATCTTTTATCTTTTACGACTAGTGCACATTATTCAATGCACTTTGGTGTGAGGGTAAACATCTTCGAACTCAACGTAAAGATGAAAAGAGAAATACCCAAGATTGTGGTGTCCTTGCTCACTTCGAGGATGCCAATGGTACTTCGAGTAATCATTAACTCTATTTTTTTAATTCAATGATTCAATGTGTATATTTCTTAATTCTATGGTTTTTATCATGCACACACGTGCATGCTCAAGAATCAATTTCAGGTGGTTAAATAATTATTAAATTTGGTTTTTAAATTATGTGAATTGCAATTTTAGGTGGTTAAATAATTGTGCATCTGCTGGCGCATCTATATTAGTGTCTATTTGCGTGGATATATAGACGCACAATTCGCGTCTATTTACACGCACGTTTACACGCAATTATAGACGCTATGATAGACACGCCCGACTTTGCGCGTCTATGCCTCGTTTCTGTTGTAGTGCATTCTAGGACTTTTTCAAGTTAGTGGCAATTTATATATCTGATTACATCAAAAGTAAAAGATTTATATTCTCCTAGTTCTATCCACTACTTTGTAAGTACCTAGATGTAGATCTCTAGGTATTAAAATAGTTCTAGTGTATCTTTTCTTGGTATATTAGGCCAATTAACTCTCCTTTCCAATTGATGCTTATATTAGTATATAGCAATTTGTTAAATTTGATCCTTGTGCTATTCTTCTCCATTAGGAGGAAAGCATCACCTTAATTGGTGTCTTCTTCATGGGATAAGCAAACTTGTAACATGGGAAGCATGATAGAGGCAACCCCTTAGAGATAGGATTTCACCAATCACATATATCATAATGGATTCTTGTGAAGCATACATCTTCATGGTCATTTGTTCAAACTTGTACACAAAGTCAAACAAAAGACATTTTCTCTTATATTATCAGCTTCATTATTGTTACACTATAAACATGGTTGTAAAATGTTACATGAACGAGAAGTAGTAGTTTTCTACTGTGCTATTTCATGCATATACAATAGAGGTTTCAACACTCCAATCGAGCCTCCTTTGATCTTTTTGTCTAGCAACAACTGGTGTTACATGTGGTACTGCACATGCCCATTTGTCGCAATTGTTTCATGGTGAGAGGTATTAATCATCTATTATGCTAATTAGTCCAATACAATAGAGGTCTCAACACTCCAAGAGAGGCTGCTTTCGTGATCTTCCTATTATTTTTGTTTAATAAGTTATACTGCATATATGGTACTACCTCTAAGTTGCATTCCTTATCTTTTTCTTTTTGTTTGACAAGTGGTATTACATATGCGGTACTACCCGTAAGGGATCGCCTTTGTGGTACTACCAAAGAGGTCCACAACTTGTGGCATTTCATATATGGTATTACCAAATACATCCAAATCATGGCTAATGGATGTATATACTATCCATAGGTACGCTATGTAGAGCAGATTCCAAAATGGCCTATGGAAATCTCGTCTGCTCCACATAGGTATACTAATCCACAGGTATGCACTGTAGACTAGATCCCAGAATAGTTTGTGGAAGACTTGTCTGGGCCAAGTACTTGGACAGTCACATATAGACCTGTGGTTACGTTTGTCTAGGAAGCAGCTTTGAACACCGGCACAATGAAGAACTATCTGGGCGACACTAACACACTATTTAACACATTTACGCTTCCGGAGCTCTTAGATACGTTGGAGTCATGGGCTGGGCGAGATTGGCCCCTGAGGACGTAGGTGAGCTCGAGAGGAGGGTCGGGAACTTCCACATGCTCCTCCAGCATCAGCAACACCGTGGCCATGGAAGGCCGAGACACTGCATTCTCTTGGATGCACCAAAAGGCTACATGCAAGAGGGGTTTCATTTTTGAGAGCATATTGGCGAGCTGATGATCAGTTGGGGCCAATTCAACATTACAGTGGATGCTGCCGCTTGTCACTGCTGTTGTGAAGAGTTGCTTGTCAATCACATCGTAGAGCCTGCCACTCTCAACCTGTTTGACTGCCCATGCTGGGAAGTACCATTCCTCGTTAGCCACGGCCAGGTTGAGGTTCTTGCGGCCACCTACTAGCTCCAGCAACACCATGCCATAGCTGAAAACGTCACTCTTGTCCGTGACGGGAATGTTGAGGAACCACTCGGGTGCCATGTAGCCAGGAGTGCCTCGCATGGCCGTCACGGTCTGGCTTTGCTCGGCTCTATCCATCAATTTGGACATCCCAAAGTCGGAGAGCTTGGCCCGGAAGTTCCCGTCTAGCAGGATGTTTTGTGGCTTCACGTCCAAATGAACGACCTTGTGTCTGCATTCCTCGTGCAAGAAGGCTAGCCCTCGGGCTGTGTCGAGTGCTATTCTATATCTCACTTCCCATGGAAGAGGATACCCATATGAGACAGAATCGTTGCTATTTGCCTCCGGATTAGCGCGACGGAATATCCACTTGTCTAATGATCCATTCTCCAGGTACTCATAAATAAGAAGCCTGTGAATCCCTTCCGCACAGAAACCCCTGAGTTGCACCAGATTCACATGACTCAGGCTACCCAGAGTGGCTACCTCTGCTCTGAACTGCTTCTTACTAGATGCAGCGATGGTGGGGCGTTCCGAGATCTTCAGCTCTTTCACTGCCACCTTGACAAGCAGCTGATTGCTGTCTGACGGTAGCTTAATCTCCCCTTCGTAAACTGCACCGGAGCCCCCAGTGCCTAGGGTCTTGCTGAATCCCTGCGTGGCGCTGTACATGTCTTTGTATAAGAACCTCGGTGGCAGCCCGGGCAATCCCTCCAGAAAGGCCTCCTCCTCGGAATCAGACTCATCCGACGACTCCTGCATGGCCCTTCTTGCGATTTTGGCAGCCAAGAGCGCCAAGCAGATGACCATCACGCCAAGCCCGCTGCTGATGCCAATTATCGCCCTTCTGGGAAACGGCTTGCTGGTGCTCAGGAACGGCGTGGGTGGCAGCTGTGCCACCCTAAGCAAGGCCGTCACCGAGGGACTGCGCCCAGTCAGCATTGTCTGCACTTGGTCATAGGTGTGGCAGGCCATGGTGTCATTGTTGTAGAAGGCCGCAGTGCATGAGCAGTTAGCCAAGCACAGACTCTTGCATTCCTCTGCACTGTTGGCCTGCCGGAGAGGGCTCATGAAGGAATTGGCAAAGTAATCAACGCCCGGCAGTTCCAGGAATTCATGCTGCCTAAATATGCTGCAGTTGAGGGGAGTTACAAGGCGGCAACCTTGGGTTGGATCCGAGGAATCGATGTACTGGAACAGATTTGGGCAGGTGCATGTTTGGACGGAGCTGCAGAGGCTGTTGACGCCGCAGTAGGATGGCAGCGTACAATAGGTGTTGAAGAATCCCTTGAAGAATTCGTTATCAAGGCTCAGGCCACTGGAAGAGAGGAGGAAGGTTTGGATGTCACCAGTGGGCATGATTCGCAAGTATCGCAAGCCATCGCCACCGAGGCGGGTCCCAAAGCTGATGCCATGAGCGGTATCAGCAATGCCGCCTGTCTCGGCGCGGCACTCCGGAGTGATAACCCCATCTTGCTCGAGCGAGATACCTTCTGCGTCCTCCCTGTAGAGAATGGCAGTGTGGTTGCAGGCGGAATGCAGGGCTACGGTGATGTTGTTGTCGTGACCGCCTGCATAGTTGATGAGCTCGTAGGGGACCATGCGCTGCTGTGCGTCGAAGCTGGCGTACAGGACGGCCCCTCCTGGCTCGGCCTTTAGAGTGTAGCGGCCAGGAGAGAAGTCTCCGTTCGAGTAGTCGATGCTGCCAGTGAGGGTGTGGTTGGTTCTCAGGCGCTGGCCAGGCAGGATGATGTCGGTCGGGTAGTCGAAGCTCTGCCAGAGGGTGGAGTTGCGGTCGCCGAGGAGGAGGAGGTTGCCCGTGCTGTTCATAAAAACGCTCCGTACGTCGTCAGCCGGAGGGGACCACACGACGGCGCCGTCGGCATCCAGAAGAAGCAGGCTGCGGGACGGGAACCGAAGGACGAGGCTCGCCTTCGGCGAGACAGGGTAGTCCCTGTTGGCGACCCAGACGATGGTGGTGTTGTAGAGCGTGCTGAGGACCACCAGCAGGCGCTGCGTAGCGTTGTTCAGCCCGTCCTTGTGAAGCAGGAACTTCCAGGCATAGGAGCCGTCTCTGCTGCGCAAAATGGGAGAGCTGGTGTTCGTCGCATTAGCTATCACCAGATCATATTTTTCTCCTTCAGCAACCGAGGGCTCATCCGGCAGTATCAGAACATCAGAAGCACTAGCTAAGCCCTGCAGATATGTTGATGTAGCCGCTGTGATTGCTGGGTAACTCTCGCTATAAGTACCAGTAGGAAGAATCAACAAAATTGTTATCATCATCGACAGCTGATGCGTATTACAATTGAGCAGCTTCATGCTGCTGGATGTAAGGGGATTAATAGTTACAGTAGCCAATACGGACAATGTAACGATGAATATGCGTGGCGCTAATCCTATTAATCCATGATCAGGGAGAAGAACAAAGCTCGCGAAGGAGCGGATACGAACTTGCAGGTAGTCGACGTCTCCTTTATATAGATGGAATTTTGTCAGTAGTTTGTAGCTAGTGCGCAAACTTTGGCATCCTGATTCATGACTCCTTTGTCAGACCCACAAGAGT
This sequence comes from Lygodium microphyllum, assembly GCF_053477565.2. NCBI lineage: Eukaryota > Viridiplantae > Streptophyta > Polypodiopsida > Schizaeales > Lygodiaceae > Lygodium > Lygodium microphyllum. The sequence goes on along the minus strand of NC_141138.1, from coordinate 152,815,863 downwards.
CACGAGTCCTCACGACAGTCCGACCTCAGTGGCACGTTGGCCGCCTTTCGTACGTCCCCCACATGAGCTTCGCAAAGGCTGGAAATGTTGGTGCATAGATAGTGTCTACCAGCGGGGTGTCAAATTTCAAGGCTTTCTCAACTTTTCCTTTGGACGGCCTTAGTGGTGTTCCCCTTTCTTCTAAAAGGAATTTGAAGGGCAAATAGGGTAAGGGAACCAAATAATGATCGTTCCCCTATTTTGACAGTCATTGTGGTCGAGAGGTGACAAATTAGTGATAGAGTGAAGAAATAATCACTTAACATGTGGAAAAAAGAGCCAAAGAACATGTGCTAGCACGATTCCTCTAAATTGGGTTGATCCCTATATCACAAAATCATGGGCTGTTTTTGCACGTCTAAATTTGCATTGAAGCTCCAGAATGCCTTTGCTATGGCTTTGTTGTAGCTGGGTTTTTCTTCTACTTCTAGTTGGGGGATCTCCTCAAAAACATTGATGTTGAATCGTTCTATTTAATTTTGTCATGTCACCCTTTTTTGACAAAGGGTCTAGAAGATGTCACTAAAAATGGCCCCCTTATCTTCACTTTCCTAAATTTTGAGATCTCAAATACTTTAACCTTTTTCCAAAAGTGTAAGACCCCCTTTGAAGGGTGAAGCCTTCATCTATTGAGAGTGCTAGTCCCACACAATATTTCAAAGACTATCATTATATTGAGTGTGCTATTATGTGCACTAAAATTCAAAGACTACGTTTGAAGGTGTTGAAGTTGTCATAGATGGAGCATGCTATTATGAACACTAAACACTAAAATTCAAAGACTACCTTCAAAAGACCAAAGAACACAATATTAGTGAGTTTGGGAATCTCCCAATTCCCATTTTTTGAATACTAAAAAGGTGGCACCTGGATAACATGCCCATAAGTTTCTCAAAACCATATGATGTGACCTATCATTGGAAAGCGCTTGAAAAATGGAATCTATTGAGCTATAGAGCGCTCCATTTGGAGTTATAGTATTCAAGTTATGACAAATCCAAAGATTTGACCACGTGTCCCAAACTTATGGGAAATTTTCATATTCCCCAATATGGTGTTAAAGTGAAGCGTGGTCTTTTAGAAGACAAATTCAAGCACGATGTTCCTGTTTTAAACCTTGCACTAGTTGATCTTAAAAACTTTTCTCAACCAATAAAGAAAAATGTAAGTTCTCAAAGTGATTGATTATGCTACTTAGAATCTGTACGAAATGTCAAGTTTATCATTGAAATACTTGAAAATTTCACCCTTACTTTAAGGACATGGAAAAATTTCAATCAGTAGATTGAAATTCAAGCCAGTACAAGTACAGTAAAATGTTGTCGAAACTTTGGAGAATACCTCAACTCTCCTTTTAAAATATCAAAATCAAGCATGTTCCTCCTCCTTGAAACCTTTCACATGATGACAAATCTTCAAGATGCACCCCCAAAAAACTTTAGACTGGACCATATAGTTCTCAGTTAGCCACATTGGATGGTCACTGAATATTCCAAATTTGTAGCATATCTTTTGCTTAGGCAAGTTGGGCATCCACTATCTAAAAGCCTCATTGGCAACTTTAAGGCCAAGGATCACATTGAAAGACTTAAATTTCAAGAGTAGTGTACATTGTCTTTTATATTAGTTGAAGAAATTCTAAGACACATTTCTCAATCATTTTTGGTGGAACACATGGTTACTTACCAAAGGTTATGATAATAGTTTTTCACGATGGGTTTCAAATGCCTTTATATCAACACACACACACGCACACACACATGCATGCACGCACACACACACACACACACACACCTTCCTCACTTTGCTAGTCGAAGCAAATCAAGTCTTGCATGTAGTAAGCACTTCCATGTTGCCACACACTTTTAAGAAGCCATGCAATAGGATTGAGTCTACAAAGATGCCCTCTCTTATGTGCATTGAACAAAATAAACTAGATCCACTTGTGAATTAACTATTGTGATATGTGACCCAAAATTGACCTAGTAAAGAACATGTCCTAGTCAAGTCACTTGATACACATATTTTTGGTGGTGTGCCCCTTGGGCACATATATTCAAGTGGCATTTTATAAAAAAATTACATTACATGTATTTATGGTTAAACTAACTTCTTATTTTCATAAATTACGTGTTTCTAATAAGACTTATTTATTCAACCCTTGTGTAAAATTAATTTGAAAATAGGCATTCAAACCCCTTTGAAAGAAGTCAAGTGCTACTCCTATGTGCTTTACAGTGAATCCTTAAAACATTGTTGACTATCTTTTAGAAGAATTCATAATGCCAAAAGGTATTTAAGTATTTGCTTTCTTACTTATAACAATTTTGAATCCTTTTTTCTTCACAATGTCAATAGTTTTAATATTGGATTCATAGCTTTTATCCCAAGGTCAATCTAGAGTCATGGAGGAGAAGTACTATCCTACTGATCATGACATGAAGGCTTTAAGCAATGATAAGGTGGGAATTTTGGAATATTTAGAGTTAAAAGATTGGAGCTCTCATTCTTAACTAAAAATTAAGGCACAACATCAATGCTTTATGCAAGGGTAAGCTTTGGAATTTTCAAGATCCATTTAGAGTTAAAGGACTGGAGCACTTAAACCTAGCTAGATAGGAAAGTTCCAATTTAAAGCATAACCTTAATGAGTCACCATTAAGAAAATAACAATATCAGATGCATTTAGGGCCTTTTATACAAATCCCATGTACATGTTTTAGAGGTAACTTGTAAAACATAACGTAGAAATTTTATGCTTTCTATGAGATTTTTATATCTATACCTTTCTCTCTTGTAGTCTAATTGACCTCTCTATAAGAGAAATTATATTAATGCATCTCCTTGTGTTTGTAGTCATAGTGGTTTAAAAAGTGCAATCTTCTCACTCATGTGATAGGAAAAATTCAAAATGGACTTCTTTAACAAGGCAACATTTCTTTATTTAAGAAGAGATATTAATATCTATGGCATCCCTCTCTCGCTTCTTTGATCATGAGCACGAGGAGAAAAAGAAGTTTTCAATGGCAATTTCTTAAAAGGATTCTTCATATGGGTCTTATTAACTACAAGCACTAGCTAACTGAGTCCATATTTGCATGTCTATATCTAAAGAGATGGAAAGGCATTAGTTTTTTTGGGGAAAAATAAGGGAAAATACTAGCTACACTAGCTTGGTATAAAACATGTAAAGAGACTTATTTTTTTCATCATTGAGTAATAATCAAAACTCTCTTTCATCTTCACTTGCACAACTTCCATGGCTACTCTCACCTTTTCTCTCTTTTTTTCTATATTTCTCTCTCTTCTTCTAGTCATTCTCTCTCCTCATTCTCTCTCTTCTATAGTGTTCTTTCTCTTCTCTTTCTTCTCTAGAAATATTCTTGATGAGTGGTGTTAGAGCTAAATAATCGTGATCTATTTTCAATCACCTTCCATTTCCATTTTACATATATTTCTCTCACACAATTGATTTCACCACACGTACAATAGGTACATGCCTCGGTTTGTGAGTGGCAATGACTAGCAATCCTTCTATAGATAGCAAACACCATATCTAGAGCTATTCAATGGAGCTTTGGACAAGTTTGGCAACATCATGATCAAAATAGCAACTCTCACTCTTTCAAAGGTAAATTTTAGCGGTGTTTTGATAAAAGAAGGTCTATAATAGTTAGAGAAGGTTTAAATAGTAATTAGCTTTTCAAGAGAGTTGCTTCTTTTTCATTCTTTCAAGCCTCCGTGGAGTTTCCAACAAGAGATGTAAAGAATGGGATTAGAGGGTCTTACATGAGGTTAACACGGGGTTAGCACATGCGAATACCTAGTTACACTAATGTAAAGAATGGGATTAGAGGGTCTTACATGGGGTTAGCACATGCGAATACCCAGTTATACTCATGGGGTGTTTAAGGTGTACAAGGACCTGATTAGGGTACCATTTGATAAATACAAATATGTCTCCTCACCTTCACCCTCAGCTCGCAGGGCTTCCTCTCTCTCTCTCTCCCATCCTTCTCTCTCTTTCTCTCTCTTTTCTTGTCTTTCTCTCTCTTATCTTAGTATTTCTCTCTCCTGTACTCTCTTCTTCTCTCTCTTGTGCAGTCTTCTTCCTTCTCTCCTTCTCTCTCCTAGGTCTCCTTCATTACAAGAGATTTTTGCTTCTCTCCTTGATCTTTAGCCTTCATCAAGATTTGACCATCTAGCCTATTAGCGCAAGGACTTTACATTCACACATGTGCAATAGATTTTTTAAATGTATTTATTAGATAATATGAAATCATATTTTTGTGAAGTTATTAAACTAGAATATGTTTTGATTTATTTGCACAAAAGCAAGTCACACAAAGTGAGGAAAAGCAAGGAGCACAAAAATATTTATCTCAATGTATTTTTAGTACAAAAACTTACTTTAATATCATAAGTACATATATGAGGGAGGTGCTTACGCATACATGGGGAAAGATTATACCCAATTAGATGTTGTGCAAGTTCTTGGTGTTTTTCTCACATGCTATTTGTTTACTTTCTATTTTATTCTCAATTATGTTTTATTCTATGGCATAGTCTATAGTGGCAAGATCATCCATTTATTGATGAGCTAGAGGAGGGGGGGGGGGGGGGGGGGGGGGGGGGGGGTCTCACGTTGTTTCTTAATAATTTAAGGTACTTCAACAAGACCCTTAAACAAATCAAGAATACCAAGTACATGCTTTCAATTTATTAAATAGAAAAAAAAGGTAAACTATTTTGATGCTTATTGAAGCGAGAGGTTATATTTTCAATATTATCACACACACACACACACATAATATGGAAATTTTGCTTATTGAAGCGAGAGGCTATCGTATTTTGCAGAAGTGAAAGATTTAGGATTGTAGACCGAATTTTAGATGAGATAGTTAAACATACTCCTAACAGTAGTAAGTTTTCAAAGCAGGTCTCATGTTTGTTTTACTCTCTTGTCTTCTTTGTGTGTGTGCAAAAGCTATGGTGTGTAGTTCATGGTTGCATTGAATTTTTTCTATGTAATGGTGTTGCTTTGAGAAAGGTAACCATTTATTTGTTGTGTGGTTGCTAGGAAATTATTGTTGTGCTCTAACATTGACACATTGCTAGAAGAGTGTACATGTTAACTATATTTGAGGGTTTAGTCTTTGTATTGTCATTATATGTTATTAAGAATATAGTCCCTAACATATTCTAGGAAGTTTAGATGTTTAAGTGTCTACATATTCATATGTCTAGCTATCACATTCCATTTAAATCTTGCAAAGCATCCATTGAGATAGTCTAGGGTAAGAAATTAACTATCTCCATATTGTTATAGCCATTGGTATTACAACAACTAGTATTTTATTCATTGACCATGTCAGATTCTAGGAGAGATTATTGGTAAAATCTAACAATCTCTTGTGATGTTTCTTTTAATGTAAATTTGATAATAAAGTGCAATGATATGATATAGTATAATATTAAGGGTTTTCTTATGGCCGTTGTGGTATTGGATGTGTTGGACATTTGGAGGATCTTCTTCAGAGTGGTGAAATTCAAGCAACATCATTTTATATTTCTTTCTACTAATCACCCTCTCTTAAAATCAATGTATGTGTGTGTGTGTGAAGCCACAATATGGGCGTTCTACTTGCACTTCAATGGGCTAATCTTGGCCTTTTACTGCGGCATCCCATTCTCTTATACAATTTATATATGTGGACTTTTAGATGAATATGAGAAGGACTCCTTTTGCTAGGATTCATTATGAGGACTCACTAGTTTACAATTCATTGTTGTGAGGCCTTTTAGATGAATATGAACATACGATTTTTGGACTAGGACTCATTGTGGAGTTTGATGTTGGTGCACAGATCGGATGCTGTATGCTTGCATAGTGAGCGCTGGAAGGTCCCCAAGAACAAAAGAACTCTACTTTTTGCACAAAACTCAAGGTAGAAAGCATGCACGACATGAACAAGAGACAAATTGGGTGCAATCTCCCCCCATGCCTTGTGTGAGCACTCCACAAAGCATGTATTTTATGTATTAATCATCTTCAAGCTCAAATAATAGCCCAAATTACAAAATAGCACGCCTTTGGCTTTTGAGTTTGCTTTAGCACAAAATAGAAATAAAGCTAATGGGCGAGCGCCCAAAGAGTCAGGCATACCCAATACAATGCCCAAATACAAATATCATAATCGTGCGCCCATGCACATACAAAATAATAAATAAATATCCAATGCCTTAATAAATAGGCACGACAAAATATAGACACCATGCCTAAGGTATGTGCCCATCAAAATATAAGTGATAACTCGAATACATGCTATCCTCCAATGCTTTCCTCCGCCTCTGTTGCTATCTCTACACATCAACTGAAGCATTCACAATCGCTAGTAAAATAATACAATTAAACCGATAAAAGTGAATACCTAGCAGTCTTCAGCTACATAAATAAATCAACTAGTTAGAAATCAATCCTAACCTTAATTTATCACGAGTGCGCACTCTAAACTCATAAACATTTATTAATTTAATATGTATTTTGCGGAATCAACCGCTATGGAATCACCCATATACATACTAAATTAATGAAACGCCCGAAAAGGATAGGCGTCCCCATCGACTTCTCACACAAAGAATCCACTTTGTGTATGAGCCCTGGTCAACAAAGTTTACAGAATTCACCGTAAAACCACTATGCTTACGTAGTGAGCGCCGAAAGGTCCCCAAGAATTAAAAAACTCTACTTTTTGCACAAAACTCAAGGTAGAAAGCATGCACAACATGAACAAGAGACCAATTGGGTGCAATCTCCCCCCATGCCTTGTGTGAACGCTCCACAAAGCATGTATTTTATGTATTAATCATCTTCAAGCTCAAATAATAGTCCAAATTACAAAATAGCACGCTTTTGGCTTTGGAGTTTGCTTTAGCACAAAATAGAAATAAAGCTAATGGACGGGCACCCAAAGAGTCAGGCATACCCAATACAATGTCCAAATACAAATATCATAATCATGCGCCCATACATATACAAAATAATAAATAAATATACAATGCCTTAATAAATAGGCGCGACAAAATATAGGCGCCATGCCTAAGGTATGCGCCCATCAAAATATAAGTGATAACTCGAATACACACTATCCTCCAATGCTTTCCTCCGCCTCTGCTGCTATCTCTACACATCAACTGAAGCATTCATAATCGTTAGTAAAATAATACAATTAAATCGACAAAAGTGAATACCTAGCAGTCTTCAGCCCTGCGGAAACACCCACTATGGAATCACCCATGTACACACTAAATTAATGAAACGCCCGAAAAGGATAGGCGTCCCCATCGACTTCTCACACAAAGAATCCACTTTGTGTATGAGCCCCGGTCAACAAAGTTTACGGAATCCACCGTAAGACCTCACGAAATCCGCTGTGGCACGGAATCCACCGTGAAATATGCCTTCTGGCATCAGATGTTGAGACTTTTCGAATTTGTGATCTGGCCAAGAAAGAAAGGCAGTATGCCATGGGAGAGAGGAGCATGGTCCATACAAGTTAAAGCACACAACTACTCTTATCTCACTATCTTCTTTCTTTGTTGTCCAAGACTAAGTTTTGACGTACTTAGTTTAGTCATCTTAATTACAAGTACCTTTGGAAGGTTGCTCATGACTATATGGTTTCTGGCTCAGGGTGAGCCAAACCCCATATGTATTTAACACTCATGGTCAATGATTGTAGGTCAATGATGCATGCCTTCTTATCAAACTCAAGTCCCAAGCATTTTCTCATCTTAGAAACTAGTTAATCCTTGATGAAATGTGATTTGTGGAATGCTAAAGGCCATTACAGTTAATAAATGTATACAATATTATATCGACCAAAATTGATATTATATAAATATTGTCCATGTATATATTTATAAATATAAATTAATATAAATATAAACATCAATATGTATAATTAGTATCAATATTCAAATTTACTAATTATAAATAATAATAGTTAACAATAATAATAATCATCATCATCAATAATCAATATTAGATTAGAAATAGATAAACTATAAATTGATATTAATTATTTATAAATAATAATACTTAGTTATAAGTCATGTTTAAAATATAAATGACAAATAATGGTACTTAATTATAACTAATGAGTAATTGGAGATAGTTTTATAATTTTTAAAAAATTATATTTATAAATAATGATATATATTATGATGTTATTTGTAAATAATTTACTATTTATAAAAATAAAGTTATTTATAATTATGATATTATAATACTAATAGTAGTTGTAACCTTATAATACTAATAACCTCGAAGAAGTTGCTATATGTATATCCTCTACATCACGTGCATTCAAGGTCTATTTATAAATATCCTTATCTGTGAATTTTTTTTGCATAAAAAATAATCTTTTTTATTCAATCTATAAATAATCCCTTTATATTGTATCCTTCTATATGTAAATTTTTTATAAAAATGGTATTTTAAAAATACCTTATTTTGAACCCACGTGATGCACACATATATTCATGAGTAGCTTACTCGAGCTAATAATAATTATAATATTATAATTTTGAATTATAATAACACTTTCTATTTATTATAATGTTGTAATTTATTAGCATAGTAACTTTATAAATAATGATACCTATAGATAATATTATAACTAAATGGCATTATTATAATAACAACTTATATCACTATTTATAATTATAAATATTGATTATTTATTTAAAGATGGATCGATATTGTTATAACTAGTATTGATATATAGTAGTATCTATATATCAATATATAGCGTTATAAGACTAATTATAAATAGTATAAAAATTTAATAAATAATGTTATTTTGATATCAGTATAAAAATTGATAGGATCAATATATTTGCAATCAACTTGTAGTGACCTTTCAAAATTGTCATAATAGAAAATGAAAATTCAAAAGCCAAAATCATTATATATTAAAGTCAAAGCCAACCCATGCATTTTTTCCCTTTTTCGACTAAAACAAAAAACGATTTTTACCTTTGACTAGTTCATATTCTTATTTGTTCACTATTGTGGATTTCTTGTATATACAAAGCTCCTACTAATCATCATAATAGCTCCCACAAGCATTTGCTTAAGCTTTCTTACTAATCTTCAACCAGTCTCCATACCAATTCTGTGTGTGTGTGTGTGTGTGTGTGTGTGTGTGTGTGTGATGAAGAGACTTGAGAAGAGAGAGAAAGAGAAGAGAGAAGACTGTATGAAAGAGAGAGGAAAAGTGCATAGGAGAGAGAAAGAAAAGAAACAATGAGAGAGAAGGCTGGTAGCTATGAAAGGATAGGAAGAGCTTGAAAGGTGAAGGACAAAGTTGTATTATTGTGCAAAAAATTATGATATTGTACATATGTCCTTTTTCCTTTTTTAATGCCTCTATCCACTCTCTCACATTCTATCCCTACTCGAATGTTTTTGCTCTCAAAAAAAAGGCTTAGGACTTATTATAATGTATAGACTAGGAATAGAGCAAGAGTACTACTCTTATACAATGAAAAATCAAGTAGATTTGCAAACATCCAAGTAAGATGATAGGTTTGAGAACTTGGCCATTATAGCTTCATGAAAGGCACTTGCAGATAATGATAGCAAGCTATCTACTACAAGATCATGTTGTAGTAAATCGAATACAATTTCCTATAGAAATTTTCAATCAAGGCGTGCCACACATCAAAATGGAGCTCTTGGTAAGTGCTTTCAAGTCATGTAGGTTGGGTTGTGTTATCTAGAGTTTAGAATAAATTTTGGTATAAAACAATGAGATGTGTGCAATCTTCCCTACACTAAAAAAGGGCCATAGATGACCAATCTTCAGCCAAAAGAGCCTATCAAAGATAAGAAATTTCCCACAATATGGATGCTAGTCTAAATGAGGTCTCAATGCCATCCATTAACCTCCTAGATCAAAAGGTATTCCAACATAATGATTGTCCAAGAGAAGGGAATGGCCATCAAACACACACTTTGGTCCACAAATGGATACAAGGAAGTATTCCCATAGTCAAGTTCAAAATTGCATCCATAATCTCCCAGATCATAGGGAAGCACAATGCCATCATGTGTTATATATACGAATCATCGTAACCATGATCAAGGTACTCATTAGCATATGCACTCAATAGCTATTGTAAACCTTGATTAAGTGTAAGCTTATGCTCAATAAGATCATCATGAGGTTGCTCCAAGCCTCCAAAACCTTCACCATAACCATCTACATCTGTAAGTGCCTAATGTGATTCTTCAACTAATATGTCATCAGCTTGTACATCTTGCTCTTCATTGTCCCTTTATTGTACATCTTCTTGGTCATTTTCCTCTTCTTGTTCATCTTCTTATTCATCATGTTTCTCATTATCCTCTTCCCATTCTTCAGCTCGCTCATTTCCCTCATCTTCATCATCAACACCTTGAAAAGAATTCAACATTACATCTCAGTGATCATGATGTTCAAATTGATTGGGATGTAGGATACCATGGTAGTTATGAATTTTCTAATGATCAAAGCTAAAAGAGTATTAATAAGCATGTCCATAATAATTAGACTAGTGAATCAAGGAATCCTCACGTGTATAATCATGACTATGCTTTTGAATATATGGATGCTCATAAACATAACCATATTTTATATAATAGCCATATTGCTTCCAAGAATCATTTAATTATGAACTTGTTCAAGATCAAAGCTAAAAAAGTACTAATAAGCATGTCCATTATCATCATGTCCATAATAACTAGGCTGTTGAATCAAGGAATGGGCACAAGTGTAATCATGGCCATGCTATTGAATAGAAGGATGCTCATAAGCATAATCATGTTGCCCATAATAGCCATACTACTACCAAGATTCATTTGAATGATACTCTCAATCTCCTCTCAATTATGACATGGTACATCATATCTATAAGTATTAACATGCTATCTAGATGCACTTGCATACTGCTCATGTTCGTTTGCATATTGCTATCCATATTCATAAGATACATGCAGATCAAAGTGTGTACCATCAACATATACATGTTGGCCATAAGTATAAGAATTGGATGCATAATATCCATGATAATACTCATCACGTTATTGATAATACTTAGGGTGATGAAAATCTAAACTTGATTGAAGCTTTGCTCTATTCTTTCTTTCCGCCTTTTTAAGAGCAATATAGCAATTAATTAAAGTTCCAAGTTTATCAATGTTAGCTTGTGTTTGAAGTGAACATTGATGAATAGAGCTGGAGCTATTGATCTCAATTGCCATTGTAATTAAGTTACTGCTACTATCTCTACTGATGTCATGCTCGCTGATCTGACAAGTCTTTGCTCAATGCTTTGTATAACAAAAGTTGGATACATCTACACTTATCTTGGCTATTGACTTTGCACCAAATGGAGTTGCAGCTCAATATTCTTGTAGCATGGAGGAGAATCTGGGAAGGGTTAGCACTCTTATACAAATTTAGCATATAGTCTCCTTAACCCTTACTCTGCAATATGTGAAATCCTTTACAAAAGCTACTCCCTTGTCTACAAAGTCACTATCAGCATGTCAAATTAGTTTCTTTGGTAGCACTTTAGAATGATGTTTTAGTAGACAAGACCCCGAGGAGTCCACCTTATAGAACATGTAAGATATCATGTGAGTTCAAAGCAAAATCCAAACCAATTGAGCTTATTGAGCTCTGCCTTGATGAAGTTATTGTAACTCTAATGTATTCTACTGTAGTGAGTGCTATGCTAAGCTGTGATTTTCAGAGAGCAACCAAGAAAGAGGTCCTTGTCATGTTGGATCCATAGTCCTATTGTCAAAGAGCAAAGAAAATGTCAGTATCAATTTGTCTTTCCAATGTCAATAATCCAAACATGCTTGTAAACTTCATTCACTATCTCATCTAGATTGATAATCATGCATCCTCTCAATGTTTATCTTCAATTGGTGGCAGAGAGCATGCTCTTTTTAATGGTCTTAATAAGTCCTCAACTTGTGAGCCATTTTTCGTGCTCTTAGTAATCCTGGGATTTCCAACTCAGGTGATGTTACCTGCATCTCAAATTTGGACATCATCAATAGCTCAACTATCATTTCATTTTGTTGGAAATGGGGAGTAGGTCTTGTTGTTGTTGGGCTAGAAGCACCACTTATTTGCAACTTGTAGATGCTCTTAAGGCACTTGGACTTATGGCCTTTGGTCCTTAAGCTAAAGCTACTGCCACCAAGGCCCCCTAGAAGGCTCCAAAGACTTTATGAAAAAAAATATGCATGAAGTATCTGATTTCAATAGCAAAGTAAAGTCTTTTACCAATGTGACAGATGCTAAAGAGTATATTAAAGAGGTTGGACCACCAATTGTTGTCTAAGCTAATGGTCTAGCTATAGGGAAAGGTATAATTGTTGCAATGACTATAGAAGAAGATGCATTTAATGCTATAGATGCAATGCTTGTGGACAAGGCTTTCAGATCAAGAGGAGATCTAGTGATTATAGAAGTTTGCAAAATGGTTGCATAGATGTGACACCATAGCAGATGTATTGTAATATATCAAATAATGAAATTCACACATGAACCTCCTATTAAGGTTAATGGGCAATTTTTTTGCTTATCTTCCCATTGGCGATGGTCGTGCTGGAGGGGGAGAGGGGAATAGAAGGGCCAGCAAGCTCCTCGGTGGAGCTTGCTCAGCCTTAATGCCATGCGCACTGACACGAAGGAGAGGAATCATTCCCCCCTCCCCCTATTTTTCCAGGGGGGACGCAGGCTGTTAAAGGAGGGAAGGGAAGAGATCGTGAAGACGATGCTACCGCCAGACGAGAGAGAGAGCTTGAGGGAGGATTAAGCCAACGCCGCTACTGCCTCTGTACGGACGAGGGCTGTTAAACGCCACTGCCGCGCTCGAATTCGCCGCCATCGGATGGCCCAAAATACCCCCCCCTAAAGCTTCTGGAAGCTTAGAAGCTTCCAAAGGGGGGACCTTCTTAGCCCCCATTCCCTTGGCCTCAAAACCACCATCCCCCCCCCCCCCCCCCCCAATAGAACTAAGGCCTTAAAGGTCTTATTACCTTTTCCTCCATGTTTAAACCCTTGGCCCCCTTCCCTTGTCTTGGGCTTTATAAGCCCTTCCCCATGGCTTAATGGATCTTAGTCGTGAAAGATTCTGAAACACTCCTTTCGAATTTCCGACTCCAAGGAGGAAGCCTTCTAAAACTGTTTTCGACGGACGGTGCAAGTTATTGCGAAAGAGAGCCACTATGGAATATCAAAAAGGAGTTGTAAAGCTGCTTCCATGGCAGAAATGCCTCCTTAGAAAGTCCAAGGCACAGCCCGCGGGAGGGTCATCTCCCACTTCCACGTGGATACCTTACCCCAAGCCCAGGTTTTCCTTCTTAATTTTTATTTGATATTGTTGTAATTCAATCATGTAAGGTTAATTGTTAGAAATAGGATATACTTTTGTCCTAGTTGTTCACGACGAAGGAACTTAGTCATTATTACTTTTAATGAAACATGCAAAATAAAGAAAGCATAAATGCATTTCTAGCAAATAGCTTTATGCATTGAAATGAATTATAAACTAGATTATTGTCCATTAAAAATAGTATACTTCGTTTAAGCCTAGATGTATAAACTACGTATCCCACTGTTGACCCATAGCCTCTTCGCAATGAATCATCATGGAAAGTGCAAGCATGAAATGATTCTTATGATGCATAAACTCTAGGAAAATATCGTTTGTCAACTACATAAATTATCAAGAAAGAGGTTGCTTGTTTAGCATGAATTTTGTTCGCAAAGTATAGGAAGATTAGTTGGAATTAACCTAACCTATGTGTGACCTTAAATCGATAAGTTAAGGTTGAAAAATTAATTTACGCATAGATAATGAGTCATGTGGAAATGATCACGTAATTATTTTCTAGAGTTAACCAAATTGGTATAAACCTAAAACACCTAAACCGCAGAGTACTCGACCCAAAATACTTGCCCACATTCACTGAATGTAGAGACAGTGAAAATGCAACTAGAAAGTAAGCTAGGGTTTGTCCCTAAGAATCTTACAAGATGAAACTTGGAAACCCTAGGCCTAACGACGTCAGCCTAGTAACCTGAAACAAATTGTTTCGTGACTCCATTGTCTCATAGTTCGATGCGACACTTGAGTAACAAGTGCGGAGTCATATGATCTTGTGATTTGATCACAAGGGAATGGCCAAGTTCTCGCAACGAAGTTGGCATGTCCTTACGCAAGTTATCTTGCAGGAGGATGAATAATCATCCTAATTTAGTAGTCTTTCTTGAGTAAAGAAGATTGATTGGAAACTAAAGACCAGCCGGTAAAGTTAAGTAACAAATGAACTTAAGGTTTGACCAAGTTGGGTTAATAGGGTACGCCCTAACCCAGGATATAGGGGATCTTGCCAAGTTGCAAGTCATCCCAGATCGAGTGCTCGACGCATTCGATAGGAAGGATTTATTCCTTAGCAGTTTGCCAACAAAAATGATCAATGGAAATGTTTGTTCTTGCTACAGATTTTAGAGCACTGTTTTGCTTTGTTTGATCAATGAATTAAAAGATAAATGGATATCTATACTTTAGGTTCAAGGCCTAAAGGGAGAGGCAGCTTTAGTTACCCTCGACTGCTTGCCTGACCCTAACCAAGGGGGTTGTTGACCGCGTCGGGAAAGTGAACCAAACCCGCCGCGAGAGGTCTCTCTGTTGAGCACTACTTGGAGCAGGAGGACGCTTGGGTGCCAGAGGGGGATCTGGCCGTAAATCCGTCGCCTTCCGGGCCTTGCACAAGAGGCTAACGTGACTCGGGATTGGATCTCGAGGTCCGCATACTAGTCTATGAGCGAAAACTTGGATTAGTGATCCCTGTGGATTACTGGGTAGCCTTCGAGAGGATTGTGGATAAGCCTATGGGCTGGACTCTTTGTATTTCAAAGATAAATATGATAACTTGTTAATAAGGAACTTGTCTGATATTGTTTTTCTATGTCAAGTGATAAGACTACTTGAAGGAACCAGTGCCTAATGGGTTAATTAAAGAAGCTGGTTGTTACATGTCCAACTAATGTGTTAGGTAATTAAATAACTAAAACAACCCGATGAAAGTGCAGAGGATGGGCCATAGGTCCGTCCTACGGATGGGTGGTCCCGGTTGGCCAGGAGCTTTTCTCAAATCACGATGGACAGCAGGAAGATCGTCAAAGAACACGAACAACAAAAGCGTTGACCTAGAGTTATGATTAAACCCGATTTACGCTATTTTAGGAGACCAGAATGGGACTATGCCTTCTGGCAGAGAGGTTGAGCTTTGCCTCCCTCTCGTTTCCCATTCTCCTTGAACCAAGTGCAGCGTGAATCCGCTTCGGACCTGGCATTTCTGCGTAAAGTAGTTCGCTTGGGTCTGATGCTAGTTGCCGTTAGGAAATGACCAATAAGGAAAACCCTAATTCAGGTCAATCCTAAGTGGGAACGACCGAAATAGTTCCGCTACGTGGTAGACATGGAAAGCCCTAGATCGCAAATCCCATAACATTCCATGGGAGTGCCGGGCGGAGTTTTCTAGACACCCTTTCCAATGGACTGCTAAGACGTGTTCTGGAGATACAAGTGGACACGTTACAGTTGGTATCAGAGCCCGAACCAACAACGGAATTGTTTTATGAAATCTTAATAATAAGAAGTAAAGAAAATGTTGATGTTCCAAACATTTCCTTACCTTCAATGCTGTCTTGCAGAATTAGGAAGCGTGGAACAAGTTCTTGGTATTTTGAGTCATGTTTATGACTGCAATGCATTCTCCGCATTACCGACAAAGGGTTGAGATGATGAACATCCTAGAGCAACTCTATAATCCATCACCTTTGTACATGGAACGAAGATGGACAGGTGCTTCAGGAATCTACTATATAGCCTCCCACTGGTTTTCTTACCTACAAACCAACCTAAAGAGGATCAAGTGGTTGGAAGACCTGAAAGTTGTGAAGCTGTTCATTTTTGTGGAAGCTCATGTAAACTCAACTTTACATATTCGAGGTCGGAGGATTGAGATGAACTCATATATATATGAGGAAGTAACCCGTGTAATCCCCGCCGACAAGATCCAAGTGTTGGGCCGCCATAAAAAGAATGGATTCCAAAGGAAAGGATATCCTGAACTTCCAATGACTTACCAATTCCTGAAGATCCATGACCCGAAACCATACTATTATTCAGTTCCTGTAGATAAATCTAATACAACGTTGTTCTCCCCAAACTAAATGTAACAGTTGGCTTATCATCACAAGAAATGTTGTATTTCGAAAGGGCTATGCCCATATAAATATGAATAAGATTTCCTTTGATCGATGTCTGATTGTGCATGAGAATTGATAAAAGGTTAAGTAGCTTCATTGCTTATGTGATAGCAGAATTGAAGATGTAATATAAATCAATAACGATTATCCTATAATAACGTTAAGAAACCTTTATCCAGGCACAACCCCAGGTACAGGTTCCTAGTTCGCCTCCCACATCAAGTACTGCTGTAATCCAGGAGAAGAAATTTCTTCTCAAACAGATTAAGCCGCCCGAGTTTGACGGGAGAGGCAGGTCTGTCCAAGCTGATCCTGAAATTTGAATTGAATCCATGGAGGATTACTTCGAAGCAGTCGGTACTGCACCCGCAAATCAGGCTATGCTCGCCAAGGTAAAGCTCACCGACAAAGCCAAGCTTTGGTGGAAGCAAAGGTGAAGGGATCAAGGGATCGCGGAGGGATTCGTCACCTGGGAGAAGCTGAAGAAAGCCGTGCAAGGAAGATACCTACCACCTGCATATCGGACACAGAAAATGAATGAGTTCTATGAGCTAAAACAGTTGGGGATCACGCTTGATGCATACTATTCTAAATTTGTCTCACTTCTTAAGTATGCACCGCAGATGGACATGACACAGCAGGTGTCCAAATTTTGTGCGGGTTTAAATCCACCAGTAAATACTCGTCTCAAATCTATGCATCCATCAAATCTTCAGGACGCACTCATTCAAGCAGCGCCTATAATTCAGGAGGTGCATGCTAGACCAAGGGGTAACAAAGCTTGGTCTTATAATGACCCGAACAGAGGAGCATTCAGACCTCAAATGACGAGAGTTCAAGGTCATAATCAAGGACAAAGAAAGAAAGCAAGGATTAACAATGTCAACAACTTTGTTCCTACTCAAAGTAATGGCCAAAATCTCCGTTGTTTCCACTGCAACGAGCCCGGTGAGTTCAAGAGGCAATGTCTCAAGCTTGGTGGAGGACATCGCCAACAAGCACATTTCCAAGGAATAGGCCGTGGTCAAGGAGCCACTACCCGAGGCAGAGGAAGAACCGCCTGCGTTGCCAATAGGAAAATGTGGGAAGAAGAAGAAGAGGAAGATCTGACCATGGAAGCAGAGTTCAAAAGGGCGACAGTCCATACCGCCCTACACAAGAAAGGGCCGAATCGCCAGTTCTCAGTGATTCAGGCACCGTCGGACTATCAAGGTAAAAGTTTCAAGACCTTGATTGATTGTGGTAGCACACATTTCTTTATCTCACCAACATGTGCAAAAAGATTAGGAATAGACAGAGTAGAAGCATCTACCTTGCTTGTGGAATTGGCAAATGGTCGTGAGGTTACTTGTACCAGGCAAACTGCTAAGGTGGAATTCCTTTTGGGAGGAAAGAAGACTTCGGTCAAATTCAGAGTCATGAATTTAGGTATCCATGAGTCTCTACTCGGAATGGATTGGCTTAAGCCTAACGACGCCCACATTCATTGTGGAAAGGGTCAAGTTTCCTTTCGAAACTCTGAAAGGGAATTAGTCACAACCCAAGGTGAGGTTGGAGTGCCAAGAATCCAATTGGCCAAAGTATCTCGAATCATAAAAGGAGTCAGAAAAAGGATTACCTGTCTACTTGATCAAACTCAACAAGTTAGATCAGAAGCAAGAGCCTAATGAAGGACCTTTTTAGCTAAAGGAATACGCGGACGTATTCCCTGAAGAGTTGACATAACTCCCACCTCAAAGAGAAGTGGATCATGAGATTAAGTCTCGGTCATGCATTCTGCATCCCATCTCTATGCTATCCCTACCATGGAGTCATTTTTGCAGTTATTCCCGCACTGGTTTGTGTGTTGGAATTTTCTGCGTGTTGGTTTCACACATAATTGCTGTCACAAACCCGGTTGTCCCGACTTTGATTATTTTAATCCCACATTCTTACAAACTTGCAAAATTCAATGCAATTTCATTAAAATTCCGAAAAACATTACCACAAACATTTGAAAAATTCCAAAAATTTCCTGAAAAATCAAAACACTTTCCTTCATCCCAATAATATTAAATTTCAAAACCCGATGGGCAACTAATAAAAGTTGAAAAACACTTAAAACACAATAAACATTTTAAAAATATTAAAAATGCTAAAAATTTATGGAAATTTTCTATTTATAAAAAACAATTTATCAACTTTTTTGAAAAATTGTAGAGTTTCTCTTAACCGATAATGATCACAAAAATTAGAAAATCAATTAAAACCCTTAGTTTCATGAAAATTGCTCTAAAAATGGTTTAAATTGGTATAAAAACTAAAAAAAGTCAAAAAAATCAAACAATATATTTTTTTGGAATACTTGCATGTGTTGAAATGATGGAAATAATTTGAAAATAATTAATTGAAATAAAAACTCCTATTTTTAACGTAAATTATTTGAACATTTATTTTTTCACCTAAAAATGACTAAAATTTTTGAAAAAATTATTGAACTTTTTTGCTTCACTTTTAATCATATTTCTAATTAAACAAACAAGAAAAAAAAATAGTCTAACATTTATATCCAAATTCATTACTATTGGAGCAAACTTTTTCAGTAAGTTGGATTTTGTTGATCGAATTACGTTGTGGTTGCCACATCTTCATTATTGATAGCGCATTCAGATTGTGCTTACATACACATCCCTCCCATGTATTTCTTTTCTTTCCTTTTATTTTTGCTACCCCAAAACCCAAAAATTATTATTAAAAGAAATCATGACCACCATGTTTTCATGTGCATCCATGCTAAATACACATATTTTTTAAATTAAAATAAACTTACCATTCACTTAACATGCGCTTCATATACTATAGACACATTTAATTTTATTTAAAAATGAACCCGCTGTCACAAGTGCATGCACTAAATAAAAAGTATTAAACACAATTAATTTTTAATAAATGAATTTGCATTTAGAGATCCCCATTCAAGATCCAAAGTTTGGGTTACATTAAAAGCACATTTTGAAACTTAATTTTTAAATAAAGGATAACAAGGAACCGTTGTTTTCTTTTAAAGGTTTATAACCTAATAAAATTTCACCCATTATTAATAACTTTATTAAAATGAATGTTTCATTATATGTATTTTTCATACATTGCATATTTCCTTTTTAATGAATGCGACTCGTGGGGATGGGAAGAGTGGAGTCTTGTCTAGTCCATTTTGTCGATGGTGGTAAATAGTTTGAGTGACATGTTACTCTGACCAGTTCTTATGAGAGTCTCTATTTTTGTATTGCTCATGTTGATGAGTCGGGGATACAGTATGTCTTTTTCTTTTTCTTTTCTATTTGATCTAGGGATTCATGGTGTTTGATTATATTACATCGCATGAAGCTCTCAATCACACGTGTGTAGAGGTCATGCCAATTTTTTTCTAGGATGTAGACTCCTTGGGATGGTTAGTTAGTCGGTCGAGTCCGTGTAAGCTTATTCAAATTGATATATTATTCCTATCATGTTGTTTTGCATGTATTCATTGTGACTCTGTGTGCGTGTGTGTGTAATCCATCTGAATGGCGCCTTGTACTTCTTCCCTAGTTCAATACATTCCATTGGTGTCTCATGACTATTCTTTATTATTGGATTCAGATCTTATCAGCAAGGTAGTTAGCCAAGTTCGTAGCACTTTCATTGCCACTTATCCCAGAGGATACTAATATCTATGATTAGTTTCTAGCCTCTTATAGTAAGAGGTTTGGTCCTATAAGAGGAACAATTATCCAACTGATGCCTAAAAGCTTGGGCAAGGCTCTGTCTTTACCCTATCGAGGTGACTCTTTCCATGCTGCTCGACAATTGTTCTCAAATGAGGATATCCTTAAGTTACTGCAGAAGTAAACATAGGATGTGTTGTACCCTAAGAAGGTTATTACTACCTCAGGCATCAGTGTCTCCATAATCTCTAATCCTCTTTGGAAGCAGTTATGCCAATTTCTTTAGGACAAGTTTATGCCTGCCAAAACACCCTCTAACTACCTTTCAAGGAGTTGTTTACAACTTCCAGAATGGGGTTGAAAGGCATAATTATTGATTGGATTTCCTATCTATTGTCAAAGATGGATCAACATTTTGTCAGAGCCACAAGGGGTAAGGTAAATAATATTACATTTTGTTCCTACCTTTCTATCTTCTTGGCATATGCTGCCCCTTGGAAGGAAGTTCCTACCTTGCCAGTTGATCCACTAGAAGCTCCTCCTCCTATTGAAAGCACTGACGTCATTGAGGATCTTGATCATGTTCCCCTTATCGTAATTTATGTTGAGATATTTGCAATCACACCTACTTTAGTCCCTTTGTGAGAAGCAATGAGGGCTTAGGGCGAGAATCCCATATGCACAGTAGGAGAAAGTACCACCACTCAATTCCTATAAAGCATTGTACTTGCACTCTCTTTCTAATGCAATGATAGTACTCTTTTCTTTCCAATAAAGTATAATGTCACTGTCAATACACAAGATTGTGTTTATGAGTCCAAGTCTCAATCTTTGAAACCTAATTCACTTGTGTAACAAATTGTCCTAGTCAGGGTCAATGTCTTCATGAGTTTCTTTTTCCTCTTTCAACCTCCATAGCTTCTGCATTTGCCATGCTCTAGATCCCGCGTATTTCACATGGTATCAGAGCCCAGTCGAGCATGGCCCAACTCTCCTTTTACTCCTCTCAACTCCTTTCCATCTTTGCTCAACTCAGTTTAAGTACTGGACCCTATCTCCAACTTCATCAGCTCCTACCTTCAATGAAGCTTCCATGGCAGCCATAGACAACAATACCCTGTCAACTTGAAGCTTTCATATCTCTCTTCACAGGCCAAATCTCTCTGAGCTTCCTTCTGGAGAAGTGTTTCTCTACTTCCAAAGCTCCTCGTTGGCACCTCAATCATTGAGATTGGGCAACTATAGCTTCAGCATTGCTTCTTTTCAAAGTTGCTGCCATAACTGTGTCTGTGGACAACACCTACCTACCTCTGTTGGAGTAGCCATATTGATGCCAGGAGGCATATTCCACGATGAATGCTTTAGTTGATGTGTAGAGCAAGCAGCGGTGGAATTGGGAAGCATTGGAGGATAGCGTGTATTCAAATTATTGTCAATTTTCGATGGGCGCGTATCTTAGGCATGGTGCCTATATTTTGTCGTGCTTATTTATCTAAGTGCTTGATATTTATTTATTATTTTTGTATGCGCTTGGGCGCACGATTTAAATACTTGTATTGGACATTGTATTTGGGTACCGCCTGACTTCTTGGACGTCCATTAGCTTTAATTCTTTAGTGGCACAAAAGCAAACTCAAAAGCTAAAGCATGCTATTTTGTAAATTGGGCTATTATTTAAGCTTGAAGATGAATAGTATATTAAATACATGCTTTGTGGAGTGCTCACATAAGGCATGGGGGGAGATTGCACCCAATTGGTCTCTTGTTTATGTCGTGCAAGTTTTTTTTCATTGATTTTTATGCAAAAAGTAGAGTTCTTTTATTCTTAGGGACCTTTTGACGCTCACTACACGCGCATATGGCGACCGATCTGTGCACCAGTGGTATCAGAGTGAAGCTGAGATTGAGAGCTTCCAATCGCTTACCATCTTGCGTGAAGGCAGAGCTCCTAGAACGATTGATCTTTGCAGTCAATTTCATCGCGAACAGTCGATACCAGCATGTTCCTGGCAGTCAAGAACCCCCTTCTGCACCCTCTAATTGCGAGAGACCAGCCTCAGTAGACGTGGATACTTCCTTCATGAAGTCGTGATACAGATAAGAAAAACTTTCCCTCCATAGCTCAAAGTTTTCAAAGCTTAAAGACTAAGCTTATTAATCTTTATAATAAGCTTAATTAAAAGCTTTTTAACACGATTTTTTGTGCTTATGGTGGTAGTATGTACTGCCCGCCGACGCTGGCGAGAACATACTGACGTCCACGAAAATCAAATTGAGCCACTTAATCTCTAAACTCCAAGATTTCTTAATCCTGCAAGTCACCAAAGTCACTTAAAACATCCCCAACAACTCTCATAGCAGCAGTTTATACGCAGAAGCATACGAACCGGTTTATTGCTCTCTGGAAGTCCTTGTTCACACTTGCAGACTTGCTGAACCAGTTTCAGCAAGAACAAAAGTTCATACGCAGGCCATACGCAGACTATACGCAGTTTCTATGCAACACTATTCTCTTCGAAGACGGTTGTGACAATGAATACCGCAATCGTAAAGGAGAAAGACTACAAAAGCCAAACAAAATATACAAGCCTTGTAAACCTGCCTTTGAGCTACACTCATCCCGCTAATAAGATTTCGAGAGTGTGAGGTCTTTTGGAATTTTGCAGGATGACTGAACAAAACATGGACGATTTTATAAGTGAAGGAGATTTACCCGAACCAACGATGGAGCAAAAGTTGGATTTGATTATGATGCAGCTCGAAGAAGAATGAAGAGCCCGACAAGCTTTGCAAGTTCAATTGGCCAATCTGCAACGATCTACCACCGACCAAGATGGATCGCAACCCGAAGAGCTTATACGACATACCATCGATGCAACACTGGAAGCCCAATCCATCTGCAAAGAAACAAAGATAAGTAAAAGAAACTTCAAATTTTGTACTTTCAATGGATCACACAATGGAAAGACTGTACTTGCTTTTATCAGTCAATTTGATGATTACTTCCATGAAGAAACATATGCTGAGAAAGACAAACTTAAATGTGTCACTAACCATTTAGTTGATCGAGCATCCTTACGGTGGACTGTGGTCCGCAAGAGCGTTGATTGTCCCACTACATGGGAGACTTTCCAAAAGAAATTTTTGCAGAATTTCCTTCCTCCTCAATTCCATGAAAAAGCCATCAAGCAATGGGATCTTCTACAACAAAGGGATCGCGAACCTATTTCCCAATACACTGAATGTTTCTGGAATGCCCTACTGCAACTACGAATGCTCGAAGATGTACCTGAAGCAACTCATAAACGCAAGTTTATGTCTGGTCTACTTGGACATTTCTATGTGGAAGTTAATATGTTCAAGCCAACAACCCTTGAAGATGCAATTTCCTTGGCCCATGATACTGAAGACAAGATTCGCGGAAGAGACAAGCGACCACAACAATTTTCAACTAATGGTAACTATGGTTCCAAACAATTCAATTCAAATTTTCGAAGATTCAATCAAAGTTATTTTCTTCCATCTTCATTCCGTAAATCTTGGACACAACCACATGCCTTGCCATCAAACACCAATCCAATTCCTAAGCCATTCCTACAATCAAATCCCAACATTCCTAAACTTCCTGCCATTACTAATAATGTATCTAAAGTCAAACCCATAGTTTGTTACAAATGTCATCAACCTGGACATCTAGCAGCCAATTGTCAAACCAAAAAGCCACCCGTCCATATCAATTATCTAGGAGCAATGGAAGAAGAAGAACGTGAGAAAATGTTGGACTTTACGGAAGATGATAACGGCATTGGTACTACTTCGGATACTTTGCCAGGTATGCCAACTCCCCATTCTTTGTTAACAATGAAATGTTTTGTGCATGGTAAAGAAAAGACTATTTTACATGATGATGGGAGCACACATGACTTTATTTCTGCAAAATTAGTCAAAGAATTGAATTTACAAACTATTTCTACACATTATCGCATCAAGGCTGCATTCCTAGGAACGAGATATAATGGAACACAAGAGGTGCATAATTTAGAAATTAAAATTGGCGAATATACTGAATGAAGAAATTTTCTAGTTGTACCTTTGCAGACTAGTGACATTATCTTAGGAATGCCTTGGCGTCATCAATACAATCCTGACATAAATTATTCTTCGCATTCAATTAAAATTTATCTTCAAGGAAAACAAATCACATTGCATAGTATGCACGCTTCCAATCATTTTCCACTGCTTACTCATACTCAAGCTAAACGTGCATTACGTAAAAGTAGCAAATCTTATTTAATATGGGTGAATGAAATTCAAGCTAAAGAAAAATAGATGCATCCTAGGCATACACAATTTCTTGCCCAATTTCTAGCCCAATTTAGTCATATGATGAATCACATATTTTTTAAACATCAGCATTGTGTCATAGTTTTCTTTGATGACATATTAGTATTCAGTAAAAATGAGAATGAGCATTATGAACATTTGTCTTTAGTTTTTAAGTTGTTAAAAGACAATCAATTATATGCTAATCCAGAAAAGAGTGAATTCTTCCAAACAAAAATCGAATATCTAGGACATATTATTTCATCAGAAGGTATTAAAGTCGACCCTAAAAAGATAGAAGAAATTTTAAATTGGCCCATACCCAAGAATGTGCATGAATTACGTTCTTTTCTAGGTCTTGCTTGTTTTTACCGAAAGTTTGTGAGGAATTTCTCATTACTTGCATTACCTTTGACAAAACTTTTAAAGAAGGGTATTGTGTATAACTGGTCTGACAATCAACAAAAATCCTTTGATTTGTTAAAACATGCTTTAACTCATGCTCCTGTATTACAATTACCTGACTTCAATAGACCATTCTTCTTAGTAGTTATTACTGACACTAGTGGATCTAGAATAGGAGTAGTCCTTATGCAAGATAATCATCCCATAGCCTACTTTAGCTGTAAACTCAAACCATCTGAACTTAAATATTCTACTTACGATAAATAATTGCTAGCTATAGTACAAGCCTTACGTCAATGAAAACATTATTTAATGGGATCTGAATTTATGATCAAAACTGACCAACAAAGCATTAGACATATCCTTAGTCAACCACAAATATCTGAGCGACACATTAAATGGGCCGCTTTCATTCAAAATTTTCATCCCCTTATACAATATCAACTTGGAAAAGAGAAGGTTGTAGCTGATACTTTGAGTAGAAGATCGACCATTCACAATAATTCTGTGATATCATTTGATTCCCTTATCCCTATTAAAGATACTTATCATCAGGACCCTACTTTTTAAGCTGATTGGAATAAACTAGTTGCAAATAATTTGATTCCTATTGATTCATTGTCTAATAATAATGGATTCATGTTTTATGAAAAAAGATTATGTGTGACTCTTCCATTTTGATCATTTGTTTTGCATGAAATTCATTGTCCTCCATATCAAGGTCATAGAGAAATTATATCTACTTTGCGTACATTGATTCAAGATTTTTATTAGCCACATATGGACACTGATGTGATCTGAATGTTTAATTTGTCAACAAGTTAAAAGACACCATGGTAAACAATATGGTTTACTAATGCCATTATCTATTCCATCACGACCATGGGAACAGATTTCAATGGACTTTATCATTGGTTTACCTAACATTAAAGCTAACCATGATATGATTTGGACTGTTGTAGACAGGTTTAGCAAACAAGCATATTTTATTCCATGCAAGAAAACTTTAACTGCATCTCAAGCTGCTCAATTGTTTTTGAAAACTGTTTTCACTAATCATGGTTTACCAAAAATATTTATTTTTTATCATGACTCTAGATTTTGTAATAATTTTTGGATTACTTTGTTTGCTAACTTAGGAACAAAGATTGATTTTTCATTTACATTTTATCCTGAAACAAACGATCAAACAGAAGCTACTAACAATACTATTTTAGATCTTTTGCGTGCTTACACCATTTCAAAACCACACACATGGGATACACATCAATATTTACTTCAATTTGCATATAATAATACACCACATACAGCTACCAAGAAAGAACCATTTGAAGTTATTTATGGATATCGATTGCCTACACCTGTTGCATCATTATCAAACAAAATTCAAACTGCTGATGATATTGCTAACATGCATGTCACTATTTTTTATGAAGTTAAATATATGATTGCCAAAGCCCAGTAATCATATACAAAACAAGCAAACAAGAAAAGACAAGCTATGAATTTTAAAGTTGATGAATATGTTTGGTTATGAATTGAAAAACGAAGATTACAAAGTGTAGATAAACACCCAGTTGTGAAATTAGCACCTAGATTTTATGGACCATTCAAGATCATATACAAAATCAATGACAATGCATTTAAACTAGAATTACCACAACATTGAAAAATCCACAATACCTTCCATACCAGTTTATTATGACCTTTTAGAGGCCAATTACATGTACACCCTGTCTATGAAAGCCCTCCTTTGCTAGATGATGAAACTGAAATCCTTGAGCCCGAAACTATTATAGATACTGACTTTATGACCACTAGAACTGGCCATAGATATTCTAGATATTTGGTGAACGTTAAAAACCATCTTGTTGAAGAGGCCCAATGGATGCACGCTAGAGACTTAAATGCTTTCCCCACACTATTAGCTCCACATTGAGCTAATAGCAATTGAGGACAATTGCTATCCCACCCCGGGGGTATGATGCCAGGAGGCATATTCCACGATGGATTCCATGAGGTTTTGCGGTGGATTTCGTAAAATTTTATTGTTATTACTAGGGCTCATACACAAAGTGGATTCTTTGTGCGAGAAGTCAATGGGGATGCCTATCCTTTTCAAGCGTTTTGTTAATTTTATGTGTACATGGGTGATTCCGCAAAATACATATTTAAATTAATAAACATTTATGAGTTTAGAGTGCGCACTCGTAATAAATTAAGGTTAGGATTGATTTCTAACCAATTTATTTTTATAGCTGAAGACTGCTAGGTATTCACTTTTGTTGGTTTAATTTTATTATTTTTCTAACAATTGTGAATGCTTCAGTTGATGTGTAGAGCAAGCAGCGGTGGCATTGGGAAGCATTGGAGGATAGTGTGTATTCAAATTATTGTCAATTTTTTATGGGTGCGTATCTTAGGCATGGCGCCTATAGGCATGGGGGGAGATTGCACTCAATTGGTCTCTTGTTCATATCGTGCAAGTTTTTTTTCATTGATTTTTATGCAAAAAGTAAAGTTCTTTTGTTCTTGGGGACCTTCTGATGCTCACTACGCGCGCATACGGTGACCGATCTATGCACCACATATCTCATCAACCAGGCCATATCTCTTCAAGATTTCTTCTGCCAAGAAATCATCTTCTCTCAAATAGAAAAGTTGAGATTTGTTCTTCATGTCAAGGTGCAACTTCTTGGCACAAAAATCAAGGAGATTGATGCACACCATACCCGGCATTTGCATTTTCCCAAATCTGGGTGCAGTTTTGACAGCGACCACTTTGAAGGCTTAGATCTCTCAACTTGAGAAAAATGAGTACAAACCCTCTTAGGGGGACTTAGATCCATTAGTGAGGGTCCTCCATCTCAAAGGCTTTGAGCAAATTCAACCTGTGGAGCACGTGGGAGCTCATTTACCAATCGTTGGCCCCTATTTTGACAGGACAGCCATAGCCACTTACCTTCAAGCTCATTTTTCCTTCATTTTCTCTCTCCTGCCACTTAAACCAAGCCAAGGCCACTCTAATCTGAAGTTTTTAGCAAGTATTCAACCATCAAATCAGCAAGGAGGGAAAGCTATGAAGATCATCAAGTCAAACTCAAGTAACAAACATCAAATTTCAAACTAGTATCATTTGATACTTCACTGCCATTGCTTGTGCCTTTTGACATATAAAAAGGTAAACTCATTGTTGGTTATTCTTAGTCATTTGAAACAGATTTGCTGCTGGTCTCTCAAGTCGAACATGGGCAAAGATTCTTCAATTGCCCGTTTCAAAGGAATCGGGTTTCATACCTGGTAGACCCGCATCAAACTGATCCTGATGAAGAAGGGCCTCTGGGCCATTACCACTGGAAAAGAAAAGAAGCCTCGTGATGCAGATCTTGCTATCACTTGGCAAAAGAATGATGGTAAGGCTCATGCCATTATCAAACCGGAGCTAGATGACAACTATATCCACCATGTGGATAACTATGAGACCTCACAGGATACATGGAAGAGACTTGACACCTTGTTCGGTGCACAGTCTAAATCATCAAAGTATGGTCTCCTAATTGAGTTTTTCAAGCTTAAAATGAAGTCCAGCACATCACTTTCCACACATCTAAATTACATGGAAGGACTTCTAACCCAACTTGCAGGAATCAACATTAAAATGGAAGAAGATGTTTGCATCGGTGTTCTACTTAAGAGTTTGCCTCCTGAATATAATAATGTATCAACAACTTTAATCAACATGCCAAATCCTGAACTTGTTCATATCCAAGCATCACTGTTAGAGGAGGAAAAGAAGCTAAAAACTAAGGAAGAACCAAGTACCTCTAGAGATGAGCATGCATTATATGTTGGCAGCAGGTACAAAGGCAAGAAGGATCAGCTCTTCTATGACTTTTGCAAAAGGACTGGACACACCGAGAAGTTCTGCCACACCAGAAAGAGGTCCCAAAGGGCCTATCTAGTTGCAGTCAAAGAAGAAGAAGAAAATGGAGCAAAGGAAGAAGAAGAAGAAGAAGAAGAAGACCACCAGGAGAAGGACAAACCTCATCAATCCTTCTATTCAGATAGACTTTTTTAGTTTTGTATTTCCTAGCCCTAATGCCTCAAACATAAACTCGTAAACTCCTCAGTTATCCTTGTACTACAGCCTCTGTACACTTTGTGAGGTCCCTGCTACAGCCTCTAGATGTCCATCATGTTTGTGGTACCTACACTTAGCCTTTTCTACAATAGCCTCTGGTGTTTTTGCCATGTTTATGGTGTGCCCACACTTTGCAGATGTTGCTTTCACTAAAGCCTCTACACACTTTTTACTTTTGGTTGTGATTGAGGAGGGGTGTTGAGATATTTGCAATCACACCTACTTTAGTCCCTTTGTGAGAAGTAATGAGGGCTCAGGGCCAGAATCCCATATGCACAGTAGGAGAAAGTACCACCACTCAATTCCTATAAAGCATTGTACTTGCACTCTCTTTCTAATGCAATGATACTACTCTTTTCTTTCCAGTAAAGTATAATGTCACCATCAATACATAAGATTGTGTTTATGAGTTCAAGTCTCAATCTTGGAACCTAATTCACTTGTGTAACAATTTGTCCTAGTCAGGGTCAATGTCTTCATGAGTTTCTTTTTCCTCTTTCAACCTCCATAGCTTCCGCATTTGCCATGCTCTAGATCCCCCGTATTTCTTAATTTAGAGAAAACACCTTAAACGAGTGGTTGAATCAGCCCAGTTCCTCCTTCTATCTCCATTTATGTTCAGTCTAGTAGTCAACTGCCAACTTTCCTGACAACGTTGAATCTTTTCAGAGTACATTGTGATGGTACTCTGGAGATTTCCATTCCTTTTGTACAATGCTTGGTAGCAAGAGATGCAATTCCTTTCTTATGAAAAGACATCCATAGTTCTATTGAGCTCTCGGTGACTATGTTAGCTATATATAGTCTGTCTATATATAGCGCCCCAGGTCCCCTCTATATATTCCTATCATGTGTGCTCAGTTGACACACTTCTGGGGTTTCACTTCTGGTGTCTCGTGTCTCTCTTCTCCTCTCTCTTCCTCCATTCCTCATCTCCCTCGCGCATTGTTCAACATGGTATCAGAACTGAAGCCCTGGTTGACCAGAAGCAGTATACAAAGTATAACCTGTAAAACTGACTAGTGAGTAGGATATAAAAATAGTGACCAAAGTTGCGGTTTTCGTTGCTAGATAGTCCAATAAATAAAAATTCATTTTGACATAATAGTATACAAAGTCAGCGATTATCAATCAATTAAGAGAAAAAAGCTATGGCTGCAAAGATTATCGACAAAACTCCTAGAGGCAAGCCTAAAATTAGCACAAAGATATTCCTAACATTTGGATAAATAAATGGTTGATTTCACTTCTATTAGCAATAATTAGTAAAGAAGTAAATTATCCATTCGTAGCAAATGCGTATCCAATTTTTGCGCAATACGGGGGAGTTTTTTCTTGCTCCGAAGCGGAACATTGCATAGATTCTTGTTAATGTGTGGGAAAAAAACAAAAAAAACAGATTAATCTTTCTGTTTAATCGTATGGTTAACAATTCAACGCTTGTAAGGTGATGTATTATAGCGTGATAACAAGAATGGAATACTAAAACAATCAATTAATACTATTTCACGTTATTAAAGAAAAGCTGCGAGTTGGTGAACACAGATGAAAACGACTCAATCAATAAAGCATTAATAAGCTTCATTGCAGAGAGAGAACCTTATAAACGTTAGTAAAAAAAGACTACAAAAACGATAGGACTTACAAATTGGTTAGTATTATCTATTGCTGACCTGTGAGCGGGATGGCGAAAGAAACTTCTGCTCAATTGAATAGAATTTTGAAAAAGAAAAATTTTGTGTTTTCTTGATTCGACTAGGAAAAACGAGATAGAGTCCATTTTTGCCAAATCTTCTTACCAACAGATTTATTTAATGCTAGAATTCGACCAGCAATTGATGTAGGAATCTCTATATCCAGAGTAGGTTCTGCTACTCAGATAAAAGCAATGAAACAAGTCGCTGGTAAGCTAAAACTTGAACTGGCACAATTTGCAAAATTGGAAGCTTTCGCACAATTTGCTTCTAATCTCGACAAGGTGACTCAGAATCAGTTAGCGAGAGTCAGAGGCCTGCTACCGCTACTAT
Organism: Lygodium microphyllum; assembly: GCF_053477565.2. NCBI lineage: Eukaryota > Viridiplantae > Streptophyta > Polypodiopsida > Schizaeales > Lygodiaceae > Lygodium > Lygodium microphyllum. The sequence continues at coordinate 152,784,896 of NC_141138.1, read as the reverse complement.
TGGAGGACAAGTTCTTAAAAGCAGGGGGGTACTTTTTTGGTTTTATCTGTTCGCCATGAACTTGTTGCTGTATATGCCCAAATTGTTGTGTCAGCTGCGAGAAGGTGTGAATCTGCTCAAGCGAGGGCGTGTATGAGTCCCCCCGTGCCAGAAAGGATGCAAAGTTTGCTGTTCAAACTGTGAGTCTCTGTCTGGGGCTCACTATGCTCAATAGTAAATCTGGCCAAGCCGCTGTAGCTCACTGTGCACAATAGCAAATCTGGCCAAGTTCCTGTTCAATCTGTGTCTGTGGCTCACTGTGACAAACAGGAAGTCAGGCGAGTCTTCTAAGACTGACTCAATAGAACCGATTCTAGATCGAATCCTATGGGTAGGACAACCATGTGATGCCCCAAATCATGTGGGCAGGGCAGAACACAGTTACATGATGCCTCTCGGCGAGTCAATGCGTTACCACATCTGCATCAAGTTCTCGAAGGACCTCGTACGCTCCGTCATGGCTTTCCTACTGCTCCGCGACCTCATCTATGTCAACGGCACCCTTAGCCTCAAAGGACCTCGCATGCTTCGGCGTGGCTTTCCTACGGCTCTGAGACCTCGAACGTATCTGCAGCCAGGCTTGGCAGCATACTACGAGATTAGAAGATCTTGCTTGGAACCAATAGGGCCAGCATGCTCCTAGGCTTGGCCCCGCCTTCCTCCCCTGTCGAACCACCCTTCTTTGATTCTGACACCTCGGGCGAGGATCCCGATGAGTTGAAGGAGGAAGACATCTGGGCCGTGGAATCAAGATCCTGGAATAAGCCTGATGACATGCATCAATTGCCAGGCCTTGATAATTCGGCCCTCAGCAAAGGGGATTTGGTCTTTGGCAGGGAGGATGCAGCGTTTGGCTTTAAAGGAGGAGCATTGTTGAGGCTACCTCGGTGGTACTAGGAAAATCAATTAAAATTTGATTCGATTGGACCAACTGTGCCCCAGTACTACACAAATCACATTCGTGTGCATCCTGAAATTCATTTTGAGGCTTCTACCTCCGTTAGCACTGTGCAAGCTGATGTTGGTTGAGCTATCAACCTAATGCCATGGTTTTTGATTAGCTTGATATGTATATGGCTGGCTTGCCTTTCTCTCTACATTTCAACATTAACATTACTTTTGGATGTTGATATTGCCATGCTTCATGATGATTGTCCTCATTCATTATTCCATTGATGAGCGACTATATTCTAGCTGATGATACATTGTTTCGTTTATATTCTTTCCAGCTGATGAGAGTCTATATTCCAGCTGATGACACATTATTTCGTTTATATTCTTTCCAGATGATGAGCATCTCTATTCCAGCTGATGAAAAATTGTTTTATTTATATTCTGTTCATGGGGCCCCACATGTGTTATGTTGTCTATAGAGCGGCGTCGCGAACCGTCTCTATAGACCTTGTGTTGTTCTAATGTCACTGTAACGTTTTTCTTTAAGTTTTGATGTGACAGATATACTGCTTGCATCCCAAGTTCAGTTGAAGGAATTTTTTGGAGATTTTATCTTTTGCAATGATGTCGCTTATCCTTATTTTACATGTTGTATATTTGGGAGTGATAAAGCTCTTTTGATGCCTCTAAATAGGCTGTTGTAATTCAGGAGTGATGTAGCTCCTTGCTCCTTTGATGCCTATGAATAGGCTCTTGTAAGTTCAACTTTGTAATTTTATATTTTGAATATTAATATAACGGTAGGCCTATATAGAGCTGTGGGTTTTTCCCTTGAGCCCCCAAGGGTTTTTTCATCCATAGTAAGGGACCTTTATTTGAGCGGGGGTGTTAGCTATATATCGTCTGTCTATATATAGCGCCCCAGGTCCCCTCTATATATTCCTATCATGTGTGCTCAGTTGACACACTTCTGGGGTTTCAATTCCGGTGTCTCATGTCTCTCTTCTCCTCTCTCTTCTTCCATTCCTCATCTCCCTCGCGCATTGTTCAATAGACTACATGTATCTAGTAGCTCTATTCTTCTTGCTATGAAGAAGTTCAATATACCAAAGAAGAGTTGAATAAAGAAAATGATGAGCTAGCTTCTGCTCAAGAAAGATTTTTTGATATTTGTACCTAGATGGAGTAGCATACTAAGATTATTGATGCTCACAAAGTGGAAATTTTTGGTTTGCAAACTTAGTTGGCTGACACTAAATCCGAAGTGGTTAATGTGATTCAGGAGAGGGATCAATTATTGAAGGAATCTCAAGAGCTTCAAGCTTTGATAGCTACCCAGATAGAGGAGCTTAAATTAGCGCATTCCCATACTTGTTGCTAATCAAGGAGAAGAAGCAGAGAGAATTTCAAGAACAAAGGCAGCACAAACTGAACCCCTTGACCCATAAGATAACCTTCTTCTTTTTCTCTTTGGTGTGCCCACATTTGGGGAGCCTTGAATATCTTTAGAATCAAACATTGTAGGGTCCACGATACAGTGCAAGGAGAAGAACTTGACCACACGAAAAATGCATTCCCACTTTGTATTTTACAATGTCAATACGATGCAAAGACAAACTTGCATGCCTAATGAGCTGCACTCCTCACTTTGTATCATTCTTCAAACAACAAGTGAAAGGAAAAAGCACTAAAATAACAAGGAAGACTCAAAAAAAAAAAAAAAACTAGGATAAATAAGGGGCAAGATTTGATAAAAAAGTGAATGAAAGCCTTAGAACTTGTACTTATACAAAATAGAGAGACCTTGCCACATGGACGGCCACATGGATGGCATTGGAAAACCCTAGCCAATTATACAATGCCATGTGTCATGAATCACACCAAGCATATAAGATGACCCCTAGCTTATGTGGCTCGTTTTAGTCATCCAACAATGGTGTGCCATGTGAGTCATCCACGAAACATCATGAAGATTTCTCTTTCCAAACCTCCGAACTTTCCCTCTCATGTCGTATTGGCTAGCTCTAGTGAGTCCCCAAAATGGCATGAAGAGGAGTCCTATATGGATTTTGCAAAACTTGTCTTTAGCACCGTATTGGCCAATGCAGGCTTGTTGATTATCCACAATATATTGTGAGGAGGATCTCTTCAGAGCTTTCCATTCAATGCCACTCACATTGTATTGATATCTCCTTCACATGCATTGGATCCTCCACAATATGGCACTAGGAACACCCCTTTGGAGCTTCTTGCTCATTGCTCTCACGCCATATTGACATCTCCTTTGTGCATGTCGGCTCCTCCACAATATGGCACTAGGAACACCCCTTTGGAGCTTCTTTCTCATTGCTCTCATGCCATATTGATATCTCCTTTGTGCATGTCGGCTCCTCCACCATATGGAGCCAGGAGGACCCCTTCAAAGCTTCTCATTTGTTGTTGTCATGTCGTATCGATATCATATTTCCATGTGTTGGCTCCTCCACGATACAAAGTGAGAAGATCCCCTTTGTATCTTCTCATTCACAGCCTCTCAAACCATATCAATTCTCCTTGTTTGTTGCCTCTTGCACTATATCTACAACACCACCAGTTGAATATTTTTTGTTTTCTCTTCCTATCATTTTCTATCGGGCATTGATGGCAAGAACAAAGCAGACAACAAGAAAAGTTTATATAGAGAGAAAGGATAGTGGACAAGAGGCAAGACCATTAGAGGTTTCACAAGCTGTCCCTTCTAAGATCCCTCCTACCCCTAGTTTTTCCTAGTCTCTTGCTATGCAATCAAAGCAATCAAGTGCAAAGACCATGTTTTCTTCTCCTACCGGAGGTAAGGTCCATGTGTTCAATGACATTCTTATGCTAATCTTGCTATATGTCTTCAATTTGTTGGCTTAAATTCTTTCCCTAACATTCTTTTTGCTGCAAATTTTCTTGGACAAGATCTTAGTTCTCCATGCCTTAAACATTGGACTACAGCTAAATGAATGTTAAAGTATTTGAAAGGCACTAAAGATTTTGGGTTGGTTTATCGGTGCCAACAAAACTTTGATTCTCTGTATTCACTTTAACTTTTGGGTTATACAAATGAGATTGGGAAACCTCTCACTTATCTATGCTTTCTACAAGTGAAAATCGTTTCTTTATCAATGGCTGTCTTGTTTCTTGAACTAGCAAGAACAACATTATGTTGTTGTTTCCACTACAAAGGCTTAATATATAGTTGTATCTTTAGCAGCTTGAGAGTTACTATGCCTTTGACAAGTTTTATCAGATATTGGCTATCCTTCTCTCTCCAACACACCACTTTGTGCTATTAGTCTTTTTAAAGACTATGTTCAACATCACAAGTCTAAACATTTTGCAGTGCATTATCATTATGTTTGATATGAAGTAAAAGAAAGGCACGATCATGATTGAACATTGTTCAAGTGATTACATGACTACATATATATTCACCAAAGGACTCAATGAAGCACACTTCACTTTGCTACACTTTGAACTTGGAGTTGTCTTGACTTCAATCGTTGGGAATTAATCTACTATGATATTGTAGTGCCATGGTAAATACTCCCTATAGGTACCATACACTTCACACATGCACATATATCTTAGACCTCTTGGACATCTTTGTATACACATACTCAATTTCACTTCGCACGTACAAACTTACTTTACATCACACAATAATCTTTCTTGATTATGTTTGCACATTTGTATATAGGATCTCAGATTCTTCCCTTATGCTCCCCAAAGGCTTTTTCATCCATAGCTAGATACCTTTGTTTGAGTGGGGGCATTGGAGCTATATATAGCTCACCCTATCTAGACTAGGTCTCACCGATAGATGTAGATTGTGATCAATATATGAAACTCTTTGGAAGTGTACATGGTGTGTCTCTTCTCTCTCTCTCCCTCATGTCTCGACATATCTTATCTCTCTACATCTTAATACTCACAGCATCTAAATCTCTACAGCACCTCCCAAAACCACTTCCTCCATCCTAGGCCAATCTAAAGCATCGATCCCCCTAGTCACAGATCGAAGCATCAAAGCCTACTAAATTAGACCTCACAAAACATCTTGATGATGTCCACAACAATTCCTGGTTTGCCATATCCCTAAATCAATCCATGTGATCAAGAAACATACGTGTGAAGATCTCTTGTAACCCCTCATTGGTTATCCCTCAACTCATCTCGTTCTCTAGGTATCATTAAAGGTAACCTACACAGATAGAAAAAGATGTTATATCAATCAATATAATGGTTTAGATAAAGCACGACAACATAACTCTACAATACAATGATTTAGATAAAGCACGACAACATAACTCTACAAAAAAGGATGTTAATTAAAACACATATAATAAAGTAGCCTTAAAAGTGAATTATCCACAAATTAAGCAAGAGGACACAAATATGACCCTGCCTATGGCTCCATGTCAAGCTCTTGGCATAGCTTGGCGTACACTAGAAGGCCTATACATAGGTCACCACAGAAAGAGGAGTCCACTTTATTCTCAAATTAATCCTAGCCTTTTATGTCTTAGTCTATGTTTGCAACGTTGACCCCTCTACCTACATACTCTCCTTATCCATGCGACTGGGGACATTACTTTCATCATATACATGCACACTCTGAGGTGTTGACAACACAACATACCACCATCAAGGTTGTCAGATATTTGGATAGAAAATTACATGTTCAATATCACATATAGGAGTGAATCAATATTTGTGACTACTTTGTGTTGTGGAAATTTTTTTTAAAAAGGTCACGCATTTGTTCACAATGATCGGGCAAGAAAAACATGTCATGTAGATCATTTCATCTTTTCTTGAAATCTACCTCAAGAAATCCAAATGGACCTCATCAACAAACAGTTTCCCTAGCTCCTTCCAATACCACTTTGAACAACTGTACATCAAATTTGATTATGGAGAAGCTATGATAATCCATTGAGATAACACTTTGCAATTTGTCAAAATACTCAATCTCATCTATTATAGTATTCAGAGTTGTGGTTCACCATTAGCTCTCTTGCTCAAACTTTTCCATGATACCACAATCCATTGTGGAGCACTTTTTGTGGATGCACTCAACTCGAAAATGTGACATGTGCAACTACTCCATGCTATAGATTTTGTACTATACATTGAAATGATGAGTTTTGTTGTTGCACATAAAATCTAGATATAACAACAAAGAAAATATGCAATCACCTTCAAATTACATCCCCTCAAAAATTTCCACTCCTCGATAGAGAGCTCTATCCCTTCGTGAGAAGCTGCAATGAAAGCTTCATGCAATCACCAGATAGACATAAACTGCGGCATCTCCTTCATGTCCTTGGGATATCGAACAAGTCAATGATGTGTGCTACATTGAAATTATGATTGCACTTCCTCCCACTCTCCTCTAACCTGCTCGTACCTAGCGAGCCACTTCTTCATGGATGCATGATGCGACATACAAAAAATGATTCACTTTCTTTGCCATGGTATCATCCATCCTTTTTTCTATCCCATTTCTAACCACCACATCTTTGGTCAGTTTATCATTATCCTTCAATGTCCATAGCATACTACTATTTGAATCTAGCATCGGTAGCCACTTTGAAATATGCGCTAATGTCTTCGACACTAGCCAAAACCTTCAGCCATGCTATCTTTTGGCCGAGCACTTTGGTTTTCATGAATTGCTCTAAGAAGAACATCCATTGCATATGGATAGGTTTCGCAATCTCCACTTCATCCAAAGATGTACTAAGAGGTGAGTTTGTATCGTGAGCATGCTTGTGGGTAGGTACTTCTCAAAAAGACAGACCTTGTCCACCACTCCTCACCTTGAAAATTCAATAGAGGATGTCTTGATCTCCTTCTATGAGATCCATTACACTAAATTGAATAACTTATAAATCATTGAGTGTATTTCTAGATCGAGGCACCCCACAATCGCAATTAATAGTACGAATTGTTAGAAATTTGAAGCATTATAAACATTGAATAGACACTAAATAGCAAAATACTAAGGTTATTTACTATCAAGGCCAAGACAAACCTGACATATCTTGTGCCAATCATGGGATTTCAATTCTGATAGTTGGTCATCTTTAGAAAAAGTAGACCTAAGGGAACGTACCATACCCATTGGGATGCGAATAGACTTGATAATCTGCTTTGTCATGTTCTCTTCTTTTTAGTGGATAGGATCCAAGGAGCACAAGGTAGTTGCAAGCAACTATCATAGCTCAAGCACCTCCATCCTGCCTACCTCCTTCAAATCCATTTGTAACGTGTCCACTAGTATCATCCAGGACACGTCTTAGTAGTCCATCGGAAAGGATGTCTGGAAAGCTCCGCCCGGCACCCCCACGGAATGTTACGGGAATTGCAAACTAGGGCTTTCTACGTCTGCCACGTAGCGAAAGTATTCCAGCCATTCCCACTTAGGATCGACTTGGATTAGGGTTTTCTTAATTGATCATTTCCTAACAGCAACTAGCGTCGGACCCAAGTGAACTACTTTACGCATAAATGCCACGTCCGAAGCAGAATCACGCTGCACTTGGTTCAAGGAGAATGGGAAACGAGAGGGATGCAAAGCTCATCCTCTCTGCCATAAGGCATAGTCCCATTCCGTTCCCCTAAAACAACGTAAATCAGGATAAGACATATCTCTAGGTCAACGATTTTGTTGTTCGTGTCCTTTGACGATCATCCTACTATTCCTCGTGATTTGAGAAAAGTTCCCGGCCAACCAGGACCACCCAACTGTAGGACGGACCCATGGCCCATCCTCCGCACTTTCGTCGGGTTGTTTTAGTTATGTAATTATCTAACACATTAGTTGGACATGTAACAACCAGCTTCTTTAATTAATCCATTAAGCACTGGTTCCTTCACGTAATCTTATCACTTGACATAGAAAAACAATATCAGACAAGTTCTTTATTACAGGTCATCATATTTATCTTTGAAATACAAGGAGTTCCACGCGTAGGCTTATCCACAATCTGCCCGAAGGCTATCCAGCAATCCACAGGGATCACTATTCCAAGTTTCCACCCATAGACTAGTACGCGGGCCTCGAGATCCAATCCCGAGTTATGCTAGCCTCTTGTGCAGGACACGAAAGGCGAGGGTTTTACAGCCAGAGCCTCCCCTGGCACCCAAGCGTCCTCCTGCTCCAAGTAGTACTCAACGGAGAGACCTCATTCCCGACACGATCAACAACCCCCTTGGTTAGGGTCAGGCAGGCACTCGGGGGTAACTGAAGCTACCTCTCCCTTCAGGCCTTCAACCTGAAGTATAGATATTCATTTATTTTGTAATTCATTGGTCAAACAAGTCAAACAGTGCTCTAAAATCTCTAGCAAGCACAAACATTTCCATTGATGGATTTTTGTTGTTGGCAAACTGCTAAGGAATGAATCCTTCCTTTCGAATGCATCTAGCACTTGATCCGGGGTGTCTTGTAACTTGGCAAGATCCCTTATATTCTGGGTTAGGGCATACCCTATTAGCCCAACTTGGTCAAACCTTAAAGTTCATTGGGTATTTCAGTTTCAGGTTTTTAATCTCTAATTAATCTTCCTTACCCAAGGAGGATATTAAAGTACACATCCTCTTGCAAGATAACTTTGCATAAGGATCCACCATCCTCGTTGCGAGAAGTTGGCCTTCCTTCTTGTGATCCAATCACAAGACCATATGACTTCGTACTTGCTGTGCAAGTGCCGCATCATACTATGCGATAATGGAATCACGAATCAATCTGTTTCAGGTTCTTTAGGCTGACGTTTGTTAGACCTAGGGTTTTCTAGCTTAATTCTTGTAAGAATCTCAGGGACAAACCCTAGTTCCTTTTTCGATTACGATTTACTGACCCTACATTCAGGGAATGTGGACAAGTAATTAAGGTATAGACGTTTCTTGGAATTTTAACTCATTCCCAATGAATATTTTGTAGGATAGGTATTTTTCAGTTAAATTTGGTTAACTCTAGAAGGTAATTTCGAGATTACTTCCGTATGGTTTGTTATCTATGTGTCAATTGACTTTTCAATCTTATACTTTATCGATTTGAAGTTAGGTTAAATCCAAGTAATCTTCCCTTTTCTTTGCGAACAAACTCATGCTAAATAAGCAACCTTTTCCTTGCTAAGTTATGCAGTTAGCAACAATAATTTCCTAGAGTTTATGCATCGTAAGAATGCTTTCATGATTTGCATTTTCCATGCATAAAGCTTTTTGAAAAAATTTACATTTATGCTTTATTTATTTTGCATGCTCCATTAAACTGAATTCCTTCGTCGTGAACAACTAGGAAAAAATATATCCTATCCCTAACAATTCATCTTGCATGATTGAATTACAACGATATGAAATTAAGAAGGAAAAACCTAGGTTTGGGGCGAGATATCCACATGGATTCTGGGAGATGACCCTCCCACGACTACGCCTTAGACTTTCTTAGGAGGCATCGCAATTGTAGTTGTTCGGACGTGGAATCAGGTTTTACAACTCTTCTTTGGAATTCCACCGTCGCTCCCTTGCACAGTCTGTCAAAAGTAAATTTTTTGGAAGGCTCCCTCCTTGGAAGTCGGGGAAATTTGAAATGATGTTTCAGAGTCTTCTACGACTAAGACTCATTGAAGCCATGGAAAGGCTTATGGCCTTTTAATGACTCGTTCAAACAAGGAACGAAAAGGGATGGAAAAACACAAGGTGTGGACGAGAACTCCAAGGAATTACAGTAACTGTAAAGGTTATAAGTAAGGTCGAAGGACCTTAGGTCAAACTTGGAGGAAAAGGTTTCAATACGCCACAAGGGAGGGTTTAAGGGATAATACACGGGGGTGTGGTTCCAAGGAAAAAGGGGGCTTGAGGATTTATAAAATACGAAAAGGGGACTTAAGGAAATGGACTAAGTGACTTTTAAAAACACGGGGGAAATAGGACTTCTAAGCCCACTCTTTATAGGGGATAAAAGGGCTTATGATCCTTTAAACACGAGGGGGGTGAGGTTCCAAAAACATAAGAAGGGGGCCTTGGGGATTTTTAGGACATGGGGTAATAATAAGGCTTTTGAAAAATACAATAAGGGGGAGAAAGGCCCTTAAGAGGGTAGAACTGGGAGGGTGTTTAATAAGACCTTCAAGGACTTAGATCTTTGGGGGGAATGGGGGCTTATGAAACTTCCTTTTTAGAAGCTTCTAGGGCCTTCACGTGTGGCAAGAGGGAGAAAAAAAAAAAGTGGAATGTGGACGCATGCTGACGAAGTGGTCACGACTGTGTTGGCAGAGGCCAACGATGGCGGTACGCGGCGTCTCCACCTCTCTCTCTCTCAACACGGCTGCGGCGTATGCTCCTCCACGACTCCTTCAGCCTCACGACGGCAGCTGGAGGCACAATTTTTCCCTCCTCACCGACTTAAGCCTCCTCCTTCCCTCTGACAGCTTCACATATTATCTTCCTCTCTCACTCCCATTGACCTTTAGAGGGGGAGGTATTTATAGGAAGAGGGGGGTAGGGCCTCCCTCTCCCACGTGGAGCCTGCATGCATTCCCTCCCCTCCACCTCTACACTCTCCATTTAGCACCATCCTCTTCCCTCATCCACGCTTCGACTGGGGGAAAGAGGATTAAAAAAATTTGCATTAAATCCAATATTATTCCCTTAACCTCCTCCCAAGAGGAGGTTTTCATGAAAATATGCGGGTTTCATTAAGCCATGTCTCGTTTGGGACAGTGGAGAGTGTATTAGCAAAGACCAAACCGTGCGTAACCACAATACAGCATTGTCATTTTTCCCGAGACTTCACACGGCCTCGTAATATTTTTAGCAAAAATATTACATTCTCTCCCCCTTGGAGGAATCGAGATGTCCTCATCTCGAGATAAACTGGGGATATTTATGGTTGAGAGTGCCTTCATCTATCCAAGTGGCATCCTCTTCACGATAATCTTTCCACTGGACGAGGCATTCTCTCAAGGTTCTGGATCTCAATTGTCTCTCCCTAACATCTAAGATCCTGTCATGCCTTAGTTCAAGGACTCCTTGACTAGGCATTACAACTTGTTGGTCGTCAAGTACATGGTTAGGATTAGGTATATACTTTTTCAATAGGCTAATGTGGAATACATTATGAACTTTTAGGTTCTCAAGGAGTTGCAGTTTATAAGCATTAGGTCCTAGGCTTTTGAGGATTTTATATGGCCCACAATACCTTGGACTTAGCTTTTTGCAATCTCCTAAGGATAGAGAACTCTTTTTAGGGCGTACGCGAATGAAGACCATGTCTCCTTCTTCGAAGAACCTTTCTTGACGCTTCAAATCCGTGTATGCCTTTTGTCTATCCTTAGCTGCTTGTATGTCTTGTCTTATTGACTTAATTTGGTCATCCATCTCTTCCAACATTAGCCTTGAAGCTTCAACCCTTAGGGTTGGATCAGAAAAGTTTAGGGGACTTCGATAGTCATGACCATAGAATGCTTGGAAAGGGGTCATCTGAATGCTTTGCTGGTAAGAAGCATTGTATGCAAATTCTACCAAAGGCAAGTATTGAATCCACCTCTTCGGCTCTCGACAGCAGTATGCCCTAAGCATATCCTCAATGACTTGATTTACTTGCTCTGTTTGGCCATCCGTTTGGGGATGGTAGGCGGTACTAAAATAGAGTTGAGTCCCAATAGCTTCAAAGATAGCTCTCTAGAAGTGTGATATGAAAAGAGAATCACGATCACTAATGATTCTTCTGGGTAAACCATGTAGCTTGAATATCTCCTTGATAAAAAATCTTGCAATGTCTGAGGCTTTATAGTTTGTTTTTACTGGAATAAGATGTGCAACCTTAGTAAGCATGTCAACCACAACCATGATGGAGTTGTATCCTCCCTAGACTTGGGATATGCCTACAACAAAATCCATATTGACGAATGCCCATTTCATTTGGGGAATGTCAAGCGGTTGCAGTTTCCTTGGCATCATGACATGTTCAGCTTTGATACGTTGGCAAGACAAACACTCAGTGACATATTTGAGAACGTCACCTTTGATCCTCACCCAATGGTAGCTCTTCCTAACTGCATTAAGAGTCTTAGTATAGCCAAGATGTCTTGCAAAAGGAGAATCATGAGCTTCCCATAATATCTTCTGCTTCAGTGTGACTGGCTTGTTGGTATACATAGCCTTGTTCTATAGTAGACAAGTCCACTATTAATGGAAAATTCCTGATACTTAGCCTGCAACTTTTGGTTCTGATCCTTGATAAAGATCTCCTTTAGCATTGTTTGGTAGGCCGAATCATGGCATGCTTCCTCTCTAGCTAACTCAAGTATAGGGTTGTTTGGCATAGATACCTTTGTAGCTAGAGATTTGGCGGTTGATGGATTTTGTAAGATTAGGGAATTTAGGAATGCCTTGAGACAGCGCATCGGTAACTACATTCTCTTTCCCTGGTCGGTACTTGATTTCAAAGTCATATTCCTCCAACACTTCAATCCACCGATGTTGCCTCATGTTGAGCTTGTTCTGGATAAAGATCCATTTGAGACTCTTATGGTTAGTTACTAGAGTAAACTTGTTACCCAACAGGTAGTGTCTCCAAAGCTTTAGAGCATGGATGGCAGCTAGTAATTCCAGATCATGCGTAGCATAATTCTTTTCATGACTCTTCAATTTCCTTGAAGAGTATGCTACTGGATAACCTTCCTACATAAGTACACACTCCAAGGCAAGAATGCTAGCATCAGTTACTACCTCGAACTCCTTGTTGAGGTCTGGAAGTTTTAGAATAGGTGCTGATACCAAACTTTGCTTTAATCTGTCGAATGTATTTTATTGAGGAGTTGACCATGCAATGAAAGTTTGCTTCTTTAGTAAGTCCGTTAGAGGTGCTGCAATTAAAGCATAGTTTTTTATGAAGACCCTATACCATCCTGTCAATCCAAGAAAGCTACATATCTCTTTGACGGATACTGGTATTGGCCACTCAAGCACATCTCTGACCTTGGCTGGGTCCACTGATATTCCTTCTCCTGATACTATGAATCCCAGATATTCAATTTGATGCTTGAAGAATGTACACTTCTTCATTTTAGCATATAGCTTATGTGACCTCATTGTCTCAAGGACAATCCGAAGTTGGGGTTCATGATCTTCTTCTTGTTTAGAATACACTAAAGTGTCATCGAAGAAGACAAGCACGAAATCATCAAGTTATGGCCTAAAGATATCCTGCATTAACCTATTGAACATGGCAGGTGCATTCCTAAGCCCGAATGACATAACTAGGAATTCAAAGTGCCCATATCTTGTATTGAAGGCCATTTTTGGGATATCTTCTTCCTTGATCCTTATCTGATAGTAACCTGACCTGAGATCAATCTTGGAGAAGATGTTTGCACCCTGAAGACGATCAAGAAGCTCATCTATTCTAGGAATAGGATACTTGTTCTTGACTGTTGATTGATTCAACCCTCGGTAATCAATACATAGCCGAAGTGTCCCATCCTTCTTTTTCTGGAATAGTACTGGAGCTCCCCATGGTGAACTGCTACTTTGCAATTGGCACAGCTCCTGGTACTAACCTAATCTCATGATCCACTTCTCTTTGAGGCGGAAGTTCAGTCAACTCTTCAGGGAATACGTCTGCGTATTCCTTTAGCCAAGAAGGTCCTTCATGAGACTTTTGCTTCTGATCTAATTTGTTGAGTTTGATCAAGTAAATAGGTGATCCTTTTCTGACTCCTTTTATGATCCGAGATACTTTGGCCGATTGGATTCTTGGCACTCCTACCTCACCTTGAGTTGTAACTAATTCCCTTTCAGAGTTTTGAAAGGAAACTTGACCCTTTCCATAGTGAATGTGGGCGTCGTTAGGCTTAAGCCAATCCATTCCGAGTAGACACTCATGGATACCTAAATTCATTTGACCGATGTCTTCTTTCCTCCCAGAAAGAATTCCACCTTAGTAGTCTGCCGGGTACAAGTAACCTCGCGATCGTTTGCCAATTCCACAAGCAAGGTAGGTTCTTCTACTGTGGCTATTCCTAATCTTTTTGCACATGCTGGTGAGATAAAGGAATGTGTACTCAATCTTCCACAATCAATCAAGGTATTGGAACCTTTACCTTAATAATCCAACGGTGTCTGAATCACCGAGAACTGGCGATTCGGCCCTTTCTTGTGTAAAGCGGCATGGACTGTCGCCCCTTCGAATTTTGCTTCCATAGTCGGATCTTCTTCTTCTTCTTCTTCGCACAATTGCCTATTGGCAATGCAGGCGGTTCTTCCCCTTCCTCGGGTAGCGGCTCCTTGACCACGGCGTGTTCCTTGGAAAGGCGCTTGGCGATGTCCTCCACCAAGCTTGGGACATTGCCTCTTGAAGTGACCGAGTTCGTTGGAGTGGAAACAACGGAGGTTTCGGCCATTACTTTGAGTAGGAACAAAGTTGTTGAAATTATTCGTCCTTGCTTTCTTTCTTTGTCCCTGATTATGACCTTGAACTCTCTTTATTTGAGGTCTGAATGCTCCTCTGTTCGGGTCATTGTAAGAAAAAGCTTTGTTACCGCTTGGTCTAGCTTGCACCTCTTGAATTATAGGCACCGCTCGAATGGGTGCATCCTATAGATCTGATGGACGCATAGACTCGAGATGGGTATTTACTGGTGGATTTAAACCCGCACAAAATTTGGACACCTGCTGTGTCATGTCCATCTGTGGTGCATACTTTAAAAGTGAGACGAATTTAGAGTAGTATGCATCAAGAGTGAGTCCCAGCTGTTTTAGTTCGTAGAACTCATTCATTTTCTGCGTGCGATATGCAGGTGGCAAGTATCTTCCTTGCAAAGCTTTCTTCAGCTTCTCCCAGGTAACGGATCCCTCTGTAATCCCTTGATCCCTGCACCATTGCTTCCACCAAAGTCTCGCTTTGCCGGTGGGCTTTAACTTGGCGAGCATAGCCTGATTGGCAAGTGCAGAACCAGCTGCTTTGAAGTAATCCTCGTGATTTGAGAAAAGTTCCCGGCCAACCAGGACCACCCAACCGTAGGACGGACCCATGGCCCATCCTCCGCACTTTCCTCGGGTTGTTTTAGTTATGTAATTATCTAACACATTAGTTGGACATGTAACAAATAGCTTCTTTAATTAATCCGTTAAGCATTGGTTCCTTCACGTAATCTTATCACTTGACATAGAAAAATAATATCAGACAAGTTCTTTATTAACAGCTCATCATATTTATCTTTGAAATACAAGGAGTTTCGCCCGTAGGCTTATCTACAATCCGCCCGAAGGCTATCCAGCAATCCACAGGGATCACTATTTCAAGTTTCCACCCGTAGACTAGTATGTGGGCCTCGAGATCTAATCCGGAGTCACGTTAGCCTCTTGTGCAGGACCCGAAAGGCAAGGGATTTACGCTGAGAGCCCCCCTAGCACCCAAGCGTCCTCCTACTCCAAGTAGTGCTCAATGGAGAGACCTCTCGCGGCGGGTTTGGTCCACGTTCCCAGCGCAGTTAACAACCCCCTTGGTTAGGGTCAGGCACGCAGTCGGAGGTAACTGAAGCTGCCTCTCCCTTCAGGCCTTCAACCTGAAGTATAGATATTTATTTATTTTGTAATTCATTGGTCAAACAAGTCAAACAGTGCTCTAAAATCTCTAGCAAGCACAAACATTTTTATTGATTGATTTTTGTTGTTGGCAAATTGCTAAGGAATGAATCCTTCCTTTCGAATGCATCCAGCACTCGATCCGGGGTGTCTTGAAACTTGGCAAGATCCCTTATGTTCTGGGTTAGGGCGTACCGTATTAGCCCAACTTGGTCAAACCTTAAAGTTCATTGGGTATTTCAGTTTCTGGTTTTTAATCTCCAATTAATCTTCCTTACCCAAGGAGGATATTAAAGTACACATCCTCTTGCAAGATAACTTTGCATAAGGATCCACCATCCTCGTTGTGAGAATTTGGCCTTCCTTCTTGTGATCCAATCAGAAGACCATATGAATTCGTACTGGCTA